>NC_133822.1:61457767-61760797 GCF_047830755.1 Zonotrichia albicollis
AATTGTTCATTTTATTTATGCTTACTCCTCATGTGTCTTTGTGGTGGGTTGACCAAGGCCCACCACGGCCACTCTATCATTCCCCTCCTAAATTTGACGGTGGAGAAAAAATATGATGAAAGAATTGTGGGTCAAGATGAGGTCAGGGAGAGGTCACTCAGTATAACTGTCATGGGCAAAACAGACTTGACTTAGGGAAATTAGTTCAATTTATTACCAATCAAAATCAGAGCAGAAAAACGAAAAGTAAAACAAACCTTAAAAACATTTCTTCCCATCCTTCCCTCCTTCCCTGGGCTTAACTTTGTTCTTGATTCTCTACCTTTTCCCCACCAGTGTTTCAGGCAGATGGGGAAGGGAGGTTATGGCCAGTTCACCACATGCTGTTTCTGCTGTTGCTTCCTCTTCAGGGAGGGGAGTCCTTACTGCTGCTCCAGCATCTCTACCACAGGAGACAGTCCTCCTCTAACTTCCAGTGTGAGTCCTTCCCCAGACTGCAGTTTGTCATGAGCTGCCCTGGCATGTGTCCCTTTGCACAGGATAAGTCCTTCCATGGGCTGTGGATGGATCTCTGCTTCACTGTGGACCTCCACAGTCTGCAGGGTGCAGCCTGTCACACCATGGTCTGCATCAGGTTTTGCACGGGAATCTCTGCTCTAGCACCTGGTGCAGCTCCTCTCCCTTCTTCTCCACTGCTTTGGTGTCTGCATAGTTCCTCTCACATAGTCTTCTCTTCTCTGGTCACAATTACTTCTGCACAAGAAATATTTTATGGCTGGACCATCTTGGATGTGGCTGGCACTGGCTCTGTTGGACATGGAGGAACCTTTTGGCAGCTTCTCACAGAAATCACCCCTATAGCTCCCCCCTGTTCTAAAAGCTTGCCATGCAAACCCGCTGCAGTCCTGTAGGGTGCCTTGATTTATAAAATGCCTTGGGACAGCTGCAACATCTTCAGTTCATACCACTAATAGATTGCAATAAAAATAGTGCTTGTGCTTTCCTATGGAATCATTGCTCCTGTGTTTTAGGGACTTCCCATTATTTTCTTCTTCCTTCAGACATTCCCTATGTGACTATGTTTTCTTCATGGATGGCAACCAACAGCAGAAAAAAACCCAAAAACCAAAATCTTAGAAGAACCCAAAAAGGCTTAAAAATTTAAATACATGGCTATCCTGATATCTCAAGGTCGTCCCCACCCCTTAGTCAGCTTTCTCTTTATTGGCCTTTCTCTTTAAAGGCTTTTTCCTGGCCATACCAGGCTGTGCTGGGAGAAGGACTGAGTGTTTCCAGTCACTCTGATATCTTAGTTTGAGTTTCTTTATCACTTCAGAAATCACTTTAGAAAAGGATCCAGGAACCTACTAGGAGATGCCACACGAAAAAGATACAAAGAGAAAGGGAGCAGGTATCAATTGCCTCAATATTCACTTCTTACCTCATAGAAGCTTGGTATCACATCTTCCTTCAAGCTGCTGATCCCAAAGAGACTAGGACTGTGCATACCTGCCAGTTCTGTGTAAGTGCTCAGTATGTTCAAAATCATTTTCTACCCTAATCCAAGTGGCCCTAGATACCTGTGTTTTGGTACCTGTACCAAACCCTGAATACCCTGAATGTTGCTGGCTGGTCACCTGATAGGGTAAGGTAATTTCCATGACCTCTTGTTGCTATATACATTTTTTTTCTATTAATTATATGGTAACAACTCAAAAACCTTACTGATACTCCTGATAACTGTCCCCATTGTGCTATACCTTTCCTGATCTAACAGCCTAGTGTTTTTCATACTATTGAGCTGCACATATAAATTTAAAAAAATATTGGAAAAAAAAACTTCTTGAGGGATTGTCTTCTTTTAATCAAAACTAAAATATTCCTAAGCAAACTTATTGTGCAATATGCCATGGTATCTTTTTCAAGAGATTCACTACTTGACAGAAAAGTTGCACAATTTTAATTTAGTGATACTTTTTGGGGGCTTTTTTAAAGCAGATGTTTAACACTTCAGAATTTTATTGTGAGAGAGTTTGGATGTACTGTAAATTGGTTATGATAGTAACAAAAATCTCTAAGAGTTGCCAAGTAAATTCTAGACAAAAGGGGACACTAATAGAATGCAGGAACTAAACAACAATACAGTAACAGCAAAAAGACAGAAAATACTTCAGGGACCTGTAATCCCCATGGTTTGATGAGACTTCAGAGGGAAAACAGTCTAGTGCATTCTTCTGCAAAGTGGTGTGCATGCTTAACTTCCCACACTGGACATTTCCACTGAAATCAGTGGGATAACTTGTTCTGAATAATACCATATGTCTACAAATTTTCAGGCCCAAAGTATTAAACTATATTTATTAGGTCTGGGATGAGTATAGTTGTATCCATGTTCATATTTGTTCAGGACAGTCATTATTTATTTATTCCTAAAACAGAAACACTTTTGTAGCATCTATCAATGCTCCTGACTTTTGTCTTCTAATTCTTTTTGCTGTTTTGCATGATGACATGCTTTGATATCTATGAAAAATGACCATTTTTTAGATATAAAAAAATGTTTAAGTTTTTTATGTGAATTATCACATTATTAATTCAGAGAAGCATAATCATTGATTACACAGAGTCAATAGGTATCAAGGATTTTCTTTTACATATGGGACCAGGATACTCTCTTCTGAACTAGTTTTGTAGTGGGATTTCCTGAAGTCTTTACAAATTGGTGGAACATAATCTTCTATAATAATCAGAACAAACAAAGAAAGAATATAGCCTCCTATTCCTTATGGTTTCTTTCTGACTTTCTTCCTGTTTATGTGTCCATCAGTAGCATTCACTTGTTTTGTTTGGACATGTTTGTGAAAAAATATCTGTTAGGTCCACCATCAGTGTCCCTTTCAACATGAAAAACTATGAAATGAAAAATGCTAGTCTTCCTCATCTGGTAATGTAAAGGAGTTTGATCAAATTTGGGGGGAAAACAGGTCAAAGACATGCAATTTTGGAAATCCTCAAGTGGCTTTAGCTTTCCATTGGGCCAGAGCCTTGGCAAGTAGGAGAAGTTGTCAAAAGAGAGGGAGAAAATTTAATTGTATATTTTGTGGTGGAGTGACTGATCTTTTATCTTGTGAGCATCATACGTGGGTAACTTTTCAGACCTCAAATTGTCATATTTTTGATTCATTTATGAACAGAGTAACAAAGTACTCAACTAACTATAAGTTCCTGTATATTACTTTGTACTATTACTTGTTCCTGTATATTACCTTGAATGTACATTTAAAATTTCTCCACAGAAACATTTTATCAGCAGTATTAAATCAAATGCTTTCAAGTATTGTGTAGCTGGTTTACTCAAGACAATAAGAATATATACAAAGAATGCTTTACCTGATCAAGAGATAGTTGAAGCATTTTTTGTTTTTAATCATAAAATGCACTGAAGTACTACACAGTGCACATTATGTGTTTTGCCAAATTTGACTTTATGTTCTTCCTTTCCTAAATTCACTGTTAAACACAGAGCTTTCATTTGTCAGAAATCTGCAAGATACTAATGATTAATGTCAAATCAACCACTCCTCTGTTTCTTTATGCTTGCAGTTGAATACTTAAAGATTTCCCTTTGCCAAATCTTTGTACTCTTTTCACTGAGTAAGTTGACAAGTCTAATTTAGGAGTAAACAGAACACTTGGAATCTTCTAGCTGATTGTGCAATGGGAGTAGAGGCTAAGCTGAGGTCTGAAGATCTGGACATCCCACAATAGAGTATGAGAAAAAAAATGCAACAAGAATTCTGTATTTGAACTTGATTGTAGGAAAACATCAAAAATATGTAGATGCATCATGCAGGACTGTGTGTTACTCTTCACATTAAAATCTTAGGATATGACTTCTCCATTCTTAAAACAGTGTGGAACAATCCAGAGGAGTTGTTTTGATTTGTTGTAGTTTTTTTTAAGGTAAAATTCAAATTGTGGCTGGAAACTTGAAACCTAAATGAAAGTTATAGTCAGGAGCAGAGTCCCTTCCTGTGGCTATACAAGACAAGGCTCTGCAGTATGCATACTGTATACCTCTAAACAAATGGCAGGAGCACACAACTAAGGAATTTATTTGTGTTCTACTAACCCTGAGATCAAAATAATGTGGATGGGTTACAGTGACCAAAGGAAGGTACTTCAGTTATCTCTTCAAGCAGTAAATCCACTGAGCAGAACTGCCATGTAAGAACAGCATCTATAGCAGCAGCTCTCAGTCCCTGACATGCACAGTTACACTGGAACTTCATTTCTGGTATTCGAGGTTTCTTGACTGATAACCTCTGCCAGTGCTGCTCCCTATTCAGTTGTGTGTTCAGTCTTCCACTGTAATATTTTGACTGATACAGCGGGTTGGAGAAACTAAGGCTAGTGTTAAGAGCAAGAGTAGCAAAATACAATTAATACCAGTGCAAGGTTATGGTACTTTGTTCCTCCTGTATGAAATGTTATAGGTCTTTCTCTCTCTCCTTTTTCTTTCAACTTTCTCACTTTTCTTGTCTCCTTTGAGAATTCTGCTGAACATGTACATAGATTTAGGAGAAGGAGGTTAAAATTTGCTCTGCATGAGCCGATGCTCCCAGTCACCCGCCTTCCCTTAGGGATGAGGTACAACATTTGTCAGCTCAGTCACTGTGAAAGTTCACACACAGGTTCCACTCTCACAAACCTTCCAGTTCCCCAGCTGCAAGAGGAAAGTAGATATCGGGAAAATTTTTAAGCTTGAAAATAGATTGGATATTTGTTTGCAATAATCCAAGCAGATTGGATTGCAGTCCAAGAAGTGGAAGATGAGTGCAAAAGACTGTAAGGTCGCCTAGGACAGGTGGTGAAACCCAGAATACAGTGACCCCCTGCCATGGTGACCTTTTCCCCATGTTGCAAAGAGGGTTAAGCCCTCTTAAATATTGCACCAAATCACTGAGCACTTTAGAGGCTGTTGGTGAACAAGACTTTGAGATCCAGGATGTAAGGATATGGCCTGTGAATTCCTGGCTAAGCAGATACATTAACTGTCCAGTTTTCTCGATGGTGTAGAAAATACCCATAGGGAGCCACGCTATTTCCTTTTACCTGAGCCCATGGAAGGCTTCTCCAGAGTTTGTTTGGTAGGGGGCTAAAACTCAGGCCCTCTATCTCCTGATAAAGTGCACTGTAAGCTTTTGTACATCAGCAATTCCCAGTATTACTAGCACTTTGATACAGATAGAGAGCACCTAGTATGACAAGCAATGCTGCCTGGCACAAAACCTTCCAGAAGAAAAGACATCCCTATTAAAGGCATAATATAAACAGCAAAACCAGCATTGTAGATCACAGTGGGAGAAGCTTGCATAATGTCTCACTATTACCAGTTCTTAACTTGCAGTAGTAAGGATAAATTGGCACTTTTGTTTTTTCCAAGGAATTTTTTGCTGAGGAATGAGAAGGTGCCTGGCTCACAGAATCCCAACCATCTTTAGTTCTGCTTTGAAAAACACACTTTTGCACATGCTGATTTCAGTTGTGCACGCAGCTTTGGCCACACATTTCGAGATTTGTACACGTAACTAGGATGTATTTTCAAAACTAATAATAAATATTCAGAAGTCTTTTAAAAGATGTGTGATGACTAACACATATTCAAAGCTACCTGAAAGCAACTTCAGACTGTGAGATACAGGGTCTTGAAATGTCCAGCAGAGAATTCAACATTAACTGCATTCAATTCTTCTGTGTAAAAGAAGGGAAAGATTATTCTCTTTATTTTACTTATATTCATGCATTTCTTTTCAGATATATTACATACTTTATGTTGAAATTATGCAGCAGTTTCTTTTTGCATTTTATTGTTGCGAATGAGGACTGAGCCTGCATTCAGCTGTTGCTGTTTCAGCTTGGCGTAACCCCACCAAAGTAACTGAAGCTTTGTAATTGAGTACAGACTGGAGGTTTGTACATTTTGCAAAGCATCTGGAAACTTTGGTGGATCAGTGCCAAACCCATAACTCATTGTTATTGCTTTCATTATGTGATGATTTTATGACATATAATATTCCACTTTCTTAACAGCACTCTTTTAAATGCAAATGTCTGGGAACTGATACATTTCTGTCCCTAACCTTTGTTCATTGCTAGCTTGGGTCAGAGTGTTTTATTGGAGACCGGGTAAGATGTATTTATTTTAATCTGGTGCTTGATTATGACAAACTTTTAGCACATTACCTGAACTGTTTAGGCATCTGAGCTAGCTTCCAAGACAGGACTGAGGGCGTCATGAAGGATGAACCATTCATTCACTGTATAGTTCAGACTGATATAGTTTTCCTTAATAATATCATTTTCCTGAGAACATCAGAGTTCCCATTTGAAATAAGCACATCAGAATATGGAATGAAACAAGTTGAATTATGTTTTTTGTACCTCTGGCTGTCTTTAGGAGCATAAAGAAACTTAACAGGTATATGCTGCTTTGAATGTTTGCAGTGTTAACCCTAGGTCTGAGACAGGATCATTTATTTTCATTTGAGAGGTGCATTTTTGTACTTAGGGTTTCAGAAATCACCAAATTTCACATTTGAATTATTGCATATAACTAAACATTCTATTTTAAAGAATGGGCATAAATAGTGGTTCAATAGAAGGCATGAAATACTTTTGTTATCATCTTGGCAAGTTTTACAATAAAATGTGAATAATTCCTTTAGAAGTTAGTTGATGCATGAGTTAATTAGGTTCAGGAATACTGATTCATTGTCTGTTCAGGCTTTCAGTTTTTCTACTCCTACTTTGATTATCAGATGTCCAAAGAGGCTTCTTTTGAAGGCTGGTTCAGCATACTGGAATTGAAGCAATTAGGTGAGTTTTTTCCTAAAATGAACTTTCAACCAAGAGTGTCCTTCTGCTTCCTCCAGTCTTACCCCAAATTAAAAAAGAATGTAGCTCCTAGTTTCTTTTTCTTCTGCCCCCAACTCAGTTGTGTCCTATCTTCCTCATTCTTAGTGACCTCCTTCTGTTGTTCTCAATCTGCTCCAGGTTCTTCCGTCTATGTAACAAAATAGGTAGATTATTCCTCAGAAAGCTCTTCTCTGATGGGACAGAGTAATTTCCTTCCTGGCCAATAGTTTCATTGGTGATATGTCATTAGGGAGGAGAGATTCAGATGGATCCAAGATGAGTACTTCTATGTCCTCCTTCTGACTGGCTTTGTCCTTCATAAGAAGTGTGACAGCGCCTTAAATAATTGTCCTGCTGATGGTCTTAATAGTTCCCTCTGAATCATATTCCAGTGATCATCCTGGATCAAAATATTTGACTAGTCAGTTTTCAGAGCAGATTTCCATTACTGGTTTATGGAATTCTCTACAGTTCCAAATCAGTGTAGTTGTCCTAAGGCAACTGTGTCTGTAATTTGATCTCTTATATATTTTGATGATGGATTGATGTACAAAAAGATGGTTCTCTGTCACGTTAAATACCGTGCAAACCTAATTTTCCAGTAAAGAAAAAAATCCACTCATTTGGGATTTTATCCAAGA
This sequence comes from Zonotrichia albicollis, assembly GCF_047830755.1. Classification (NCBI taxonomy): domain Eukaryota; kingdom Metazoa; phylum Chordata; class Aves; order Passeriformes; family Passerellidae; genus Zonotrichia; species Zonotrichia albicollis. The sequence continues at coordinate 61,465,327 of NC_133822.1, forward strand.
CAAAATATTTGCACCTGGAAGGTTGTGTTTTGGTCCCCACTACACAAAAAGGACAAGGACGGGCTGGAGAGGGTCCAGCACAAAGATGATGAAAGGACTGGGGAGCCTGCCAGATGAGGAAAGGCTGCTGGCTTTTTTCAGTCTTGAGAAGAGAAGACTTAAGGAAGACTTTAGCACCATGTTCCAGTATTTAAATGGTGGCTACAAAGAAGATAGAGACTCCCTTTTTACAAGGAGTTACATAGAAAAGATGAGGGGTAATGATATAAATTACTCTGGGAGAGATTCCATTTGGACACAGAAGGAATATTTTTCTCAATGAGGTCTGCTGTTGAAACAAAGTGCAAAGAAAAGTGGTGGATTACCCAACACTGGACACCTAAGACTCAGTGGACAGGGTGCTGGGTCATTTTGTGTAGACTTTTGACAAAGAAGTTGGACCGGGTGATTCTTGAGGTCCCTTCCAACCTCATATTCTGTGTTTTTATGGTTTTATGGCAATTCAAATTGAGACTCCAAGGAGGAACATCAGACAAAACTGGATTGAGAAAGTTAATTCCAGAATAGGTTAAAACTTTTGACTGGGACATCTTTGGCTAGAGGTATGCTAACAAACAGGTGGGGTGCACCAGGTCTCTGCTGTATTCTTTCAGTTACTGCTTGTCAGCTGTTTTGTTCTGCTTTCTCAGCAAACATGAAGTCACTTCTTGTAGAAATTCTCCTACACTGTTTCAAAATAAAATGAACCAGGTTCACTAGACTGCAGTATGTGAAAGTTGAGATACTTTGGAGCCCTCAATAAATGAGTTATCACATTTCTGCCTGCTTTGAGCCTCCTAAAGTCTGTTTCAAACTAAATTATTCTGAGTCTTAATGTGTGGAGTCCGTGAAAATAAGTTGAGTGTCAAGATTGTTGAGAGTGCCTCAGCTCCATGGATTACTTTACAGTAACTCCATCCCACAGTATGTCTTTTCTGTAATTCCTGTACACAGGAATCCCAGGTGAGTTTTCTCACCTCCTTTGTATATGTGTCCCAAGAATAAAAACAGGGAATATTTCCACTGCATCTAGCAAAATTTACCTATCTTTGAAGGTCTGGGTTGACTGTAGCCCTTCCATTTGCTAAATCCCACAAATAAGACTGTGTGCCTGCCAGCTGGCAATCAGACATACAAGTGAACAGAACTCATTAGCAGGGACTGGGTGTATTTGGAGATTGGACTTGCTGTGTACATATCCCACACATAGCTGCAGCTAGATTCTAACCTCTGGACCTTTGGCAATGTAAAGCAGGAGCATTGTCTGCCAAGTCAGAATGCAACTCCCCACTCAGCAAGTTAGAAGCTGTGCCAAAATTGCCTTGCTGTGAAGCTAAGTATGATACAAGTTATGTCCTACTACTCTCATGCAAGTTAGTCCCGCCTGAGAAAGGGGAACACATTCACTAATATTGTTTTTCTACACAGTTGTATTTACAGTTTTGCAAACAACTGTTTATTTGCATCACATTCAAATAAAAAACTTCTAATCTTGTTTTTGTTGTTTTTGACAGTTTGAAGGACAGAGTTGACTAAGGTCTAAAGGATGCAATGTACTCCTTCGTATCATATTTAATCAACCATTCCACTTTGAAGAATTTTTCTCTTGATCATATTCATATAAAAATAACTGGGGTTAGGAATCAGTATCTTAGATGAATTCATGCTTTTAATAGTTTCAATTGAAATGAGCATAAATCACCTGGCGTTTTCTGTTAGCAGGTCTTTTGGTTAAGAATTCTGTATTCCCTTTTTTCTGAATCCTTCTTGTGCTTGAAGGAAGACTGGTTCATGCCTGTTGAGTCTTATCTTCTTTTTTGTCAGAGTCAGGGTTAAATGCATGAGACAGTGTTTCTTGTTTGGACTCACATGTTTATTAGTTTTTATCTATATTAGATTCTCACAGAATGTGAGTTCTACAGTATTTTATGCTAAGAAACTAAAAATGGAGTTGTGTCTCTCTGCAAAGCTTTTTATGGGTAAGCTGTCTAATTAAGAAATGACAAATTATTTTTGCTTTTAACTTAATAACTAACTACTCGTGGTTCGCAATGTGGATTTTTTAATCTAATTATACAATATTACTTAAACTCATGAAGAAGAAGGTGAAGAAGAGGGATTAGCCTCTGTATTAAAACTTCAATCTTGTTTTATATATATTACTATATTCTAAAACTTTAAGTTTTCTTCTGTGTGATATTACACGTTTATTTAAACTATACACTTAAAATTTCAGTTCTGTCATTAAATTTTGGAAGCTTTCTCTATGGCCTCAGGTCAAATGTCGTGTTTTCTTGGGAGTCAGTGCCTGTTAGCACAGAAAGTCTAAAATTCTCAGCAGCCATGGTTCCAACACATGTCAGAGTCTATTCTGTATTGCACTGTTTTAAATTAACTTTATAGTTGCAAGTCTCTAGAAAACTGCTATTTGCTCTGTGAATTAATTCCTTTCTACTAATGGTTAGTTAATTCATGTATGAAACAAGGGAAGGTCCTGTAAAGAAATAATAGATGTGAAACAGATATTTGGCAAAGAACATTAGTGCTCATTCCTTTTTCCAATTGGTTTTTCCTAGCATTTCATGAGTGATAGATTATGTGGCTTCTCACGGACTTTTTAGCTATGTTGTGGAATACCCTTTACTGGAAGCTTTAAGAGAGATTAGTAAAACTGCTGGTACACTTGATCTTGCCTTGGTATGGGAAGATGACCTAAATGACCCTGTGGATTTCTTTACTGATGGGCTTTTATCCTGCTTTGTGTGTCCAGGATTCTCACAACTCCTTTTTTTTTTTTTTTTTTTTTTTTTTTTTTTTTGTACAAAGCAGTTCTATGGTACTACATTTAGTTAGTCTGAACTGGAAATAAAGTAGAACTGCTAATGATGTTATTAATTTATTTTTCTCTTATCTAAGCTTAAGAACTTCTCTTTCCCTTCAGTTTTAAAGAAGTGAAACAAGAGAGAAGTATAATTTAGAGACATTTTATTGGCAGAAATCTTGCTCACAAATGTTTTTCTCTGTAAATTAAAGGTCAAGAGGGTTTTAAACCAGGATGTTCCTTGCCAACAATTGCAATTTAGGAAGCAATTATTTGTAGCTAATATGGTTTGGGACAGATGCCATCATTAGAACAATGAGACTTTTCCCTTGTTTTTGACCCAATAAACATTCTGTTAGGAAGCTATGTAACCATACATATGGACATCAGGGAAAAGAAGGAAGAGTTTGAGAAAGGAAATCTCTGAATTGAAGGCGAACTCATGATACAGATTTCAACTCAAGTTGAAGCTAGGATTGAGAATAAAGACTTCATTTATGGTTGTCGAAGGCTTATGAGGTTGTTGGAGGTCAATAGAACTGTGGTGTTATGATTTGCTTAAAAGTATAAGAAGAAAGCAATTAACTCATTGTTCTAAGCAAGCTATTATGTCTATCTAGTTTAAATTAATAAACTGTGATGTAGTAGAAAACAAAGACATTTTCAGACATATTTTACTTGCTAGCAAAGTAATCTCCAGCTATGTATTGCTGCTCTAATGCTTTTCCAGAAATTCAGCCTAATCACTAAAAATTCAATTTGCCAGGAAACTTTTTCTAAATATTGGCTTCATAAAACAAAATTGAAAATGTAGACTCCTTTTTTAAAATGCCTTTTTTTAATCTGAAGAAAGTGGTCTGCGCAGTTATGAGAAGTGATATATGGTCACAAGAGGTAAAGTTCTAATATTTCATGTTTGCAGCATATTCATAGGAAAATTGTAACATTTTATCTGTATTTCTGATCAACTGTGCACCATGAAGAAAAATTATTACAATTTTTCCTGTTTTTTCTGCTGATATTGGTGGTAATTCCAGCTGAAAGGAAGATGCATTTGCTAAACAAATGTGGCTAAATGTGTTTTAGCCACACAGTTCCTGTTGTATCTCCTGTTGGAGTCCTGTGCAATGGCCACTGTCCAAGGACACATAAAGACATAAAACATCTGTTCCAACATAAATATGGGAAACTACTTTAGGAGACATTTGTATCTATTAGCATCAGCTGTGTTACATTTGTTAAACTTATACTAAATTCTAGTGTTCTGAACAAAGCCAGAGTATATAAAACCCTGTTCTTTTGAAAGAGCAGAACAGAAATAGGACAAAAATGAAACAGTTAAAAAAAAAAAAAAAAAGCTGCAAAAAGAAGACCTGTGATCACACAAAATACTAAAATAATGCCTTTTTAAAATTTTAATATTGCTACACACAAATACCAGAAGAGCTGAACATGTCTTGTCAAAAAGTATAATGATTTATTAGCTTCAGGATTTATCTGGTTGCTGATAAAATCTGAACTGTGATTGCATACACATCATTAAGCAGGAGTATGCTAGGCTGCCTTTTTTCCTCTTTAACACTGTGTTAAAGATTTCACCTAAACACACTCCTCTCTATTGGTGCTTTAATCCAATGAAGGAAGGCTCAAGGCTCACATATTTTCAATAAGCAAAAGAACAAACAGTCTCAATTACTGAGATTATGCTTAGTCTATCCAGCAAAAATGCTGACTTTACAAAAAAATTAACATGTGCCACATTTTAAGCCTAGATAAGATTTCAAAAATATCTAAATCTAAATATCTGAATCTAAAAATGTCAACTTGGTCCCTCTGTGTGGGAACATTCTCCTGGATAATGCTATGGAAGGCAAAAATAGGTGTAGGCTTTATTGTGCAAGTTTGGTGTTTAGTCCAGGTAGGTGAAATCGTGCTGTCCTTAGCCAAGGGACACTTTCAGTGATCTCTTCTAGGCACAAACCCAGAAAAGCAGAGTCAATACATCATCCACACCTTCTTTATTAATTTTTTCCACTGGAGATTATGCTAGGAAATAAACTCTGTATTCCCTGTTAAGTTTGACAGAGTTTGAATGCCTGACTGGCCAAGTTAAGATGAGGCATTGTAGACCAGGCTCTGTCAGAAAGGTTAATCAATAAAAACAGAGGCCTCTGGTAGAAAAAATGCTGTTTCAGAAAAAGAAAATGGAGAAATGTAATTGCTCTGTTCGATTTCAATAATTTTGTGTTTCATGGCTGTTTTCACCAAAGAGAAGATGGAAAACTGAGTCATGGATCAAAGGTACACCACACTCTATAGGAATTTAATTTTTCTGTTTAACAAGAAATTAAGATAATAATCATAAGCTTCAGACAGAAGCAGAAAAATTGTGTAAATCCACCAAAAAGAAATGTGAAAGTGTTCTGTCTCCTCAAAATTAATTTTATTGTTCCCTCTGAAAGCAAGATATTGAAAATTGCTTAGCTTCAAAGCCCTGTTTTTCATTATTGTGGCTTATTGCCCACAATTGGCTGCTTCCAAAGCCCATTCAAAGCTCTTGTGTTCTTTGACTGCTTCTCCTACAGACTGTGAAAGAAAATGTGAAAGAAATTCCTGCCTATTACAGACTGTTAAGTTTTATATTTGGTTTGCTATAGGAAAAAATGTTAACAGTATCTTCTGCTGCCTACTGTTCTTACAGTAGGAAAGATGGAGCCATACATATGGGCTGCCTCTGTGCTTTAAAAGACATTTGTTTGTTAAGTTGCCAGAGAATTGACATGGTACCTGAAGAGCTACCATGTGCATTTCTGGCAGCTGCTCCGATAGATAACAGTTTTCATTGACCTTCTGTACCAAATGTTTTGCTTGGTTCCTGCTCTCTGCAAAATTGAAAATATGGCAGTGGGATGGAAGGGAGAGTCTTGTACGATGCAAGTATTTTATTGGTCTGTACACTCTGCATGGGATTCACCTGACTTCTGTTTTCAACAGTGTGACCTAGTTCCTTAGGATGCCTATGTATTGGGGTGAATTACCTATTTAAGGCACAGTTTGGTTGATCTGTTCTGAATATCTATTTTATCTGTGTCTGAGTGGCTTAGCTGTTAAGTTGTAGTGTCTGTGTTTCAGCTCCTAATATTTGATCAGATGAAACCTATCTTCTGTAATTTATATCGAGAGTAATCTGGATAAAATATATTTGATTAAAACAAGTTATGCAATCAAAGTTTCATGAGTCTCATGCAGAGGAGGCAGGGAATTTGATATAGACTCCTTTAGCAGGATGTTGTTGGCATTCCTTAGCACGTGAAATTCATGTAGTTCAAAGCTGGTGCTGTAACTCTTGGTACCACTTTGTGATTACTGAGTATATGATGATGGATATTCAGGCTTGAGGACTTACAGGGTGCTGAACAGTCTGTATGCATGTACCTGAGCACAGTGAAAGCATTTGGTCCTAAGGGATTTGACCTGTCTTGGATCTGGCTCTTCACCCACTGAAAATTCCAAAAACTCTTATAAAGGCAAAGTCATTGTAGAGGTAACAAGATTTTTGCATAAAGGTTTGCTTTGGAAAAGGAAGTGAAAGAAGAGAAAACAGGGCAGGGGGTGGGAAAGAAGACTGGCGATGAAGGAAATTGAGCAAACCACTTTTCCAGTAACCATTTTATTTGAAAGTATAATTTCATAACCTTTTTTAACTTGTTCTTTATATAGCTTGAGGTTTTAGCCTTCATCCAGGGTTTTATAATCTGTTAGGAATTTAATGTATAATTTAAATAAATGATAGAAAAATAAGCCCACTAGTGATAAGAATGAAGGCTCTGCTTCTGTGAAATAAAAATTCACTTCTCACCTTATAAAGTTATGAAGCTTTGCTCCAGTCACATACTTTTGTGATTGTTCCCTACCTTTAGGTGTGAAAGTCATCATTAGTCGTCAAAAGCTGTTTAAATAGGAAAAAAGCTGACTTGTAGATATTATTTGCTCTTATTATTTTGCAATAGAATAATATGAACTGTAAAGCAAAATAACGTACAGTATAGAAGTTTAAAAATGCAGGTTTTATTCTTTTGAGGTTTTAAATTCCTGCCTGCCAAAAAGGTTCCTTCAAAAATGTCTATTAATCCTAAATAACAACTTAGAAAGGAAGTAAGAGCCATCTGGAAAAGTCTTATTCGTGGGAAGAACAAAGACATTTATGGTGTCTAAGTCTTGGTGTAGATTTCTGTCAAGATGGAAAGAGCACATCATACATTCTATTTTGGATATGGGTTTGACCGTCTCACTTGCTAAGCAAATGCTGGACTTTAAGAAGTTTGGAAACTTAATTAAGGACCTGGATGGAATTCATTCCTCTTGACAGGGGCATTCACTTTGCATCAGCTCTTCACGGGAGCATTTCTGTTAGGGGGATACTTACAGTAAGTTCCCTCTGTGGCAGATGGGCATTATCCTGGTCCACATCAACTTCTGAAGCTGCTACTGTCCATTCTTTGACTCAAAATGGCTTCAGCTGTTGTGCCATGACTTACAGAACCTCATTAAGCTGGAATCGAAGAATCAACTCACATGCCAAAATATGAATGACACAATGGTCTTGGGTGAATAGGTTATCTCTGTCATAAAATGCTATAGTGAAAAAGTTAAGACAACTTGGGATTTCAGTCATCCTATCTAAGTCCAGATTTGCTTTGATTCCCTATGTCTCTAGTGTGTTTGAAGACTCCCTGGACAAAATGGAGGTGTTTATCCCTGTTTAAATCTGAGCATCTCTCTTGTGTCTAAGCTGGAGAATTAGTCCTTCAGAGTCCTCTCAGGCCACTCAGTAAAGTGAATAGAGAAAAGTAATCCTTCAGGGAGTGAGGTGGAGATCCTAACAGATGCCATCACAACATTACAGAGAACAGCTCTTTAAGTCAATAGCAGCCCTATCCTTCTCAAAGATCAGAGATAAGCATCACTTTTTAAACCAGAATTATAGTTTGGGTGAAAATGCTAAAATATAATTCACTGACCTTGTACTCTGCCTTTCCATAATTTCTGCAAACTGTCTTGCAGCTTCAGAAAAGACCTGTGAGGTTTTTTCTGAAGGTTCCTGCTTACTGTCTGTGAAAAGGGACTCATTACAATAAAGGTACTACAGAAAGAAGGCTCTGTGCCTGTAACACCAGTTCCTGTAACCAGGAACTGAAGCAGTTCTTCCTATGAAGTGCTGAGTATTTTGTTCTCAATCCAGCAAACTACTAGTATGAGTTCTCAATCTTACTAACATGATCCTAAAGCAGGAAAATGGGAAACCATGTCCTTTTCCCTAATGATGGAAGCAGAAGCTGATATAAAGGAAAACATATTTTGAGCTTTGTATTGCTAAAAGTATCTTTTCTTTATAAACCAGAACTGATAACCAGTTAATTGTGAACTCCATGTGCTGAATTATATGCTCGTTTTTCAGTTGAACCTGGACAATATCTGAGTAGGTTCTAAAATACTAGTAACTACAAATAGAGGACTTGACAATCTTTCAATCATTCAAATAAGACTTCATTGCCACAAATACAGTGCAGCTGATAAAATTAGGAGTTCTGTTTTTGCTTCATAGAAAAAAGATTTTTGTTGTTTTGTATTTGGTGGTTTTAAATATATGAAACCTAAAGTGGAGCAGATGAACTCCTACTTTAGAGTTTGTCATTTCTCGTCCCATTGGAGATATTTTTTCTTAAACCACTAACTGAACTCACATCAAGAGGACATAAAGGATTTGAATTTACATCTCCTACATCTCAGCATTTCTCCTGAGATTATAGAATTTCTCTGAGATTATAGAATCATCAGATTGTAAAATTTGGAAGAGACCTCTAAGATTGTCACATTCAGCCATCAACCTAGCATCACCACTGTTCACTAATAAACCATGCCCTCCAGGGCCATATGCACACATTTCTTTGAACACTTCCAGGGATGGTGACTTTCCTGGGCAGCCTGCTCCAATGTTTGACAATTTCTTCTGTGAAGAAATTTTTCCTATTGTCTGATTTAAACCTCTCCTAGTGCAAATTGAGGCCATTTCCATTAAGCTCTTAGACATTACAGAGATGTTCCAGTTGTGTTTTCTACTGGACTTAGTCTGGCATATCAGTTCCCAGGATATTTACTAATCAGCCTTCCCTGATTCCCACTCCTAACTTGAAAATCAGCACCATCAGGTTTCCTGTGAGTGTGTGAATGAAAAGCTGCACCATTGGAAGCCTTCAGGGCCCTTCTGGCCTGCAGCAGGGATGGCTGAGGGAGATGGTCTGTTTTAACCCAGAATGCACAAGGTTTCCATGAGAGTTTGTAGCAGATTTCCTGTGCAAGAGGAGGCTGACAAGAGGCAGCCAGGCTCTTTATGGAAGAGGTTCACAGCAGAATAAAAGTTGATGGTCATTCATTCAAATATGTAGTTTCTGGCTGGGAGTATGTAAGGGAACATTTCTTTATTTGTGATTCAGCTGCACAGTGGGGTTGGGCAGGCTCCGTTCCTGAAGGTCTTCAAGAGCAGAATAGCAAAGCAATCTGGTCTGATTTAATAGCTGAGTCTGCATGAGCGGGAAGTTAGATTAGAGACCTTCTGAGGTCCTTTCCAAGTAGAATGATTTTGTGAAAGAAATTCCTGCCTATTACTCAGTGAATCTGTGAACTGTATGGAAGAAGATGCACACTTTTGAGGATTTGTGAAACAAATCCAATGTGCTCTTTGACTGTCGCAGATTGTTATGATATGAAAGATTCAAAACTATATGTGTTCGCTTATATTAATGGTTAGAAGTACCTTTTTGTTTTGAAATTCTGTGATTTGACATTTGAAGTGCATTATATAATTCATTAAATATGAAGTGTTACCACTATAACATATAAAATACAGATGAACATATACCACAGTATCACAGGCTATGCTGCCGTTGAGACAGCCAAAGTATTACCATAGAATTTGAGAAGGCTTTAAGCATCCAACCATACAGAGTAATCCCAAGCCACATCAGAGGGCTTCAGGTGTCTGCCCATACAGAAAAACACCCTATCACTTCAGAAGGCTGCAAGCATCTGCTCTTCTTGTTCTTTAGCCCAACCTTTTATACCCCTCATGTTGATGCATTGCCCTGTGTGCCCCCTGTTCCCTTTGGTGGTTGGTTAGTGCCCCTGGGCACTCCATGGCTCATGGCTGTCAGTGCTGCTCACCTGCTGCTCACAGCTGTGCCCACTGGGGATGAGGCTGGGCAGCAGCCCCACTCCCAATCACCACAAACTGTGTGCCCACACCACAGCCTCAAGGTAATTTCTTGTTTTATAAGCCAGAAATTACTTGTGGAAATATTATAGTATTCCAGAGTGCTACACTGTGCAAACAGAGCTCTACTATTAGTTGATAGATGTGGAGCAAAAATATGTGGCTAGACAACCCCTTAAACATTGCACAGGTGGATTTTGCAGGCAGCAAGTTATTCCAGATAAAATCATGATAAACTATGACCAGCTTGCTTCTGTTTTGTGATTCTTCTGACAGTGTATCATGATTTCACATGTTTTGGGTTTTTTTATATACCATTATATCTGTATGAGGAAAGCTTCAGATTAAGGACCTTGTATTTCAGAAAAGAAGGACAAACAGACTTGAAGAGCTGCTGTGTTGGAAAAAACCCCATATATATGAGTTGTATCTATTAGGGTGCAAACATGAGTATTCAGGGAACTTACACTTCACTTTAGCTTCTGGCATTTGTGACATTCAGTATAAAGCATGGTGAAACAATAGAAATTGCTTTTGTAACTTGCTGTATTTGCTGTGGAGTGGTACTTATTAGTCTTGTGGACCTTAGAAATAATTGTGTTCAACAGCTGACACTGAAGTCAATCAGAAGACAGGGAAAAAATATCTTGGAAAATGTCCAACTTCTTTTGAAAACTGGTTATGAGCAGCATACTGCCAGTGGACCACCAGCCCTCATAAGTTATTATAGCACAGCTTTTCCTTGGCTTTAGCTCAGAGCTATCTTTACTGCTTCAGTCAATTACTGGAGGGTGAGAAAGGCAGAATAGGACCCAAAGAGCTTTTTTGCTTTACATGAAATGCCTTACAGCACATTCAAGTCTCATTTAACCATAGAAACATTAAGATAGGAAAAGATCTCAAAGATCATCAAATCCAACCTTCATTTACATGAGCCTTTTTGCATTCTGATAGAGTGAAGAGGTTTATTCTGTTTACCAGGAGGAAGTAGGATCATCCCTAAGCCATAGGCAGTGTGATCAACCCTAAGCCATTGGCAAGAAGGCCACTTGGAATCTCTGCACATCTGGGATTTCATAGCTGCCTTGATTTGTTGGACCTGTGTTGGACCTTTCCATTCCCCACTATGCTAAACTGTGAAGTTCCTCAGCCTAGAAAGAGTTTATTTAATCCCCACAATCACTATGTGGTGTTCCATTTAAACCAATCTTTGTATGACATTTTGTAGTGCAAAATGGTTACCTAGATTTTATCTACTACATGTTTTCTTTGAAGTTCACTCTTTAGTATGAAAATAGTAATGCAGTGCTTTCAGGCTAGCAGCCAATCTTGAGCTGGTTACTCCTATGTTATTCTTTCAATACTATAGGCTTATTATTGCAAAATAGAGGAATTTCAAAATATTTCCAAATATATTTTAGCAGTTGAAAACAATTATTTAAGCAATTCTATTCAGCTACCATAACACGGCACATCACAGACAGTTGTTTGTCCTAAGAAAACAGTGTATTGTTTGTATAAAACCCATATCCTTCTCTTTCACCTTTCACCTTTCTCTTTTCTGACCTTCCTTCCAGTTTTGTTACTGTCCTTCTCATGCTGGTAGTACGAAAAAATAATTGGAAAAAGACAAGAAGTTATCGAACATCAGTACTTTTTCTATAAGTATGCTCCTCTGATTTAGTCATGCAGAAATGCCATTTTTATGAGAGAAAGGGTTATTAACAGATTAGTGGGAGGATCAGCAGAGCAAAATTGCTCCACATCTGTGTAATCCTATAAAAAAAGACTGTAAAGTTTATACAATATGTACTGTTGTCAGATGATAGAAAGGCTGTAAAAAGGATGTGGAAGGAAGGAATTAAAATGAAGTAAAAGCAAGATGACAACATCCTTGCACTAATACTTAATTTAACTCTTCTTAAATTAATATAATGTATCTAATATAGATTACAGTTTACAGTATATAATGAAACCTAATATATGCTATGTACACTTTATACACTGTAATCTGATATTTGTTGAAATAGATCCTTTCCATTATCTCAGTCCTTTTGTAGGTAGTAAATCCTCTAAGTCTGATTTAAACTGGAAATGTTTTAGTTTTCTGCAACAGCCTAGTCTGCTTCAGGGCCAGTGTCTCAATGTCCACAGTAAATTCTTGTAGCTCCTTGCCACATGGAAGAGAGCTGGCACTGGAGAGCATTTGGTCTGTGTGATTGGTTCAAAATTTTTAGGATATTTTGTAGAGCCTCTTTACTACTGGGAAGACACTGCATGAAATTCTTGTTCAAGATCGTCATTATCTTACTGAGGAAAAGTAGGAAGTTGAAAAATAGATGGTTAAAAACTAAGAGTACAGGCAGGTCCTGGGCAATGCATCAGCTAGACTGTTAGTCTAAAGCAAAAAATACTGAAACTCTGATATTCAATCCATTATTTTAGAGCTGCTCAGGTAACATTTCTTGTCATTAAATAATCCTTTCAATCCAAAAAACAATGTGAGTCATAATGTGTAAGGTTTTGCTACAGGATGTGAATGTATCCATGCCAACTCTGCTGAAGGAAAAACTTGTTCCACATCTCCAGAAAGATGAATTTACAATAAATAATTTTATTAGTAGACACAAGAAAGTTAAACACTAAACACCTCACAGGCTGACTCAAAATACTTACGAAAGGTGGAGGAGTCCACAGCTCTACAGAGAGTTATTTCTTTGAAGTGATGAATCTTGGTGAGTGAGTTTCACCTGGGCTGGGAACATTGCCCAGATCCAAGTGTAACCTCTATCCTTATGAGAAAAACAGTAGTTAACATGTTTCTAACATCTCAGTGGAAACAATCTGAGTCACTTTGATTCAATTATCTTTGTTGTGCTAAGCTGGCTGCATTTTTAGCGTCCTCTTTGCTCCCCAGACCTGAAGTAAATCGCAGAAATCTTCCAGATGTCTCCCTATAAGGGAGAGTGAATTTCTGTATGAAAGTATTTTTATAGGTCAGGGAAAATTCTGTGTCCAATAAGATGTAATTAACTGCCTTAATACCTTGTTGACAGAGCCTAAATTTTTATTCTTAAGGTTTTTTTTTTTATTTCTATTTCCACTATGTCCCATCTCAGTGCTAATGTGATCTCAATATTTATCAAAGCAAGACTTCAGCTCAGCATCCCTTACCATGCCTTGTGCAACAGAATAAATATAGTCATTAAGCACATAATTTGGTTTTCAGAAGTAGTTGGTTTTTTTGAGGGAGGTCTGGTTCAACTACTGACTGCTGGATTACTTTAGCTGAATGAAAAGTACTTGTAGTGAATTACTGCAAGAAGGCTGTTGGAGAAAGCATGGCAAATTCTAACTCCAGCTTGCTTATTTGGCACTACCTGCTTGCAATCTGTTTCTGTCCATGTGTGAGAGCTACCTGCATGCAGTCTGTTGTTCAGTGAGCCATCAAGCTGTAAGCCTGCATTTTCAGTCTGCTGTCCACCAGAAGGCAAACCTTTAATCAGTATCTTTTAAAAGAGATCATGGTTAGTAAAAATCCATTATATTCACTTCTGTGATTATAGCAGCCAGTATGCTGCAAATTCATTAGAGTCATTTTCAAACCCATTATAGTTTAGAAAATAAATCACTACATGGCTAGATTTTTAGGTGTTTTAGGAAAACAAACGTACCCATCTTACTTCTGTGTCCCAGCTGTGTATATTAAATGAGTATCTGGGAATACGTGAAATTTAGTGCTGGTCACAGCTATTAGACATCAATGAAAATATTCTAACTCAAAGGCTCTTTTGAGTGAAATACATAATGATTTTCAAAGTCAAATCAGTCCTTCATTATTTTTTATGGTAAGCCACAGTGTGGTATAAGGGAAGCATAAATGATAACCAGATTCTGTCTGTAAATGGTTTTTTTTCTGTTTTGATAGTCACCGTTATGACTGTTTTCCAAGAAACTTTAGTCTCAAATGATGTTGACTTAATTCCTTTCAAGCAATTTTATTTTTACCAAAGCTTTCAACTGAAGAGGAAGAAAGGAGAAAAAAACTCCATCACTTCTTTAATCTTCTCATCATCTGACTCTCTTTCAAACATAAAGTCATAGTCATACTTTCTGCACTACCATGGGCTTATAGAGCACATTCTGAATAAAAGTAGCTGCAGCTGGACTTATGGACAGTGTTGGATGGAGACCTATCCATGCACTGCCCATGTGTCCAGTCACTTGCACAGGTACTTTCTCTAGTGTCATTTACATATTCTTAGTTTTAGCCCTCACATTTGTTGTATAGTCAACATTGCCTAAACTGTACATCAGTAATAGATTTTTCATTGTGTATTTTCTGGTTAAAGCTAGGAAGATTTGTGTAAATGTCCTCTATCTAAAAATATACTTTCTCAAGGTCTCTTGACTGACTTAAGCAAGCAGCCTAATGTCTTAATAAGAGAAGGGTCTGATCTTTGGCCAGAAAAGCCTCAGAGATTGATTCTTTATCAGAGAAGGCTTCTTTATTGAAGGTCACTTTAAAAACAGAGCCAAATAAAGAAGGGTAAGGCAGCTGCTTGCAAGATTGCCAGGCACTATGACCTGCCTCTCGCTGAGCTGCTGGGAAAGCTTAAGATGTAGGGATCAACCCTGCCCAGAGCGGGGTCATTGCAATGAGCACATGCTTATTTCAGGTGCCTCTTTTCTTCTTGACACCTTCCAGATGAGAAGCAGTAGTGGATGAGATGGCCTTCCATAGAAAATGTGTCCCCAGGCTCAAGTGTGACCCAATGGGGGCCTCGTGTCCCCCTGACTGTCTGTGTGTAGCTGGGTGATATTTTTCAGTTCATGCTTGAGCAGACAAACCATTTGGAACACTCTCACCAGTGAGCAAGAGTAGGTCCTTTCACCAGTGATATTGTTGTCTAAAGTGGAGGGTGTTTGGCTCTTGGGAATCGACTGAAATGAATCAAGTGTTGAACAGGACTGCTCCAAGGATCCGACCCTGTGTGTTCCCTGGGCCATCATTAGAGACAGGCAGCACCAGAGCCCATGGCTGCTCTGCAGTCAGTGCAGACTGTGGATGTGTAAAGGGAAATTCCTCCTGTTAGCCACACAAGTGTAGTTTCCTTTAGAGTGAAGCTTCCATGGTTATGTAGACTCTGTCTTTACACTAAAGGCAGTAACTTGCAGGTTTTTTTGGCATTGTCTGGGAAAACAGTTTCAGAAGTCTTCTACCTGGTGTTTCTGAGCCTGTATAAATGGCTTTCTCAATATTCCTCAGACCATGTGTGGCTGTGATGTGTATTCCAATACATACCATACCATGGAGAAGTGAATTTCTGTATAAAACAGTGTGTGAAGCAATTCCTTAAACAAAAAATATTTTAAGTTGCCCTGAAGCCAACATTACATACGTTACATTACACTTTGAAATCTTGTTTCCAGTCTATCCATAGCTCACTAATACCCTTTCAGCCCTTTGGGCCCCTTTAAGCTCAGCTTAGAAAAATTAGAGTAAGAGAGGAAATACTGATGTTCCTTTCTTTTTTGGTCACATAAAGGAAGCAAAAGAAACAGAACCAGTGGTTCTGTTGAACTGATCTTGCAGAATTCCATTCTTTTTCATCCTGTTTGGCAGTCACCAGGTTTGCTATTCATGATTAATATTTTGGTAAAAAAAGAAATCAGTGTTGCATTCCTTTTCTGATGTTCAGGTAATGTTGAGGAGAGTCCAGGGCAATCAGTTGGAGACAGATTTAGGGATCTTGAGGTCTAAGGAAACAGAACATGTCCAAGCAGCGTAACTAGGCTCATTATGTACTGTAGAGGGACTGTTGGTGAGATAAAGCTTGCAGAGAAAGGTTCAATGTTTTTTCTAGTAGAACATCATATGTAACGGGGGGGGAAGAAAGCACACACAAACACACACAGACAGGAAGAAAAAAATATTTGGGTACAGCCCTTTGTTAAACCTGAAATAGAAGTGTTCCATTTGTAAATCTTGAGATTTTCTACGTGCCATCAAAGTGGTTAGGGAGTCAGATATATTCCCCCAGAGACAATGATATGGAAATGAAAGCATCTTAGATTTACCTTACTATGGGAGTTATACATCTAATCTTAGGTTATACAGGAGAACCTCTCCTCCACTTTGAATTGCCACATGATGTCTCAGGGATCCAAATACCAAATTCAGTCTGTCCTTTCTCACACAGCAGTTAACAGGCCCCTAATGGTGCTCCCTCCATCCAGTTTCAGCCTGTGTTCCTTATGCACACCTGGTCTATGGACACAGTGGGTCCAAGGCTCTTTACAAGTCAGCATTTAGTTATCTGCTCAAAGCAAATGCAACCAGCTTTCTTGTGAGAGCCTGAGACAGAACTGACCAGAATACCCTGCAGCCCCCTGGCTGGAGGGAAAACATTGGGAGCTTGAACTGAAATCTCTGCTGCCAGTCAGTTCAAAGGGAAACTGTGTTTCAACAGTTTTTTCTATAAAAATATTTCCCTGTGTTTTCTATATCACAGGGAAATGTTCTACAAGGGAAATACCAATTACTGCTTTATGCACTTCACACTCCCACTAACATCCTGAGAACATCTATTATCAAGCATTGTGAGCAAAGGTACTTTTAAACTCTGTTAGTGCTGAAGGGGCCAACTTATATATCTCTGTGAGCTGTGGGTGGCTTTGCCTATGCTCAAGACAAGAAAATTAGGCACTTAGGAGGATGGCAACTGAATGAGGGTTTTGAGAGGATACATTGCAAGGATGAATACTGTTGGATGGAACTCCAAGATACAGAAAATAAGAGGCAGAGTTGTGAATTGGACTCAAACATCCTAAATCTCTCCTCGAAATCCTAACCTTAGTGTGCCCCAGGCCCTAAATAAAAAAAAAAAAAGTTAATAAATGTACTTCAACATCTAAAGGATTTGGTGCTAGAAATGAGAAGTACTTTTGTTACAGTATACCCTGAAGCACTGAATTCATATCTGAAAGCCTTGCTTACTGTGAAAAGCAGCTTCAACAATAGTGTTGGCAGATGTATAGCTCACTGTACCAAGTCCTAGGCTAACATGCTTTTTCAATGCAATGCTTTCCTTGTCAGAGTATTTCAACTTAAGAAATCATGAAGGAGCAGTAATGCTTTTCGTTCATTCTTTCTCTCATCCCTTTTCATACTTCCTGATTGTAGTGATAATTTTTCAGTTTGAGAAGTTCTGCTGTGTTTGTCATGGCTGTGATATAAAGGTCATAGCCTAAATCAAAGGGACAAGGCCTGAGCTCAAGTGCTTCTTGCAGTTAGGAGGCTTAGAGTACAGATCTTTCTGCAGTGTGATCTGTGAATGCCATATACCCTGAGCATGGCAGGGTGGAGATGAATGCTCCTTATAAACAGCCACAAGACTGTAGAAGTTCCCAGCCAATATTGAACATTTTTTACTTAGTTACCAGGGAAAAAAATTCAGGGTCACCTCAGCACTTTATTGAGAGAACAATAAATATGTAGTAATTCCCTTTGTTATCACTTAAAACATTTACTTTTTGCACTGTCAAAGCACATAGTTTTCTCCAGCTATTCCTCATTTTTCAGATAGTGGGCTTGGCAAAATTCAAGTTAGTTCACATTCAGAGCTTGCAGTTAAAAATATAGATGCAGAGAAGAGGACAAAAAAGGAATTGAAAACTGATGCAGCTCTTAAAGACTCTAGGTCAACATTATTGTATCACTTTTTAAGCTGAAAAACACCAGAACATAAACAACAAAAATGCCTCTTTTATCTACTATTTCTTGTTCCTGTTTTATCTTCCTTTTAGGGAGGAGTAAATACTAAATTCTTTTAATTCCTCTTCTTTCTTGCTTTGTGTACTTTGTTTATAAAGCATACAAGCTGGAAATCATCACTGTTCTTGCTTGGGAAAATTAGCTTTATGAGGAAAACATGTTCACTAAGAAAGCACTTGAAAAATCCATACACATGTTAACTACAAATACTGAAAAAAAACCCAACAACCCCTCTGTAATTATAATTAGGTACATTTTGAAACAGTTTCCAAAATTTAAGTTTCTGATATTCTGTTCCTAATGGAATTGGAGTTGGATTTCGCATTCAGTTATCTTGGTTCAACTGATTCTGCTGGATCTCTGAGCTGTTCAGAATGATAATTCACAAGACTTTGTTAAATTAAGAGTCATGCTTTTTAGGTCTCATGTGAATAATTTTGTTCTATGGCTCACAAATGCAGGACTTTAACTGTTTGGGTGCAGGAAGGCAGATAGGGTCTAACCGATGTGCATATAAAATGGAATTGAATCAAAATCCCTCATAGATTAAAAGGATCCTTTTATATTCCCTATGCACATAAAAGATACTAAACTAGTGTTATGCAACTTGTAATATTTTCTTGAAACAGTTTCATAGCTTTCTCTGAGGTTAGCATTCTGAGTGCCGAGGAAGACACTGCATCTGCTGTATTGTCAGAATGAAATTTATTTGTCCATATAAATAGCAAGTGCTTTAAGTCTTTGTGGAAAGGCATCTACTGGGATTTTCAAAATTTTTAGCAGTTAGTAAAGGTACTCTGTAGTTATGACAATCTTCAGTCACTGGTTAAAGCATGTGACATTATTCTCAAAGAAATTTTACCTGCAGAAATTTGTGAATGAGAAAAATCATGTAATTTAATGTATGCTTCTATTCTTAAGAAACAATAATATCACTTATAGTAACAGCATGAATAGCACAATTAAGAACTTAAAAGCAATTAAGACTGATGGCTGTACTTTATCCAGGTATCAAACTCTTCTCTAATGCCCTGACAACATGACCAGTATCTCAGCTTTTTGTATCATTCCTGATCTCCTACTGATGTCCGTGTGCTGCATTTTTCCCAGGAGTGCACAGACTCCTTTTCTAAAATGTTTTTATGGCCTCCTCCAGATCTGTGTGTAAATGAACATCTCATAGTCCTTTAATGTGTTATTTGTGACAGTCTTTGGGATCATTGGGGAACTATTGTCCCACATTTCCAGATAGAACTTACTAGGTTCCTTAAAAAATTACTGTGTTGATATTAAATACCGTTTCTTTGCTTTAAAAATTAGCTGCATCACAAGGACATGTTATTCCATGAGTTCATCCCATTAATCCTATATTCTCTGTTTAATGGCTTTGTTTGTCTTTTGATTAGACAATGTCTTTATGTATGTCCTAGACAGTGCTTGATGGCTAATTATAGTCATTGTTTCCCATCCAACAACAGTAGAGAACTGAAATTTCTTGGTAGAATGCCTCTCTTTATGACAGGTCTCTAGACTTACTGTGCACACACACAAGTTCAGTTCAATCTAGTCAATTTGGGTGTTGAACTGAACTGGCCTGAACCTCTGGATCTTAAGAGGTTCATCTATCACTATATAATGCAGCTGGACAGAGGGAAACAGTTGAATAGAGGACAATATGCCAACTCTTCCTTCACTTATTCCTGCTACATTAAGGAAGTTGATAGAATGGAGCTAATCCATCTGCCCACAATTTATTCCCTAGCAATATGATATAGTTTCCCTATTTCATGAGCTCAGTCTTTGACTAATTTTATTAGAAGTCCTTCCATAGCATCATTTTAATCACTTTTCATTCATTTTTAGTTATGTGCAAAATAGTAAAAAAAGATGGACTAAAGAAACATGAAAGGATTTCATGAGAAACTCAGGTCAGCTTAAATAGAAGCAGATCCAATAAAGTTCAGTCAGTGAGCCTACAAAGACCAGCAGAAAAGCTCTCTAAATTGGGTCTTTCACAGGAAGCTTTATTCTGCCATGTCTAAAGTGCAGTCAGAAGGAGTGAGACAGCCCTGGCTTGCCCTGAGAGGAGGCAGGGCTGCAGTGCCTGCAGGAGGTGCCTGGGTGACCTGCCAGGGTGATGGGCAAGGCTGGCTGAGACTGCAGGGTCGGGGCTGATGGGTGGGGAGGTCTCACGCCTTCTTTACCAAGAACACTCAGTGGGGCTTATCTCATCCACCAGTTTTTACCAATGCATGGATGTTAAAAAGATGCAGGATTTTAGCTACATATTGCTTGGATGCAACACTAAAATGAATTGCTGTAATCTTAGTTATATTTCTCTTGTTATTTAGTTTAAAACATTCTGATACATTGGTCCTTTATTAGACTGGTAGGGGCAGTCTTCAGTGGGCTGGGCTGGGTAGAATTTCAGAAATGAGTACTGAAGCAGAAATTGCCTGGTTTTCAGCATTGAACCCACCACTCTCGTTGATTGTTAGGGGTTTTCATATAAATGCCAGAAGGTCTTTTACTGATTAGCTGACTGTAGAGCCTTTATACAGGCATTCTGAGTGGGAGCTTCCAAAGCACTCAATTCATTAACAAAGGTCTACTTCCACCAAAATGTATGGTTTTAGCCACAGCTGTGAATGAACAGAGTTGGATTATTCCATAAAAATACTGAAAAGCCTTCCTTTGTATTTAAAAATGCCTTCTTGAGCTGATAGGTAGCAGCACGTGTAAATGTTAAAAGTAACTTTATTTTTGTTGCGGTTCTTTGTTACTGCTGGAGCACCAACTGCTAAAATAAACACAGATGGACATTTTTTCCCCTGATAGTGTGACTTCTCCCAGGAAAGTCAAGGGCTCCTTGCCTTCTTTTCTTTTACTGCAGTTTCACAGTAATCATTTTTCATTAAGGTGGAGGTGGTGAAAAAGGTACCTCAGCAATTAAAAATCCATTAATGGTTAAATTAGATTTCTGAATCTGAACCATTACTGCATCTACAATGGTCTTCACTGTACAACATTCATCCCATGACATCAGCTGCGTGAGTGTGGGTCAGCTTTATAATGCTTTGTTCATCTCCGTCTCTACCTGTGTAATTTTGAAAGTGTACAGTTATGATTTTTTTTTACTATTTTTATATGTCTGAGTAAAGCTATGTATGTATATGTATATGCATAAGTACATAATTGAGAGGAAATATAGTTATTGGTTATTCAAAGGTGAACTAAACAAACAAAATTCTTATTAAATTAGGCACCCAGACTATAAATAAATTAAATACCATTAACTAATAGCCTCAAATAATTTGAAGGTAATAACTGAGAAAACTCAGTAGTGTAACAGCCTTGTAAATCTTGTTTCATCTCTTAAACACTAAAACATTATGAAGAATCAGTTCACTATAGTGTGATCTGAAAGAGACAAGGAAATTGTCATTTCACATAGTAGATGGACTCCAGAAATGTTCACTCTCTAAGTATCAACTGATGTTGTTTAAAAGCTATGTAGATGTACAGAAGAAAGCTTATTCCTCTTTTATTTGCTAGTGTCCAGAAAATCTTCCATAAAGATAAAAGAAAGTTTACTAGCAAAAAGCCACACAGATCTTATAGTCAATCCTAAATGTGCACTAAAGTACATAATGCAAGGGAACTTTTCTTTTGATTCTAATCCAGAAATTACAAGGGTGTTTTAATGTCTCCCTTTTAAGAATGAAGGTTTGCAGGAAGAGCAGACACAGAGCCACAACTGTCATTTAAGTTTACATGTCTGGCTCTCATCTTTGCCATGGGTATCTTTTGTAAACATACTAAGATCACAAGATGTTTCATCTTTGGGCAAGGAAAGAAGGATGTCATGTCACCACAGAACCTGAAGAAAACAATAAAAAATCTACATGCATTTAGAAAAACCCTCAGTGTCCCATATATTTATGGAGCTGCAGTAAATCTCTAGCTGCCACAGATTCATTTTGCATATTGTATTAAATATGTCAATGATGGTCTCCTACAAATGTAAAAATGAAACAAATAAGTCTTGTTCAGGGATTCACAATCTCCTGACATGACAGTTTAGATGTGAATTACAAATTAAATGCAAGTAGTGTTCTTTACTTTGAAAACACAACAAAGTCAAAGGGAATCAGTTACATAGCTCCCTGCTATGTAACATTACTGCTATGTAATGTTGGTTGTAATTAGCAAAAACCCAGCCACATAAAATTGTTGTTAATGGTATTGCCCAATAAATGGGCACTCTGGGCAGAAGGAACAAGAAACTAAATCCCTGTTATTTTATGGCACTGTGTTGAGGGGAATTACAGCACATTCAGGAATTTGGGTCTCTCTTGTGAAGTCCTGTGCAAATTGTTTTACTGTAAGGTAGGAACTTTTTGATGTTAATGTTAGTTGAGTTATACTGTTAAATAGGTTTACAGCATGTCCAGATCCAGAGACTCCAAAACACGGTTTAATACTAGAAGATACTGTGCCATTCATTTTGTCATTACGGCTTTCCCTAGTTAGAGATCAAGCAGAGAACAGGACAACCCACAAGTAACCACTGTTTTATGGCTTATTTATGCACAAATACTGCCATAAACCTCTGAAGTCACTGGGAAGATTTTCTTCTTTTAATTTTTTTTTCACCACCATGGACTTCAGTGAGATCAGAATAATTGTGAGACAACTATTTCATCTTGTCTTTTGATTGCATAATCAAGAACCACCAGTATTTACAAAATTCCAAGATGTGTTCATATTGCTATCTGTTAATATTACTGTGTGCAGTGGCACATATTCTCCTAACTGGCAGTACTTTGACTCTATTAGAACTCAATTGTCTTTTGCTCATTGGTGCAATTTAGGCACAGCATCTTAGATGTAGCATAATTTCATGGCAACGGTGAAGATGTAACGGTTGTGAAATTCATCTTAGTATCATTTAAGAAAATAGATTTTTTTTCCTTTAAGCACCTGTATCTCCTGAAGCTATTTTGGGGCATTTCATCACAGAAATGAATCCCATATGACTACAAATAGGCATACAAAATTCCTAAGGGCAAATAGGTAGAGATTATATAATATGTAGAGACAAAGTAATGTTATGTGAGAAGTATTTATGTTTGCCTTAATCAATTTTCTTATGTCTTTAGCAAATGTAGTATCTTGTATGTTTACTGTGGATTGGGATAATTTATTGCAAAACCTTTGTCTGAATGGAAAAAGGATTCTAAATTATATATTAAAATATATATTGAAGAGCTAAGGATGAACTAATTGTGAAAGTATCCCAAATAACTTTTTTACTCTTGCAGAGGATTTCAAGGTGATGTGGATGGGTACAGTGCTGTCATTTTCACAGATTCTATTTATTTCAGGACTGTGGTTCCAAAATTCGCCCAGAGGAGTCCTGTGGCTTGCAGCCTCTCTCTCATGAATACCTCTCAGCAATTTCACAGACAGTGTTTAAGACCTGTGAAGCTGGAGACACAAAAGGTTTGTACTTTATGCCCCTTTTTTCTGAAAATTAAATCATGCACCTCATCAAAGAAAAACTAGAAACAATATTAACTCTTTGCTATGGACATGCACTAACCTATGCACAATAAATTGAACTAATAATTCCAAATTCGTAGCAGCCAAATGAGGTACCAATCCTGGCAATGAAGAATGGCAAATGGCAAATTCCCTGCTAAAGCACTAATATTTCTTAAATAAGTTAAATTTTCAGAGAAGCCAAGCCATGTCGTTTCCCCTTAGAAGATAACTCAAAAATTCTGCAAAAGTAGGTGTCATACACTGTCCTCAAGCTATCTACAGGGCTGAGGTGGAGCAGCAGAGATAAAGATATCACCTTACTTCTTCTGACAATAATGCTAAAATTTAGAAGGCTGCTTCATAGTTCAGTACAGCCAGGGTTTCATGACTCATTTCTAATCCTTTGATGTAGAGCAGAGACAGTAATTCAGGGTCCAGCCAAACACAGAAGTGACTTCCTCCTCTCTTTGTCACCATGGCGCTGTCCTTTAAAGGAAGCTCAGCATCTTCCCAAATATACACTTAATTTATACAATTTCTCTCTCTGTGTCTCTCTCTGTCTCTCTCTCTCTCTCTCTGTCCCTCTTATAATCAATAAATGCAAATTGGAATATACAACAGAGGAAATGTCTTTCCTTCATTTTACATCACGGAATGAAATTATGATTTATCGACCAAAAAATCTTCTTTCTTTCAGAAGTTCTCCTTTGATTCACGTCTGGTTTGAACCAGGCTATCATATCAAAATTAGCTCTTTGTTCAATATTGTTGCATTACCAATAATACAGAAGTCAGGAGACATTAACTGCGTTTGACTTCTCAGAGGGAAAGAGAGGAAGAGAACTAAAAGAGACCATGAGAACTCAACTTGTGCTAAATTCCTGCAGGTGAATCAGGTTACTGCAGTCTGTAGAAATGTGGTCTATAGCAATAACAAAATCTGGTGTGTAAGATATCACAGATATCACTTCTAATTTTCTGTTGCTGTGATGCATATGTTTTAATTATATCCCACTGTCCATTCTTCCTACAACTGTATCTAGTGTAAAATAATTCTGTGTGATCTTTCTCTGCATTCAACAGCTGTGTCTGGATTTGGATCCAGCAGAGACATAAATTGATGTCCAAATAAATGAATGAGTCCCTTGGTTACAAGGAGTAAATCTCAGTTTGGACGTAAGTCCATAGCCTAAAGCTATTTATTCTGTAGAAAGTCATCCTTTTAAAACATAGTTTTTACTTTTGTCTTTTTCATAAATACAGCTAGTACATAAAGAAAAATAATTCCATAGCCTATTCTCAGAGAAAAAGCTTTTTGAAGGTCTTAGGGTACCAAATAAACACCAAATACAAAAGTAAAGCAGTCATAAATCAAAAAATTAGCATAAGTGTAGGTTAAATATTTAGATTTTGAATTACCAATCTAGAATAGTATTTTCTCTTTATAGTGATGATTGCTTGGCACTATAAAAAACCTTGATTTTAAATTTGAAAGCAAAATACGTTTAATTGTGGCTATGACAATGTAAAAGGATAAATGAAAGAGGCTGAAAGAAAAAGCAAAACTATCAAATTAAGTATACAGCTGTTATTGGTTAAAACTTTTGATTTTAGGCTAATATTTTTTAAATGGAACGTAAGCAATCCTAACTAATTATTTTGAAAGTTTATTTCATTTCATGTCATTTTATGAGAACAGATTTAGGGAGTATTGGCAATGTTTAATCTCATATCTTAAGCAGAAGATTTATGTTTGCAACTGATAACTACTCTAATGAGCCAAAAATCCAGCTTTCGCTCTTCCTGTGGAAACCTCCTACCTACAGGTTTTCATAAAAGTTTGATTATGCCAATTTTTAGTTTGTGAAGAAACTAACAGTATGTCTCTCTTGCTCTCATTCACTTAATTGTTGGTAAACCTGCCCTTGCCTGAAAGAGCCAGTGTTAATGCTCTTGCCTGAAGCACCACAAAATGCTGCCTGATTGAAATGGTGCTGAAAGCTGCATTATGTGCTGCTGACTTAGAGACGTGGGTAAGAGCAACTTAAAACTGCTATAGAAAATAAGCCTAATTTCCAAACTAATATTGTTTGCAATTTTTTAATGTTGTCTTCTTTTTTATGTGATTCATTTTATCTTTTAACACAGTCCTATTTTTGAAGGTTAACAATGCATTGACCAACTGTTGGGAAATTGCAACAGGAAAAGTTCATAATAGTTGGATTTAAAATGCATAAATTTTCATGCATCATTAAAACACCTATGTAAATACAAAACCAGGAATTATTCTGTTAGCATTAAATGCTAGTGCTTGCTAAAAATAGTAATTTATCTCCATATATCCATGTTCTCAAATCTTTTTAAATTTGCCACTAACCTTTAGCCTATGCCAAAAACTGATCTATGTTTTTCATTAATATACCTAGGGAGCTATTGAACATAAACTAAACTGTTTAAAAGAAGCTTTTCAAAAGTTACTTATCACCTTCAGTTGCCAAGGTTTAAACTTTTATTATTCAGATATTTTGGCTCCTCAATATTAATTTTATAGAGTTCTACTTTTCTAGTTTATTACCTTAAACCAAATCACTTCGTAAAAGTATGGGATGTTTAAAAGAAAATTCCATAAGATGAAGAGTCACATATGTTTTAGACATTGCCAGAACTTTTATATATTTGGGTTGAAAGAAAAATTAAAACATCAGGAAAAAATACTGAGTTTTCATATAATTTTAAAATATAGGTCACTACCTGAAACATCGTTCAGATTATTTATTAAGACCTCTACAGTGGTGGCAGGGTCTGAGTCCAGACTCCAAACCAACCAACCATTCTGTCCCTGCTCTGTTAGTCAAAAGATACAAAGCAGTAAAAAGTGCTGGCATGGCACCTATTACTGGGTTATTGGAGACCTGGTACTCTTATTTCCTCATGAGACTGCTGTGAAGCTGGGAATGACCATTCAGGCAGGGATTGCACAGTGGAAGCCAACAGACAGATCCACAAGTGGCAATAGAAATCTTGGAGGGTCAAAGTATTCGTGGCCCCAGTGGTGGCCAGAAGACCACAGCCTGGAGCAAGGGACCTCAAAGCCAAGGGAGGGTCAGCATGAGTAAGGGACTCACAACAGCCAGCACTGGCAGGCTACAGCAAGACAAATTGCCTAAATTCAGCCTCTGGTGTCCCAGAAGAGGAGGGTATTCATTTGGAAGAGAACTCCCTGCTTCAGAACCTGATTATCCACTTTGTAACTTCAGATAAATCTTCAATGTAACTCTTTGATAAAAATTCTACATAGGATCTCTCTTAGGGACCAAAGTTCAGATCTCTCTTGTCGTACAAAAATTACCAGGTTACAAGCATGCTATTTTCCTGTCCTAATGAATTTTGAACTTTAAAGTGGTCCTTAATTGAGTGGGGAATGTTTCCTCTAACGGCTGCGTGATTAGGATGCAGAAAATGCAAGTTTGAAACTCCTCTGAGCAAGAAGCATGGGATATCTCCATCTTCCTGCTTGCACCCTCCCACCATGTTCCCAGGTGTCCCTCCTGCCTCTGTCCATGCTGTGAACTGGGCTGCTTGCCCAGCACAAGGCACCCATGCCCATGGGAGCAGGGGAAGCTGGGTTATGTTCATTGAACCACAGCGTGCTCCTAGCAAGTGTCCAGGGCTTTGGGTAGGTTCAGTCTGCTATGGTTTTCTCCAAATCAACAAGTGCATCTGAGGGTGGTGTGTGTTCTGCGCAGGGCAGAATAGGGGCAGCTCTGCAGGGTACACAGAAATTGGTATCATGTGGTTGTGGCACTGTGGGATGTATTTGTGCCTTAGATGTACCCGTGGGGGCTCCCATACAAAAAAATTCTCAATTTTATTTAGAAGGATTTCTTTATCTGGTGAGATTACTCACCCTGCTACTTTCCAAAACATAGTCACTTGGACTTCTGCCTAAGTGGAAGCACAGGCTGCCTCCTGGAAATTCTCTTGCTCCTGAGGTAGCAGCTGACTCTCCCAAGGCCATGAGGCTCCTCCAGGGTTTCTTTGCTGAGCCTTCCCCTCAGCCCCTGGCCAGGTGAAATGTAAAAAGGCTGCCTTGGGGTTTTTTGCTGTGGTTTCCTGTGCAGCAGCAACCCATCAGACACAGCTGCCTGACAGTGGTGGTGGGGACAGACTCTAAGGCCATCTGATCTGAACAAAAGACGGTTTTGCTGGCAGTTTCGTAGGCACTGGGAGATACTGTCAGCACTGTGTACTTATAAGATTTAGAAAAATAGTTTCTTTTGTTCATTTGAATACAAAGGCAACTCAAAAGTTTTCTGTCTTCCTTCAGAAATTAAATCCTGCAAGCTTCTAGTAGGATTTTGAAAAGGAATAGTTTTAGAAAATCAAAATAACAAAACCATTTAACTTTAGATAAGGGATTACTAAAACTCACTGATCAATTTGTGCTCCTAATCTTCAAAATCATTTTTGTAAATAAGATCAGGCTCTAATAAATCACATGTTATTAATTTCACTTTACTCTCATCTTCTGAAATGTATTTGTGTAGTCTGGGACAGTCCTTGAATCCTCACAAATTTTAAAAAAATAGTGTTTTGGAAGGAAAGTCTTAATCTTGCTTCATTTTGATATCAGTTGCTCTCAACCATACATCCCACCTTTAGGTGTTTCTTTGTAGATGAGAATTAATCTTCAGACATGTCTGAATATGAATATTTTCTGTTTGCATTCAACCTCCTCACCCATTTTCTCTTTCTCATATCCCTTCTGTTGAGAAAGGATAAGTTGCTACAAGAAAGACAACATGGAGTGAGAAATGAACACACAAATACCTGTCAAATTTGAGCATTTGCAGCTCTTTCAGGAAAAGGAAAAGACTCCCACCCTAACTAAATGAAAAGGGCATAACACAGTGACAGGAAATAATCTCTTCAAAGTATTGGAGGGCATTTAATTTAGGGGAAACTCGCTTATGAGGGTTTTTTTACTCATACATGAGTAAAATATCCAAAAATGTCTTGCTTCCTGTGTAATAAAACCACTCAGAAGAATCCAGAGGAGGTGCTGACATCCATTGCTGTTTTCCAGGGCAGTGGATTGTCCCCTGCCTGAGCTGCTCTGACAACAGGACCTGTGACTGGAGAGCAATAACGTGGCAGCCCCACGGCTGCCGACACTCTGTGCTGGCCAAGCCCGAACTCCAGCGCTGCGTGGAGGGCAGAAGGGTAGGTATCAGCCTTTGCATTCTCATTCATTCTTATTTGCCTGGGTATTTGGTGTCCTGAAGCTTTCAGGATTGATATGTGACAAAAATCCCTTTTTAGCTAGAGAGATATTTGGGTGTGAAAATTTCACAGGGATGAAAACCAACCTTAGTCCATAATTTAGCCTCATATGCAGACACAGTTTGCTGCTGTTTCACAGAGGATCTTAGGTCACACCACTGGAGTTCCAAGACCTATGGTCTGTGTGATTACCAGTCAGACCTGCAGTGAGTACACAAGGACAGAAAATGGAGGATATATTTGCATTGTTGTCACAGTTTTGTCTCACATGCAAGTTGTTTTTCTTCTGCTGCATACCTAATGCATGGCATTGCTTGTGCACACTAATCTTACCAAGTCTTCTTGCACATTCTTTTCTTTTAGTGAAGCTTCTAAAGTGATTGCTTGGAAATACAAGGTCTCCTTAATAAGCATGCTATGACTGTTATACTGTTGAGAGAGAGCTCTGATCTGAGGCTCAGGTACCTTACTGAGGATACAAGTATCCAGAAAGTAAGTAATTAATTGTTATAAAGCTCTTTAAAGTGTATTGCCTAGATAAGAAAATAGTTACTAGAAGTGGCATTTGATAAAATCCAAGAGCATATAGACAAATACAAACCAGTAGTCTTTCAATTAACATTTTCTCCTTAATTTCTGAAAAATTTCTTGCCCTACACAAGGTACTTTATTGTCATTTTGCTTTATTTCTACCTGTGGTTTTCTCTGTTACTATAGAGCTGCGAGTTACTCCTAGAATATTTTTCTAAAACAATATTGTTTTTTATGACAGAGGAGAAGCTCAATCTGTTCCTCATGTACAAAACAAGCTTTTCTAGATTAACCACAGAAAAAAAAAATATTCAAGAATTTAATTGCTTTGCTTTGGTCCTTAATTTCCATGGACATCAGGCTGCTTTGACAAGCATCCACCCTTTGGTTAGGCAATGGAATGACAGCAGAGGAACAATATGCCACTATGGAAGTGGATTGCCAGGGTATTGCTGAGAGGATTTGCTGACATTTCCACATCCCAAATCTGACCACTCATATTCATGAGTGTCAAAAGCAGGACAGCATTTGTAAAGGGTTTATTAAAATCAAGTCAATGAAATAAGTGTCTGTGAAGCTTAATTTCTTAATTCAAATTTCATTATGTTCTAACTCTCTAAGGTCACTGATCTATTATAGTGTCAGATGACGGCCAGATCCTAAGTGAGCTACATTAACACCTTGAGAAAAATCTCTGTAACTAATAGCACCTGTTTCCCATTCTGCATCTTTTACAGAAGTCTCCTGACACTGTCTGATAACCTTTGCTGCTCTGCAGAAATCTGCTGAATTACCTCTGTTACCTTTGCACAGATGTATATTGAATTGGTTTATTCTTTTAAAGTCATCACTCTAAAGCATGTTCCCCTTTTGATATATTTCTCCTATCTCTTTCTCTCAGATGTTATTTTTGTCATAACTTTGTATGTGTGATTTTAGTTTTGTCTGAAATTTTGCAATAGCATTTTTGCTTCTTTTGCCAAATGAATAGATGTGGAGCCTAGATCAACTCCTTTGTGTCAATACAACTCAAAAACTAAGAGAGGCTTTCTTTCTACCTAAGACAGGTGAAATAAAAATGGTTCCCTTCTGGGCAGAATCTTCCTTATTCTGCCTTTGATAAGTCAGACTTTGGAATTACTTTACACTGCCCAAGCGATGTAGTAGAAAGAGATTTTTTTTCATTTGCTCACTGAAAAAAACTTTGTGTTATATAAGTTTAAGCAACCTGGACCTTTTATAAAGGAGCTATTGTGCAGTAGGAAGATAGAATTCTTGTGAACAAATACATGTTAATTTTAAAAGAAATTTTCATAACCATCTATAAATATTTATATATTCTCAATTGTGATTTTAGTTTTGATTTATTATATACCTTGTCTCTAAGTACTACTGAGATCACTGATGTCTCAAACTGAAGATATCATAGTTTCCATAATAAAATACGCAGAAGGTTTCAATGCTGGAAACAAAAGCAGATGTTAAAAAAAAACATGAGTGCCAAATGAAAGGGCAAAAATCATTAGCCCAAGTGAGGACATTGGGGTGATCTGGAATGATGTTTGATTTACATTGTTTGTTGAAATTAGCTAAGAACAACAGAACTCATTCATGTGTCCATTCAAAATGGGCTCAACTAACCCATGTGCCTCTTTATTCAGGAATTTTGAATATTCAGCTTGTATGGCTTTGGTCTCTGGAGTTAGAAATCCCTTATGTCTTTGCCTTTTGCATAGACAGAGGAATTGAGTGTACCCTCAGGAAGTTTGCTGACAGCACCAAGCTGTGTGGTACAGTAGACTTGCTGAAGGGAAGGGATGCCACCCAGAGGGACCCTGACAGGCTTGAGAGGGGGCCTCTGTGAACCTCATGAAGTTCAACAAGGCCAAGTGCAAGGTCCTGCACCTGTGTTGGGGCAATCCAATCACAAATACAGGCTGGGCAGAGAATGGACTGAAAGCAGCCCTGGTGAGAAGACTTAGGGATGTTTTGTGGACAAAAAGTGCAACTGTGTGCACTCACAGCCCAGGAAGCCAGCTGTGCCCTGGGCTGCATCAGAAGCAGTGTGGGCAGCAGGCTGAAGGGATTTTCACCCTCTGCTCTGCTGAGACCCTCCCTGGAGTCCTGTGCCCAGCTCTGGGGTCCTCAGCAAAAAAGAAAAATGCTGACTGTTGGAATGGTGCAGAGGAGGGCCCATGAGGCCCCCCTGGGCTGGGGCACCTCTCCTATGAGGACTGAGAGTTGGAGCTGTTTAGTCTGGAGTAGAGAAGGCTCTGGAGAGACTTTAGAGGAGCCTTCCAGTATCTGAAAGGAATCTAGTAGAGAGACAGAGAGGGACCTTTTTACAAGGGCTAGTAGTGATAGGGCAAGGGGGAATGGCCTTGAGCTGAAAGAGGGTAGGTTTAGATATCAGGAAGAAATCCTTTACTCTAAGGATTGGGAGGCTCTGGCAGAGGCTGCCCAGAGAAGCTGTGAACTTTCCATCCTCAGATCCAGGCTGGATGGGGTTCTGAGCAACCTGGACTACTGGAAGGTTCCCTGCACATATCAGGGGATTGGAACAAGATGATCTTTAAGGTCCCTTCCAACCCAAACCATTCCATGATTCTATGATCATGCTAGGACACAAACAGCTTAAGTCTGTGATTACATCTTTTAACTTAAATTGGAGGTGTTAATCTCTATGCCATTGTCAGATTTCAACTTTGTTATCTGGAGGCTATTTCCATGTGCTTCTCTATTAGTTTTAGAAGGGAGAAAAAAAAGATTTAAAAAATGCCTACTTATATTTCTACTTTTAATGAATGTGAAGGGAAACATGCAACAATTAACCAGTGCTATGCTGTGTTCCTGACTTGTGTTCGCTTCAGCAAGTGATGAATTAAGATGTAAAGTGTATGCTCTTTTTGACTGAATGCAGAATATGGAAGATCAAGTGTGTCTTTGAGTGCAACCTTTCTATTTTTCTTGTGTTTCATAGAACAATGGTAAAAGGCAGCAGATATCTCTTGATCACTAATTTCTTGTATTCATTTGTCAATATTTCTGAAATATATTTGTGGTCACCCAAACAGACCACTTCTTTCCTACCTGCATCATAATTAAGCCTTCAAAAATGCTTTCTAATTTAATTTCTAACTCCAGGCCACTTTTATTTATTATATTAAAATTTATTTGTTTTCCAAAGCTCATCTGAGCTTTATAATCTTTCTCTGTAACCGAAATCCGTTTCCCTGGCTATGACTTCCAATTGATTTCACATCATCATTAACTGCTATTTTAGATTGTGTGCATATAAAACTGTTTGAACTAAGTTGTTTCTGTGTGTTTTGATTTAACCTGGCAGGCAGCTGAAGACCACACAGCCATTCACTCACTTGCCCACAGGGATAAGAGAGACAATCAGAAAACAGATAAAATATGTGTGTTTAAAAAAAGACAGCTTTAGTAGAATGGAAGAGCAAGGGAAAATAGTAGTAGTAGTAATAATAATAATAATTACACAAAGTAATACAAGTGCAATTTCTCAACACCCACTGACTGATGCCCGTCTCATCCCATCCCAGGGCACAGCTGCTGCTCCCCAATCAATTCCCCCCAGTTTTAATGTTTAGCATGATGCCATATGGTTTGAAATATCCCTTCGGCCAGTTGGGGTCAGCTGTCCTGGCTGTGTCTGCTCCCAGCTTCCCGTGCCATTCTCCTCTCTGGCAGGGAAGAATGAGAAGCTGAAAAGTCCCTGACTCAGTGTGAGTGCTGCCCAGCAACAGCAAAACCCTCAGTGTGTTACCAACATTATTCTTATCCTGAATCCAAACCACAGCACTGTACCAGCTACCAGGAAGAAAATTAATTCTATCCCACCCAAAACCAGGACATTTGGTTTCATAAAAACATAAGACCACCTGTAGTGAAACAATAACAGTCAAGCTGATGGAGACATGAGAAAATATGTGCATGAACAGAAACAGTTTAATGAGTCCTTTTTTTGCTTTATGATGTGTTAGCAAGAATAGTCAGTCATATGCTTGTATTTCATACATAGTAAACAGGAAAATGTCGAAGTGCTGAGGTTAAGGTTGTTCTGGCTGAGTAGATTTTCTTTCAGTCCACTTTTAATATCAGCAGTCTTTTTTCTCTTCCACTTTAAGGGTAATGAGATGCTGACTGTCTCATTCTTAGGGAATTCCATATACATGTCCTAATTGAATCAAATAAATTGTTCTTCATAATAAAATATTAAACATCATAATAAAATATTATATCTGTATTATGTTGGCTCAACAAAATTCTCTGTAGGTGCAATTAATGACTTTTTACTGTAAGACATATACAAATCTATTAAGATAATGCTTTGATTTTTGTTCAAGATTGATTTTGTACTTTGAAAAATGGGTTCTAACAGGTTATTGTTTATCCAATTAGCAGTATATAGAAAGCTGGTCTCAATAGTTGAAGGGATATATATTTTGCTTATCATTGAGAAAAACTAACCAGAGTTTAGTCTTATAATAAAATACCATTGAGTCATGTGTAATTAAGAACAGGAAATATGAAAAGGCAATATTTGCTGAAGTACTTAAAATTCAGCTGTTAAAACAGGAATTTTAACTTATGATTTCTTAATAATATTTTAGAGTTAAGTAGTGTTTTGAACTTAGAGGTGTTTAAATTTCCCAAGTGTGGTTAATTTTTAATGATAGGTCTGGTTAAGAAGTGAATTCCACTATGCTTACACAATCTTTCAAAGCCTTTAAGCTATAATGGAATTTTTCACACGAAATATTTGCAACAAGACAGTGAAAACATCTGTCTGTGTGGAAGTGTTGTTCTTTGTATGGTAAAATTATAACCTTATGTTTGATCATTTAGTCATCCTGCAGACAACTGCCCCATCAACTTGAACAGTACATGACTTGTGCCAGACTTGTAAAAAGAGAGAGATGGCTTACTCTACACACCTAAACCATCATGTTCCATATTATTATCATAGAGATAAATACAGAACCATCCCTGGAGCCTTTTGTTCAAAACATATTGAATAATACATGGGACATGTAACTACAATGAGTTCATCTAAATGTATAGAAATAAATCTGGTTTTAGTTACCAT
The DNA here is from genome assembly GCF_047830755.1 of Zonotrichia albicollis. NCBI lineage: Eukaryota > Metazoa > Chordata > Aves > Passeriformes > Passerellidae > Zonotrichia > Zonotrichia albicollis. The sequence goes on from NC_133822.1 coordinate 61,499,708, forward strand.
ACGTTCAATTACATTGAGAGATTATTTTAATTCATGAGAACTCTTGGGTTAGTTGAAGGACATAGGTTTTCTTCCTCAGGCTAAATGCCACTTATTTTAACCTTTGAGTCTTCCAAGTATTTGCTAAAAATGAAGCTGACTTGCAAAAGGTGGACTTTGAAAGATGCTTTCTGATGGCCTGCATACCATAACAAAATGTATTTGGCCAGCTCTGCCCAAGGGCAGTTTGAAAAGAAGATAGGATTACCTACAGATTTCCTCTTTGTTCACTTCAATTTTTTTTTTCTTTTGAGGAGAAGAAAAAGAAGAATTTGGGGTTTTTTCCAGGACTTTCACATCTCACATCATGGTTGAACCAATGGTCAGAAGCAGATGGTTGGATACAGACCAAATCTTAATGAATGGATGCAGTGTGAATGCAGATGTGCTGATGATGTGCTAAGCATCCACCAGCCTGGGGTGCATCAAATTACAAGAACTCCACACCTATCTTTCTATCTGAGATCTTCTTTAGACTTATGAGAGAGCATTCCCTTCAAAATCCCAGCACACAGTCTCCAGAGGATGACTGCAGACTTTAGAGTCTATCTCAGAGCTAGAGGGCAGGGACCATGGGTTTCACATACTGCAGTCCTAGTTTTCATACCTTTCCAAAAAACTGTCATTTCACCATGGAAGACAGAGTTAAACAAATTTACCTGATGCCAGTGATACCGTCCTGATATGGCTCATACCTACTTGAACAATCAAAGACGTCATGACTGTAAGCTAATCTGGTTACTCTAATTGACTGACATCTTTAAGGATGACCTCTGCTTTTGACCTGTCTTTCTGTACACCTACAAGTCCACTTTGGCTCATTTCTTTCTTTCTTTCCCACTTGCAGCAAGCCTTGACTATTCTCTTAGCAGACCTGTGTCTAAAAGTCTAGGTTAATTTCCCTAGTGGTACAACCTGTATTTTACCCGGTGTGGTATTGCTGTCTTTCTCATTCCTGATTTGGAAATAGGCTGAGTGCAGTCTCATCAGCCTTGTGATGGTATTTGAAGAAGTATGTCAGGGCCTTAACAGCTGTCTGTTTCATCTAGTTCCAAAGGAATCTGCTCTGACTCCTATTTCATATTCAGGACAATGAACAACAGTACAGGACAACAACAGTAATATGCTATGGCCCACCTGATATTTTGATATGGTGCCCAGCATTGCGGCATTTCCAGACTAGAGTTGCCCCTTTAAGACATGATCTTAAGTTTCTTCTGGTAGGGGTTTACTAAATGACTGCGCATAGTGCTCTTCCATCTCCAGACCTGGCCAGAAGGTACCCAGGGCAGACTTGAAAATTAATTCATGGGTCCATTGTTTATGCCTATGTAGGTATAGGAAAATTGCAAAGCCCTAAAATGCTAAATCATGTAATAGTGTGGATTGGGATGTGTGTATGTGTTTTGCTCTAATTTTGACATAACAAAAAAAATAAAAAGGGAAAGAGATCTTAATCTCTGATGCTCTGCAGTGTTTAAGACTTAGGAAATTTTTGGCATAACTCTTCACATCTCACCTACTAGTGAATGCACAATGTTGGCAAAAAAGACAGATGTGCATCCTGTTAATTGACACTGGCCATGGTTCTTTTCTTCTTTTTTTTTTTTCCCCATGGAAGTTGTCCGGCTATTTTAAATCAGTAGTAGGTGGGATTAGATCAAGATAGTTAGGATAAAACAGTTATGAGAATTCTAGTCACACTAGAATGAGATAAAAATGTCCTGTCTACCAATTTTGTGTAATTAATAGCTGAATATGCTTCTTTGCAATTCCCATGTGCTGTGATAACAAAATGGTGTCATATGCTATTAGAAGTAGAAGAGAAACAGTCTTGTATGTTCTACCAACTGCTGTATGTGTGTAACTTGGTAGGGCCTGTTTGTTATTCTGCTAATGATGTGTTGGGTTTTTACAGAAATGTTCTCACCCACATTACAAGCTCATGATGTCCTTGCCTGCAAGTATCTGAGAACTGCTGTTTAAATAGATATGTATCAAGATACTCCAGTGATGGGCTTATGAAATGGAGATTAAATTGCCATGGATATAGGCAGGCTGGAGAATCAAGAGATTTTGCAACCTAAAAGAATTGTTGCTTAAAACCTCAAGTTAACCTACTTTAGAATTAGGACATATTTTAAGCATGGACTGTCTTTCTAATTGTAAATAATTTTATGCATGTATGTGTCTGTCAGAGAGGGAAAGAGGATATCCAACCAGTCCTTCCAAGGATCCTTGTCTTCTGTGAGTCATGTTATGCTTGATTTAAAGAGGTTTCTTCTGACACGATGTGAAAAGCTGTAAATCCCCTTGTGTGTGAGAGCAATGCTTGTGCAGTACAAACATGAACAGCAGCTGTTTAAGAATTTCCTCTATGAAGAGGCTTTGAGAGGTCCAGGACAGGAGTTAGAAGAGCCTCTATGAGTTCACTGCTAGTTTTAATTTGTTTGCTACCACACATAATCTATCAAGGGCTTCTCTGCAGCCCACAATGGGCACAGCATGGGAAGTTGTAGGCATTGTCCTGCCTGTTCTTGGCCCTAACATCAGATGAGGGTAGGCTCATCTGAAATTCCTTCTCTTCTGTGGGAAGTATCACTGGTACACTCTTCCTTATTTTTAATCGCAATAAGTTAATACTGGGAAGTGGAATCAGTTTTCAAAACTGTGACATTCCTGAAGGGAATGGATAGATAGAAGTGTTAGATGTGTGTAGTCTCAAATGTCTGTACCACATAAAATCTCTAAAAAAACCTTTAGAAATATATCCTTAAATGTGTCATCTTGTGCAGTCTCAATTTTATTTGCATAATCAAATATTCAAGGTGGAAGTGGTAAAACATCAAACTCCAAATCAAATTAAGAAATGAAACAACAAAATGCCAACTTGCAGGATGCCGACTGAGTGCCAGAGGAGGTAGGAGAAGCTGAGTACTTCTGTGCAGAGAACAGGGCTGTTACTGTGTCATGGCTCTGTGGGGTTTCTTAATCCCAGTTTTACATATTTACTCCTCATTGTGGATTTCTGTCTGAGCTGATTGGGGTAATTGATTCTGCACACAATTTCATTGGCAAACCACAGTGAACCTGGATTCTCCTACTCTTTGGACTTGTCTTCTATTACCTATTTCATCAGAAGGAAATGCTGGTCCTATCCACTCAAAATGGGGCAATAGCATTAAAAATAATTTCCCACAACACTTTAGGTTCTTTGGTCTCCTGATACAGAGATGTTTGTTTTTTCAGAGAATCTACAGAATGAGTAGGAGGAAACCCAAATTTGATTTTATTCATTTGCAAGTTCAGGGTAGCTGAGCAGAGACTGCTATACTTAACATACATTTGTCAGGATTTCTAACTCCCTTCAGGCCATGAAGCTTTCTGGTGGTCACATCACACATGACAGGACTCTATTCAGATTGTCCTCCACCCCAATAACATCCTTTTCTTTTCCCTTTGAACCTGCAGAAGGACCATCTCTCTACAAATAAGGCAGCAGCTGCATCCTGCATGGGATGTGTGGGTGTAGGGGTGTGTGTGTGCTACTTTGGTGCAAATTCTAATTAATCCCATTTATAGAAGACCAGTACTCGCTGTTCAGGAGCAAGCCACATGAAAAACTGTAGGAAAAAAATCAGGAAGCTGCAAGCAATCATGAGAGCAATTGTGTACTAGCAATTAGAAGTAAATATAAGCAAAAGAAATTATCACCAAGGAAGAAAGATGCAGGGCTAATTTTGCAGCTATAGCCATCTATAACCTGTACTTTTTGTATTTAATATACATAATTCGGCTTTTTATTAATCAAATCTCAGAGATTTTGCTAAAGGACAAATTTAATATTAAGATGCCAGGGTAGTGGCTGTTCACAAAGATATTTCTAGAACATTACAAGAAGCATTTAAAAACCTCCCAACAAACTGTATTCTTTTCCTTGCTTTTGGTTTGTGTACTGTACAGCTTCTAAGTCATACCTTTTCCATCTGAAGATTCTTTTTATAGGTGACTCAACTAACAGAGGGATGATGTATTATCTAATTGAAAGAGTGAATAAGACTCTTCAGGAATGGCAGAAGACTCATGATGTTAAATGTTATCACAATATCAATGAGGGGAAAACATTTATCAGTTACTCCTACTACCCCCAGTTCTGGATGAATGCAAACCAGAGACCGACTTTTGAAAAAGCACTGGAACAGCTGCTGCAGAGGTACTGTACAAACTCTGTATCTCCTTTGTTTGCATTATTGTTCTATTCACAAATGTGTTTAACACATTTTACAATTAAAGTCAGTAGACAGTAAAACATAAGGTGCACAGATCATATTGTGTGGTTAAAAAATAGCTGAAAATTACATCAGGCCTCTGATCAGGGTGCCAGATACAGTTCAGTGAAATGCAAAGCAATGTAGTTAAAATGTTTGCCATCTGTTTAAAGCAACATGTGATGTTTTTCTTTTCTGGGTTTCAGATCACGTCCCCTGGAGAACACAGACCAGACTGTATTAATTGTAGGTGGTGTTCAGTGGCTTAATTCCAATCACCTGCAAATTATCCAAAAGGTGTTGAGCAGGTAATGCTATGTACTTGGTGTTATTCCAGTTTTTGATATCGTAAATTATGAGAAACAAAAAAAAAATTAAATACAAACTTTTGTTTTTTTGATAGGCATGTATTTAAGTGACTTTGAAAAAAAATAAAACATGCATTGTTTTTTGATGTGTGTCTTAAGTAAAAAGTGTGTCCTTGTTTTTTTTTTTTTTTAATTTGCAAAACAGGGAAAATCTATCAAATATCCTGGTAATTGTCAAATCCATAGGGATGGGCTTTCACCTTCCAGTGGATGGAATCCATTCTCTGTCACAGGTAAGCTGCAGTACATTTTGAGTGCAGTTTCATGGAAGACTCATCATTTCATTGTTAATTTTGCTGTCTGGTCAAAATATGCTATGTCTGCTGAGCACATTCTAAGTGGATCAAAGGAAGATTGATGTTTGTATTTGCTCATACTGCTTGATAGGGATTCAAACCAATTTCCTTATTTAATGGATTCTGCTGCAATCAGAGAGGCATTTGAGAACCCATGCTTGGTCAGCTGTCCCAAGAACCAGAAGAAGGTCCAATATGAATCCTGCTGCCAAAACGGAGAGATCATTCTGGGGATAAGCAGATTGCTCCTCATACTACATTGCACACAGGCCCTCCCCAGGCTTCCTCCATGGTTACTGCTGGATCCAATTCACTTGCCTGGCTTGCACTACTCAATAAATCTATCTTAACCCACCTGTGAAGCCAGAACATTGCAGAGCAGCTGGAATGTACCAGTGAATCCAGGCTGTTATTTGCATGTTAATGAGATGTTACACTCAGTTTAAATCATAGCCAAGACTCTCAGAGTAACAAATGTGCTCATTTCAATGCACTGTGCAACTCACTCAATTCACCATTTTTATTTACCACTTGGACAGTGATTGTCTATTGAACACACCCAAAATGCATGGATGAGAAGCACTGGAAGGCAGAACAGAGTAAATGATGCCTCCCAGTGCTGTGTGTCATGTTCCAGCTATTTCCAGGTGTTGAAAAGAGAAAATTACTGCCTCTTACAGATTCCATACAGCACTCCTTGAGCACTGGGGACTAGTGCCCACATCTGCTTGCAGCCATGACACACTGCTGTATTCAGCGTGTGACTTCCTGCTGCCCTCACCCTTCTCTTTGCTACAGAGCCTACCCTGTCTGATTTTGCCCATTCTTCCTGTCTAAGATAGTACTGCCTATCTGCCTTGTCTCTACTGAAGGTCTTATTGATTCAAACAATTTTCCTAACTTATCTGGAGGACCTAAATAGAATAAAGTAAGGAAATTATTGTCATCAACATGAAGAAACATTTTCATAGCTCCCATCAGAGTTTCCAGCAAAGTTCAATTGTAGGATGAAGAGCTTCAATCCAGGGTATATGAGGCAAGGATAGAGTATTAAAGGCTTCCTAAGAATTTTTCTTTTTCTTCTTCATTAAATTTACAAAACTCCAGAAATCAGCTACAGTGCATAACCAACATTCTTTTCCCTTTCACCATTGGAATCATGTGCCAAATTACCCATGTGGTTTGTATGCTCCAGGCTTCAGGATTACCAAAAGGGACCCCCTATAGTCCCTTTTAAGCAACTGCCTCAATGAATTTGATTTGAAGCTGAATTTTTCTTTAAAGGAGCATTTTCACCATTTGTTACAGACAAACTTTATAATTGGAATTTTTTTCTGAATTACACCTCTTATTAGCAAAATACATGTTAAAAACGACTACCCAAGAATTATATTTTAAACAATCATGAAATCTTCCTATAAAGGAAGCTGCGCATCTACTGAAAAGTAATTATAATTTCTGAAAAAAACCCTACATCAGTCTTGGAGTAGTAGCTTTTTTCGAGAGTGAATTTATAGTAATTCATGTCTGTAGTATAATGTCATTGCTCATTCAAAATGCAGTTTTGCTATTTTTTCCATGATGCAATAACCTTTAAACAGTCTCTTTCTGACAAGACATTGCACATTTTATCTGGAATGCAGGCAGAAGTGCAAAACTTGTGGAATGAAAACTTGATTATTCTGGATACAGCAAAAAATTTGGGCTATGAAGTGGTTGACACCTTTGTCATCACCATGGGACGCTACAAAGAATTCCTGCAGGGGAAGTGTGGCTGCCATTTCCATGAGGTAATAGTTTACGCTTATATCATTCCCAGGTATTTAAGATATTTTAACTGTTAGATCTTAGAAACAAGAAGGTACATGGTGAGGTCAGCATCCATCACTCAAAGTTAGGCCTGAATACAAATTGTGGGGAAAGCAGTTTGCATGGTGGCACTCGTCCATCATTGCTCACCTTGGGTGAGGGGTGGGGTGCAAGGCCACCCAAGGACGTGCTGAACTGCTGGAATGGGGAAATTGAAATGAGCAAACATACCCTTCTGCAAAGGTAACTCACATAAAAGGATGTTGTACAGTTTCCTGGTTCTTGTATTATTTGTTACCTGTTATATATCTCTGCTGCTTCTGCATGGAAGTTTCTCTTTTTACTCAGTCTTATGGGTTTTTGACTGATGCATTCCTAACTGAACAACTCAGCACACTCACTTCAAACCATAAGTACAATTAAAATGGAGCTTAAAATTGAAGAACCAATTTTACTACTATATATCTCTTTTCCTATGTCTGAGAAAAAATAATCTGCAATAGTTACAGTGATACACTGTACAAACAGAAGTGTAGACTGATTGTTCTCCCTCACACTGATAGTCCTGCTTTCTTGACTGAAATCTATAGAATTTTTTGGGAGTGTTATCAGACCCACGTGAGCTCATGTGCCACACATCAACCACACAGCTGGTTTCCACCTCAGGCTCCGCAGCAGCTCACATGTTTTCAGGCCAGTGCCATGGTCTCTGTCCTGCTCTGGGGCCAGCATCAGCAGGTGGGGTTAGTTAACCATTCCTCTAATCCACACTTGAGAGGCACAAACATAGCTCAGTCCAAATGAAGCTGGAAAAGAGGGAGTAAGTCCCAGAGTAGATATTTATGTGATTGATAAATAGTCCCATGGAGCAAATGCTTCTTTCCCTCCTTTTTACCCAGCCAGTTGTATTGACCCTTTTTTATCTAGAGCCCAGATGCTGATGTTTTTGTGGGTCATTGCTGATGTTTGCCATTTCCACAGGTCTTGTGAGCAAAACAGAGAGCTTCAAAATTAAATATTTCAAATGTTTTGTATGGAACTCTGTGGAGAAAACAGCAGGGTGTGATCAGTCATCAGCATTTTTCATGAACTGCTCCATCATTTTGTATGAGCTCATGTGCAGATTTGGTCTTGCTTCTCTGCTGAAGGAATCTCAACAGAGTATGTGTTTCTGAGGAGGATAAGGAGAGAATCTGGCTCACAGAGCTGTTATTAATGAGGCTTGAGAAGTGATTGTGCCTGAAAGAGCCATAGATATGCCCAATAGAATCCATCATGCACCAAAAACCAGACTTGATCTTTGAGGAAAGCAAAAATAAAGTCCTTGAGTTCTTTTTATACTTCATTAGTTTTAATAGTTTTGTCATCAGCTTATTTCTGCATCCTGGCAAGTGGAGTTTCATTAGGTGCTGAAGCAGTTTGCACCAGGAAAATGACATTTTGCCCCCAAGAACAGAGCCAAGAACACTGTGTGAAACCTCAGCACTTTCCATGTTTTCTGAGACCAGATGAGATAGATTAAATCTTGTGCTTTGTACTTTCGCTTTCTTTCTCTTAAAAACTGACACTCCTAAAGTATCAGAAGATGACACCCCTGTGTAAATGACATCTGAGCTAAACATGGCTGTGCAGGAATGCAGGACTGTCCATTCTGTGCAGTCAGAAAACAAGAACTGAAATGCTTTCAGCAGTTCTCATTTAGCTCCCACTAACTGACTAAGAGAAAGCTGTTTCCTTGGAATGGCCTGAAGATTTAGTTCCCACCAACCCATTTCAGAGGGTCTCAGGTGACCCTGATAGCACAGAAATCTCCATGTATGTAGACTTGCTCAGGTTTCTAAGGAATCTGGATTTTCAAAGGGATTATACTGAGCTGGGACAAAATATCTTGCATAACCCTGGCACTTACTGCCCAACATAATTCTAGTTCTATGCACACATGAGAACTTGATTTTTATATACCTCATTCTTTGAAAATGCTTATGGACATTGGTCAGCACTATACAAATATTACAGAAGCTATTTTAAATTTCAGATTGATTTCCTGTTTTGATGGCAGTGAAATAATAATCACTACACAGAAATTAGCAACCCTGGGATTTTTGTATCTTAATAGGTGGCTGGCTGTTGGTGGCTGGGTGAATATTAGATTGCATTCCTGGGAGATTATGCCTAACAGGAATGCAGTTTGGGTGATTGGTTCAAGGTGGCATCATTTTGAAATAATTGCAAGATCTAAGGCACTAATTTAGAAAAATGAACCTACAGTAATTGCATGAAAATAAATAGTAGCCCTTGGCTTAGCTGTATGAAATTGATCAGAGGATATATTAATTTTCTACATGGATAATTCCTGGTCTGTTTTCAGTTCTGCAGCTCCCTCAAAATCTCTCCGTTCAGTCTTTCAAGCCTTTGCACTTGTTATTTCTTCACTCACACCTAATTTTGTATGATTTATTTCACTGCATATGAGTGTTGATTCTGATTGTTCAGTGACAGTAAATATATATTTATATTTTTATAATGTATATAAATATACATTATATTTTTAAAAGCTAACATGCTTCAGCATAAATATGTGCATTAATAAATGAATTCTGCATTTTCAAGTGTCTGCTGTGACTGACACAGCAGGAAAACTGATAGGCATCAGAGCTATTAAATCAGCATACATATACTATTTTAAAAATAAGTTGACCACCTTTTGTGCATTCTCTGGGTTTTCCACTGAGTGGGCTGAGTTCTCTGTCCTACATATGTGCAAGGTTCTGTCTCTCTCAAAGCTGCTTCATTATTCAGTGACTGAGTAGTCACTGAGACAAGACCTTCAGCATTTCACTGGAGATCACTCCCCAGTCGTTAAACTCCTGACAGCCATACCTTTCACTTTCTCTCTTGTTAGTCCCATGAACACAGTTTTATTCCATACAAGCTAAACATGCTAATCCCAGAGCTTTATACATATTTCAGGGGCCAAGGTGAAGTATTCTTCAACACTAAGTTACTGAATCATGTTGTGGTTCTGTCCCTGTGGAGTCCTGGGGAGAGGATGTGAATTGCTCCATAACTCCCTTCTTGTAGAAATGACACACGAGGGTTTTCATCTCAATGTGAGGCTGGGCCAGGCTTGCATCAGGATGTCAGAATGAGGGATTCTCACGGGGCTCATAGCTGAGACACATTATATGTGCCTCAAGTGCTTGGTATCAGACCAAGATTTAAACCTTTCTACAACTTGGAACAGTCATGAGTTTTGTTTTGGGTAAATTGTCTCTGATGAAAGCAACAGAGTCTAATAAACAAAGGCATTACAAATTCAAATGACTGAGTATAATGGCCTATGAATGTAGATTTAAAAAATTAAGATCTTGCTCTTTAGTTAGTTTACAACATAACAAATTTGCCATTAAAATAATGCTTATGAGCAACTTGCACCTCAAAGTAAGAGTATCAGGACCTGCTTCATGGACAACTGCCTCAGCATTTCTGCACACAGCTGTGTGTCTGTCTTTCTAGGTGCAGGCACAAAGCACTCACATGTGTCATTTCTTTTGCAGGTGGTGAAATCCAATCCCTCTGAAGAAAGGCCACACATAACAATGACGTTATCGGGGCACTATACGCTGGGGAAATATTTCGGCAGTCAAAGCACAGCATCACAACTGCAGGAGTATGCAACAAATTCTCAGTCCCCCTATCATGTCCGAGGTCCAATAAATCAAGTTTATTCTGAAATCCTTCTCAGCAGGCTCTGTGCACGTAAGAGGGAGTTTGTCAGCACATAGCCTCTCTTGGATGTAGCACCGAGACTAGAGAAGTGCCACTGCCTGAGGGACAATTGAAGGAGCACAGTGGATTAAGATATGCTTCCTCAACTGACTGCATACACACAAAGAGAGTTTGGGACATGTGGTATTTTCCCAAAAACCTTGTGAAATTAAGATATGCCCTGGTGACTCTTTTGTGTGAAAGTGGAAAATGGAGGGTTGCAAAGGAGAGAAGAGGGGAAGTTACTTGAACTGTTGCCAAAGACTAGAACAGCTGTACTTCAAGCAAGTGTGTATTATTGATAGCAAAAAGAGACCTATATATTCACTTGAACATTTGGAAAGGGCTGCTTTAGGTCTTCAGCACTATCTACTTTTCTATTTATGGAAACACTGTAATATTTGAATGTATTTAGAAACTGACTACATTCCGTTTGAAAGAGTTTTATTTTATGTGGAGAGTTTTCACTTCCATATTATACATTTTCTGCTTAGAAACTTGGTTTATAGAATCTGAAAATGTCTATTAGCATTTTACTGGTGATGCTGAGTTTTGAACTCTAGTGTTTTTAGTAAAAACACATCTCTTTGTATTTTAGATGAACAGATATCTACTCTATTTTTTTGCATGTTCTGAAGCTAATAGGGAGATAGATTAGCTATACTTGAGACTGATTGAAACTGTCTCAATGTAACATGTAAATATAGTGAATTTGTTAACATTAATTTATTTATGGTCCCAGTTTAGGAGAGTGTCCATATGCAGGAAGAATGCTTAGATAAGTGCTTCAATGTCTACCTTGGCCTGAAAGCCAATCAAGTATTCTTCCTGCAGAGAAGTGCCATTTCTTTAATGATATTTTTATAAAATGCTTGCCAGTGTGTGCAGCCAGTACTGCAAACATAACAAAAACCCCCCTTTCAAGCACACATAAGATTTTCAAGATCTGGTAATTTATCAATCACAGGAAGCATGTGATGTGATGGCAGCAGAATATACTGCCAGCATCGCTTGCTTGGCACAGCCAGCCAGTTTCATTTCAGTCCTTCTCTGAACTGCAGCTTCATGCTGTAGCCCAGCTACATCCCCAGTGTTTGCAGAATTTCTGTGGGTGACACCCCGGGGAGAAGCTGTGTGTTGGTCCCCTCCATAGTGCTGGCAGCCCTCTCATTCACAGCTGTGGTACCCAACGGGAAACCGTGCACAGCCCAGGATTAGCAGCTGGGTGACAGGTTAGTGGCAACCCACAGGACTGCTGTCCCTAAAAATTATCCACTTATGGATTTTTATTCATCCAGTCACACAGCAGGCAATCAAGGCACCACTCTGCCACTATGGTGTTTTAACCAGGTAGGTGCAAGTCTAACAAAGGATCTGCTGAGTTCTGTGTCATGCTTCCCTGCCACAATTTTACATATAATCCTCCCCTAGCATCTTCTTTGGGAAAGGAAGCCACAAAAAATGTCAGGGAATAAACAAAGGACAGGGCTGCCCTGTGTAGAATTAGGGCTAGCAAGTCATGACACAACATTTAGTATTTGCCTAAGATCCTGTATCTATCCACAGTTTGTGTGCCCAGCTGTAGTTTTGTGAATTTGTGCTTCTTCAGGTAAGATATGTAGTTATAATAGGAAATTGTCATCCAATATGGAGTTTGGCATCCTAGGTGATAGAGAATATCCTCCAAAATGGGATCTTGCATACCTAATTTAAGATACCTTTCACTATATTGAAAAAGCTCCGAACTTACATAATGACAAAATTAGTGAAAATGGTGTGATTATATCTGTTTCTGTATAATATGCTGCTGATTGCTTACAGTAAATATCTCCAAATTTCAATGTAAGGTTTTCCCTGGCATGGAAATCTACGTAAAAGATGGGTCAGGAGCTGTGCATAAATACTGAAAATATCAATATTTGGTTTTCAGCAATATGATTATCTAAAGAAAATAATTGTATGCAAAAGATGTAATATATTCTCTTGGGTGTGGAAATCCAGAGCTTTACAACCTAAAAGCTGAAGGATAGAATATCATCATTAATGTTAGTAGATGCAAAATGCAGCCAGATGTCTTTGGTATTAAGATGATCGATGATAGGTATATTACAGTTCTGCTTCTGATAAGATTTTTTTGTAGCTCATTTAAATCCACATGCTGTTACTGTTATTGTTCTGTACACAAATGTTTTTAAGCCATTAACTAGGCTTTTATGGGTTTTTTTTTAGCTAAAATCTATTGCTGAAGCATCAGCTTAGTGATGAAAAGAAAAGAGCTGACTTTGTTATACTCTAGTGGATACCAGTGAATGTGCAATTCATCAGTTCTGGTTTCACCACAAAATGGTTTACATGTGCTGTACACCCAGATGTCTTAATGTTTTCCAAATCTTGATATTTTTCAAATGTATTAAGTGTATATTTACCTGTGTGTTTTGTATTTTTTACATGTCTATGTACATTAATATGTCTGTACAAAGTCATTGGTACAATTTGCAAATTGATCTTTATTTAAATGAGTTGTTTGAATAAGCTGTTTCCAACACTGTGTATGATCCACATAGTCTTAGGAATAAACAAAGGATAGTAAGCTACATTTTTGTTATTTAACTTTAAAATATATCTAGTATCTCTATCTATGTGAAAGGTGGGAGTTGAGATTCACATGCAAGGATTGCTTGCTCATATGCATTAAAATTTATAGATTAAGACAATAAAAGGATTACTGTGTTTGAATTCCAGTGAGAGCACATGTTGCTGTCTACAGTTTACTATACAATTATTATATCTGCTGTGACATTTTGCCTGAATAAACATGAAATTGTTCTTATAGTCCGTGCATCTACCTTAGTCCCATTACTTGCCATTAAAATAGCAAAGGACCTAGTAGTCAGATTGAGTTCCACCTCCTAATGCAGGCATGAATGGCCCTGGAATTAGTGGTAGGATTGGAATATTTAGGCTGGGGAACAAGAACTCTGAGAAATGGGGTTTCCTGCTCAATGTCTGCCCGGCAGCAGGCAGAGCTTAGAACAGAGGTAGGGCAAACATAAAGCTACAGGCAGAGTCAGAATGTAACTGTGTTGCAAAATAAACACTCTGATTTACAGAGGAGTAGTCTCAGTTATTATTGCATGCCTTCAGCTGAAGCTGGAGCACGATTTACCAGTGTCCAGTGAGTTGCAACTCCTCACCTCTCATAGATGTTGAACAGTTGTTGAACAGTGAATGGGGTTGGAGCAGGGTACCTGGCCACCATGATCAAGTCCATCTTAATAAATATCTTCAGAATAACTGACTGACTTTGGAATAAAATTTTTTTCCCTTTTTGTAGGGAAATGCCTTGACAAGTCCTCTCTGTCATCAGAGTTGCCAGATTTCAGGGGGCTGAAAGAATGGACTGCAAATACAACATTTAACATTAGTCGTGGTATTCATTTGAAAATTATAATCTTCAGAATAATCTCTTTCACACTGTTAAATACAAGGCCTTTATTTTTCTCTTCTGTGACACATTAAAGGGACATCAAAGTAAGTTTATTTGCTTAGTGGGTGGGGTAGCGAGGCATCAAATTACCTCAAGGTTGAAATAACCACTAATAGTTATGATTCTGTTGCTATGTTGAGCCAAAGAGAATGCTTTGAAGATGCAGATATGTGTGATATTAAGTTGACTGCAGTCCAGGGATCTTCAGATTACTCTTTTAGAGTAAAGCAATTTTTAGAGGTGCAGTGAACTGTTTGGCATAGACCCAAACTGCTAAACAAGTCTCTGTAGAGTCACATGAAAAATATGGTCTTACCTTCTTGTTTGCCTCCTAGCTTTGCATCTGGCTTGTCTTACCTCACTATCTGCACCTGCTCTACTCCACATCAGCCTTTCTTTCAGATGACCTTAGAAATTTGTGTTTTGTCAGATTAGCAGCTTCTAGAAATCTGAGATATAATTGTTGCAAATTCAGTCTGAATCTTCAAAATACATTTTTGTCAAGCCCAAAAGCACTAGAATAGAGCAGGGCAGGCCTCTTATCTAGGGCAGTGATTTTCTCTGATGAATATAAAACAGCTGTGTTGTATTAAGTAGTTTTCACTAGCACTTAGCTCTTCATGGAGCTTGCCTTTACCAAACAAAAATCCATCTTTCAAACTCCACTGCCATCTTTACCTGTGTAAATCTTCCAAACACCAGAGCAGTCTGTGTAAAATGCAGGCATAGATATTTATTGGTGCTGGTACGTACCTGAAGTATTTGCTGGTACCTTCACAACATCCATTGAACAGAAAAGCTCTGACTACAGAGTAAAAAGACACTGTGTATTTTAGGCTTACACTTTACTCACCTGTGATTAGATTGTACTAAAAATAGTGCTGCATGTCAGCCTAGGCCAGCACCTGTAGCTGAGAGTTCTAGAAAACCACTCAAGTCATTAACTGCGGTGGTCAAGATGAGCCTGTGGGGGTCACAACAGGGTCTTCTGCAGCACAAGTTTCTGTTGTGATGGGCTTGTCACATTTTTATTTTTTTTCATCTGGCTGTTGGACTAGCTCTCAGCACCTGTGGGCAGCCCTTCCTGCAAGCCCTCAAGCATGTTCAACAGCCTTGGCAAGGGACACCACAGCATGCAGCCCTGAACTGAAGATCAAGCACATGTCTAAATAAAATCTGAGGTCTTTATGAAACACAGCATCTGTTATGGTTTCCTCTAGTACTGAGCTTCCCTAATGAGGAGCAGAATTCACTCCCATTCAACTGAAACTCAAATACCAAGGTGTTTTCCCAGCTTTTGCAAACTTTTTTCCTCACTGCTTGCTTGCCTGAAATGACGGGAGTGAACTGCTCTGCATGCTGCTGCCTAACAGGGAGGTGTGTTCACACTGTCACTGCAGTGGGCATTTCCCTCCCATACCTCATTGTGGGGACTGCATCCCCACAGCAGATGGTGCTTTCAATATTGTGATTTTTTATCAGTTTTGAGCAGTGGCAGTCTGTGTGGTTAAAACAGCTCAGTGTCTGCCTGCACCACCTGCCCCTGTGCTGCTCTAAGGGTGCTGAGTAGACTCTGGGTGAAGACAAGAGTGCAGAACTAAAATTCTTGAGTAAGGAATAAAAATTACTCAGACATGTGGAGGGATAGAATGTAAGAAAATGAAGATAGTGCAGAAGGTAGTCTCACACCTGAGGAGTTGCAGCTGTACCAATCACCAAAGATTAGGAACAGGCCTGCCTTTAATAGGCCACAGCTGTGTCCAGTAGGAAGACGAGTGCTACAAAAGAGTGGGTTAGCTGGGTGAGGAGGGAGATGGTGTTTGCTTTTTGTGCTGTGAAGAGAGATGGAGTCAATGCTGTGAGGAGATGCCCATGAGAAATCACTGAGAAGGTATGGGAGATTTGCAATATAATAACAGCACAGACACCTCTTGACGAAGTCAAGGCAGTCAAGAAGAGCTTACTGCAGATCAAGTGTGTGAAATTAATGTTAGTAAATTAAAGTTAGTAAATTATATGGATTATTGTGAGGGTTGGAAGACCAGATCTGTGTTTGGCAGTTTCTCACTTGATGTGTTCCAAAAACATCTTTTATATTTTCTTCTGTTCTTGTCATTATCAACTTCCATATTTCTTTTATGATTCTGTGGGACTGAGAAGTTTGAAGTAATATTTCTACTCTGCCTGATAATGATTGTGCAACCTCCTCAGATGATAGTCAAGTTATCCAACATATGAGAGAAGTTTTATTACTTCTGAATGGCATTTTTCCTTTACTTCCATATGCCAGCTCCAAAGTTTCTTTATATTTACAGAAAGCTTTAGTTATGACAGCTCTAATGCCTTCAGTGTATTCAAAGAAACCTGCCAATCCCTATTGATCCTAACAGGACAGAAAACACTTTAAGCCTTGAAAACCTGGCCTTGCAAGCCATTGGAGCACCCAGCATGGTCTAGCCCACAAATGGCTTCCTTTGAAACAGAGAATCACAGTTGTGTTCTACTAAAGTTTTCACTGGGGTGGTTACAATTTAAAGATTATTTTTGTGGACTGATGTGGGGGTTTTTTTAGCTCAGGGCCTTTGTTGAGCTCTGTTTGCAGCAAATGGTATCTATTAGCTACTGTAAAATCCTATTTCAACATCCTTTCACACTGTGTCCTGCCCAGTTCTTATAAAACACATACATACAACAGGATTTACTGCTGATGGTAAAAGGTTAAATCGTAACAGGTCTTACTGCTCCACCCATTACAGGTCCCTAAATTCTACATTGCATCATTTCTGTGCAATAACAAGGACTCAGGGTCTAGTAATTTCTTAATGCAGGGCTCCTCAGTCTCTAGAACAGTTCAGCACTGTAGCCCTGATGGAGTTATCAAAATAACACACCTTCAGCTGTGAAATGCATACAGTAGAGCCTGCAGGCATACTCAAAACTTGCCTGTTGGATCAAGGCCAGCCTGGAAGTCAAGGACAACAGCTTCTAGAGACTGTTCTCAGGCACCAAAACCAGCTTTCCTACATATTTAACAGAGGCATTGTAATTATGATTGTGGTCACACTTGGCTTCTTTGTAATCATCACAGAAAGACCAAAATCTGAATTATTCTCTAGAGGTGTCTATTATTTCTACAATATTGCTTACTGTAAAGGCAACCTAAAGAAACTCAGATTTTTTGATCGATGCCTAAAGTTTTAAGAGAAGAATGTCAGTTTGGCAGAGATGTCTGTGTCTCAGATTTCATTATATGGGTAAGAGATGTTTTTACATCCCTCTTCTGCTCCTTTACTGCAGGAACTTGAACACAAGGCCACAACCACCATCACCAGGAGATGCTTTCAGTATGGATAATGTGGAACATTCTCAACCTCTGCTTCTGGAGCTGCTTGTATATTTAACAGTGCACTGTTCAGAGGGACACCAGTCCTGCTGGCCAGCAGAACATTTCATGGTAGTATGGGATATACAGGTTTAACATCCTTCATCTGGGTAAATGAAGAACAAACCTCCACCTACTGCCTTACAAGAGGGCTAGGTGAGTGTCTGTTTCTGTGAGAAAAGCCAGACTGACAGGCACCTAACTCCAGGAAACAATAGGGATACTTTTTCAAGTTTAGAGGTAATATCAGAGATATTGGTTGTTATCTGAGGGCCCCAGCTTCTAGCACTTCTGTACCAGAAGTGCATTGTGAGCCCAAGCAACTCAGGGACTGCTGACCACTATGCAGGAAAATGTCTAATAGTCATTAAACAGTGAGCCTGACCTTGGCCACATTCCCCATTTTGGCTCCATGAAGAATTTAGTGCCCTTAGCATCTCTGCACAGCACACACACAAATACACCCTCAACATTACTGCTCTATGTGGGGCTTGTAGCTTTTCATGAAACTGCTCTCTGCCTCACTTAGCTCAAAACAATACCCTATAGAAGAGACCTCTTTGAATTGTAGTGTGCAAGCTGACTTGTGCAATTTCAGATGGTTTGAGTGGGGCTGTGAGATAGATTTATAAAGCTGCCATTCACCCTGTCATAACTTCTATGTCCTTGAAGACATAGAAGGGAAAGGCAAATGGAGAGCTGGAGCCAGGAGAGAGCTGATAATCTCACCACAAGTTAGATGCAGAAAAAGCTCATCCATCCCCACTGAAGTGCTGTTGGTGGACTGGTCTGCACTTCCTGGAGTTTAAATGCCTCGCTTCAAAGTAATATTCTTAATGTGAATAAATACCTGCTACAAATAGAACTGTGTAAATGAGATTAAAAGGGTCAGAAGCAGGAACTTCTAAATTTTTGGTAACTATATCTAACTGTCGACAGACCGAGGGACCACAATGAATCTATAAAACAAGTTAACACCTGCTCCTCACACTTCTGTTAATTAAAATTCAGTAGAGATGCAAGTCATTGAAATGAGTGATCTGTCACTCCACAGGAGCCAGTCTGGAGTGGTCTGTCTGTCTGTCTAGACAACCCCGCAATTACCACATTTGGTATCTGCTGTGCCATCTTCCATGCTCCTGCAGCCTGGGCACTGGGGTTATTTCCTAAGGCCTGAAGGACAGAATATCAGCCCTCAAGTTCACAGTCATTTCTAGTTTTGACTAGACAAACTCCAAACAATCTCTTTTGATAGTGGGGAGCTCAATACAGGTACAGAGCTGACTATAAGCTCTCAACCCCCAAATAACAGTGCCACCATCTCAACACTACAGAATTTTGTCCTGCAGCTACTGTGAAAGAGTGAGTGCAGTAGCACAGCCCAATCTTTGGCAAACAAAGTGGCTGCCATGTGGCAGACAAGGGCAGCACTTGTGCATCTAGCAAGCCTTCTCATGTTCAGAGGAAATGCTACCTGGGGTGGATTTGCTTCAGTTTATTCCGCTTGGGAATTTAGGATCTAGACTTGCTCTGTCAACCATAATGAGGTCTCTACCTCTTTTTGGGGCCTGGGAAAGCTGGGATGGTCCTGTCCCTTTCCATCATCCTGACCACACATTTTCTGGGATGTTTGTAAGTGAAAACACCACGCTGACTGTTTGTTGCCTGGTTCAAGGCTGTTGTTACCTCTGCTGAGCAAAGGCTTTCTAGGCAGAGCATAGAGGATCTGAGGAGAAAAGTTCTACAGAACATTTAATGGTTTGACAGTAATTCAGCCACAGACAAGTTGCTGAAGTGAAAAGTATGGCTAATGTCCAAGTGGCAGCGCACTGCAATATAAAATGAAAGAAAAATCAAGGCTTGATTTACGAGGGCTCTGGTAAAAATGCTATGACACAACACTGGTAGGTTTTAAATAGGGATTTGAGTCTTCAAATCTTTCACCAAGTTATATTGAAGGATCTAGACTTTTTTTTTTTTTTTTTTGTTTCAGATGGAATATTTGTGGGATTTTTTCTCATCACACAACACTATTGACAGCAGTGCAAATTGAAACAGGAATCTGAGGTCCAATCCTGGCTTGATCATTGATGACAACTTGTTACTTTTGGAGAAACTAGAGAGATCTGGCAGAAATTGTCCATATCTTTCCAGGTTATTTGTGACAGATTTAACAACTGTTATGAAAGCACCTAAGAGAATTCCCTATTATGGTCACATATTGAACTATAATCAATGCATCTGCTTGCTGGATCCATAAATATTGTATGGCCATCTAGCCAAGAATCCAGATAATCCTGTGTCTTGCCCATAGGTACAATATGTGGATCTATTCATGTCTAGACTCCTTTTTCCAACTGGTTACATTTTTGTTTAAAAATATCCCCAACAAGGTGCTCCAGATGGTCAGAAAATGACAAGCCTCTGAAGCCCAAGGTTTTTCTGATTTGCTCATGCTTTACTTAGGTGCACACGATTTATGAACATGACTGCATGCAAGGAATTCACAGATTCCCCTCGCACATCTTGATGAATCCTGCTAACAAGTAATTGTCATCCTCTAACAAAAGCATTCCCAGACTTTTCCTGCCTTCCTTTGAATATTCCTCATTAAAATCCTTCGGCCCTTCTTTTCCACTCCTATCCTTTTCCTTACTTCTTCATCTCCCCTTCCACCTGCCCTGTCTCTGAACAAGTGACCAACCTCATTTTCCAATCCCCACACATCACCTTAGCCTGCTGACTAGTGCCCAGTTCTCAGCTGTGGAGCTGTGGTCTCTGTCAGCTTTATTTTGGATGAAGGCTTTGTGAGCAAGACAAGGTGCCTGTGTTTACACAGGCCCACTGCACAGCTAAAACTTGTTAGAAGCAAAAGTTGTAAGAGGTCAAAAACTAAAATAAGGAGGAAATGCATTTCAGTTTTTCATTTTCTCTTACAAGATCCATCTCTTCCTCCATCTCCCTCATTTTATTCTCCAGCCAATTAATTTCACCAAATTCCTGTTTTCATAGAAATGTGTTCTACCTGTCCATTTATCTTCCATCCCCTGTGCCTGTACAGGCAAAATTAAGTTTACACAGCCATGGCCTCCTTTTTAGCCGATTCTAATACAGAGACCGTGCACTAAAGGAAGGAAAGTTTGGTTTTGCTGAGGTGGAGACCCCTGATTTAAATGGGTGGAGCTGCATTCCCGTAAATGGCCGGTTTGGGATTTGGAGCGTAGATTGCACCAACTCTCACACTCACACGTGCACAAGTGGTCTCAGGAGTCGCACTGTAAAGCAGCTCCCCTTGTAACACACCACCTCAGCATACAGCTTTAAGGGTCTTAAAGCTTCTATAAAACAGCTGTTTCCATAGTTCCTGGCCACTTTCTGAAAGTGACAGATTCTGCAGCTAGGGAGTAGTTTAACAGCTGATTATATTTTTTTCAAGTCCATTTGCTTATTTTTGTAAGGCAGGTAAATTTAAAGTTAATATACAGCACTTCTATAGCCACAAATAATACAATGAATCTTTGTTCTCCAGTATTGCAGCAGGGATCTTATCCAGTAGACACTTACTGTTAAGTTCATATGATGTAAATATAGTCTGATACAGCTTAATTCACCAGACATTTATGTTTCTGCTTTATTTATACTGCACAGACAGTGCCACTTATTCCTTTAAAGTAGCAACAGATATAAAATAGAAACCATATGGAATATTTGCAAGCTCTGAAGATTTTATCATCAGATTTGAGAATATGTTTCTTTCCATTTTGAATACATATGATTCACTTTACATTTTGTATTTAGGATTCCCTTTGAGCTATGTTGCATTAGTTGTTTTCCTTCACCAGTTTCTATAAGAGTACAAGTAATTTTTATTGGTAAAGATATGTGATCAGTATTTACTCTCTGTCCTTCAATTCAGCTTATATTTTTGTTTTGTCTTTGTCAGTATATTCTTAACTCTCAATATCTACATTTACCATAAGGAGACATTAGTGATGACATTGATAACAATATCATCTTCAATCTCAAATGGAAAAATAAAAATAGTACCTAATTTCTTAATAACTGTGATAATATAAAATTTGTGACAGCTGCAATGAAACAAAATATATTGACTTCCCTTTCATGTATTTTTGCACCTGAATCACACTGTCAAGCTCCCTCTACAGTCATGAAAGATTTGAATCACATGTGGCCATTAAGTTGTACTTCAAAGCACAAGTCAAGTATCACCAAGTCAGTCTCAAAATCTTTCCAGTTAAATGTCCTATAATATTGGCCAGCATGCTGTGATATCCTCTATAGCCTGAGGATGAGATAAGCAGGAAGTGCACAGAGATACGAGATTTGCATGCTAACCAAGTCAGCTGTGTGATAATAAAATAGAAAACCCTTAGGGCTTTCTTCCCCTTTGTTCCAACAGATATGGATGTGTAACAAGCCTTGGAAAACACAAGATGAAGTAAAGATCTAAAGATAGTAATTTCTGGAAAACAGGCTCATTATCCCTATTTTTGGTGTGGACCAGGCCTGTTGTATATCATCATGATGTTTGTCCATGACCAAATGGACTCTCCTGGATCCTTGCAGATAACACCTCCCAGAGTGCAGCTGAAGAGGATGTATGTTGCATTAAAACACAGATAATGGCATGTCTGGCACTGGAAAATAATTTTGAGGAATAACACAAAGCTTATGTTCCCAGTTCATTATCCAAAACTATTTCTAATCACTTCTGCTGAAATAGTCATAGATATAAAAAGCAAAAACTCAGGGACAGTAATGAAGCACCTGTCAGACTCTCACATGCAAAAGTACCAAGCACAGCTGGGGCAGTAGTGAGCCCAAGCAAATTCTCATGCAATTGCTGAGGATAATTAGAAAATAAAATGGATTATATTTACAGAAATGAGAGATTAAAGGACTTGATGGTCCTGCCAGTTGTCCTTCACTACCTAAATGGCAGGAAAATTTTGAATCAAAACATGGCTGAATTTTCTGAGCAATAACAGAGCATTTGCTGTGAGTGTATTGAGACTACAGAAATATCCTTATTTCTAGACAGAAGATATCATTAACTTGGTTTTGAGGCTGTAAATAATTTGTTCATTCAGGAGAGAAACTTAATACTGTGTGCACTATTAAGAACAGATATTTATGGCACCGTGGCACTTAATTTTACACCAGTGTTTGTGAGCCCCTTTTCACTTTGTGTGGGGAATCTTTCTCAGGCCCTGGGAACTACAACAAGCCAGAGACTCCAGGCATCTGGGCAGCAGCCCTGTCCCTGCAGGAGGGTAAGGAGTGGCAGAGGGAGTGACAAATTGCCCAGCTCCACCCTGGGAGTCAGCATCAACCACTGCACTTTTGAAGCACTCAGACACTTCCATCAGAGGGATTTATGGGGTCCTGGCACCATGTGGATGCTCCAGAGCAATACTGGGCCATGGACCTCCTGCTTGTCCCTTCCAGCAAAGACTACATCACCTCCTGGAAGGTGTTGGGGTGGAGGGTGCCTGCCCTGCTCTCCAGGATGAATCCCTTGGCATGACTGCTGCTGCCCAGGAACGCTGATGTCCCCTCACTCCTTCCCCTGCTCCTCAGGAGTAGAGGAAATTGCAGATTCTCAAGCACCGCACTGACCCCATTTTCACTGGTGGTCACTGGAGGTTTTTGCAGTTGTTGAGCTGCTCAAACATCTCACAACACAGGGGTAAAAGGAAGTTTTCAAATAAAGAATTATAAGCACAATAGGAAACTACCAGTGGGAAAGGCACAAAAAATACAAAAAAATCTTAAACCAATTTAAACTATTTCCTTTTATCCCCATGGCCTTAACTTTTGCATGATTTAGATCAATGCTATTACAAGGTTGCTGAGATGTTAAACCCCAGCTATTCTGATAACTTGCCAGTTTAGCAGAGTTCAATTAGTTGGGGACAGCCTAAACCCTGTAGACTTTGGCATCTTGCCCACGGCTGCACACTTTTTAAACCACAACTACCCTGTCTTATGCAACAGTGGGGAAATATCACAGCTGCAGGAATATAAGAAGGGTAAGGTTTCCAAAGCTGAAAGACTTTTTTTGACAACAGTGTTAAAAGGTTTAAGTGGGTTCACATAGCCCAGTGCCAGGCCCAGTCAAAGAAAAAATTGTTAGAAAAAGAGAAGGCGGCAATCTCTGAGGAGAGGAAATAAGGACGTGGCTCAGGAAACAGGTAACATCTCACACTGATTTAGCAAGATTCAATCAGATTCAAAGAAGGATTTTATGTTTGCCATCTAACCAAATCAAAAATTTTGACAGTCTTATAAAACCTGCAAGTGCAAGGCATCCTGTAGCCATTTGATATTCAAGTGAACATTTATGAAGGGACAGATTGCTTTCTTACTAGGGAGTTTCTTGTACCTTGATTTTCAAGATGTGCTCATTACCAGTGAAAAGATATAATTTTATATGGACCTTGGATTATTCACAATGTAACTGTGAATAATCCACAGTAACTTTTTAATATTTTTTTATTTTATCAATCAAAAAGTGCTAAGTGGGAATGGGGCAAGAAGTGCAATAAGGATTATTGGGGACATAAAGGAAAAGCGCCGAGACACAAAAGATGAAATTCATACACTGAAATGGGAAAGATCACTGAAATTGGGGGCGGGGGAAATGTGTAATTAATTACTTGAATCTGGAATGTTTTAAATGCTGTCCTATGACTAGAATGGCTCTTAACTTCAAAAAGTGGGCCATTCATTTCTTCCCATTGCCACTACACCATGGGTAGAAAGGGACTACTTCCATGTTTGTTGACACAATATCATTCTTCCACATTTCTTCCTAAGCTTCCTCTGTTTTAACTGGCCTTGTAGGTAAATTTACATGTCAGTACAAATAGTCTGACCACTGGACCAAATGCTTTGCAAATTAAGCACATGTTCATACCTTGATGAATGAGAAGATAAAAAACTGATCTTTGTATTACGACAGAGTTACAGAGTAGATTCTTGTTTCTATCATTATCCTCACTCAAACAATAAGTAGATCATTAGAAATTGAATTAGCAGTGAGAAACCAAGGAGCTGATAATGGATTTGATGATGATGCACCCCCGACACCAGAAAATTAAATATCTCCCTGATTGTCACTTCTCTCATCACAGGATGGCAACAGTTCTGTGTGTGTGAATCATGTCTCTGTAAGGAGATGTAACAAATCGTCTGTGAAAGGGTCTTGTGGAAAGTGTTAATGCAAATTATCAATTTGGGAATATAAACTGTGGGAAAGTGGGAATATAAACTGTGTTGTAGGCAGCACTGCTCCTAGGGGAGCAGTTCTTCCTCCTTCCTCTAGCTGTATTACTGAAATTCAGTAATTCTTTGGGAGCAAGCATGCTGCTTCTGTGCACACTATGCATAAGCACACACACACAGAGTACCTGATCCTGCTCATCTCAGGAAATTCTGTATGAAGCTTACACATACATCAACAAAGCAGTGGTATTACATCCTCAGGAGAGTCTGGTTTAAAAATAAATAAGGAATACCTTCTCATTGAGGGGCAGCACTCTCACTGCCCCTGTGGTGCGATGGCTCTGCTTGGGTAGCACTATCTTGCCAACAATGTTCTTTCAAAGAAAAGGCCTGGCACATCTGCCATTCCCAGAGTGGTGGCACATCGTGCAGCCAAGCTCTGAGGGGGATTGGGAGCATGCTTTTTGTGTTAGAAGTACAGATTTTGAGTTTGGTCACCACACGTGATAAATTCCATAGGTGAAGGTATAACCTGATATAGGTTTTCTTCTGTTCATTTTTATAAGATAAGGGGGTAATGACCCCATTTTATGCACAGGTAGAATAAAGCAGTTTGTTCTGTTCCATTCATGTCTCTGATGGGCACCAGAAGCTCCAGGAGAAGAATAATAATTTGAACAAAGCTTTCAAAGCATTTTTTCCTTTTATCGACATTTGATTTTCTTCTTTTTTAAAATAAAAAATGTGGGCATTTTAGTATGAATGGCCACAGAAAGACCCACCATGGCCAGAGAAAGCAAGATAAGCAGAAAGTAAAATTTATCTTCCCTGATTTATAGTAAGGTTTTCTCACTGAATTTTGGCACTTGACCATGGTTTGGATTCTGCTTCACTGTCTCTGCATCCCACTTATGTTGCTGTCTGTGATGGAGCGAATGGTCTTCCAGCAAAGAGGCCTCTGAAGCATCAGCTAATTAGAATTTCAGCCTTCAGAAACATTTGACAAATTACAATAAATTTTGGTAGATCAGCGAGGCATTTCTAAATTGCTTCCCTTTGCCAATTTGCAAAGCACATAATGTGCAAGGTAAAGTGTTTTCCCTTGTAGGCTCTTGTTAGCCAGCTGACCTGCATGCAGACACAGGGCTCCAGACTGCAGGAACACTGCTGTACCTGCTGCCCTTGCCTGGGAAGAGAGTGCTGCTGAGGGAATAGAGCAGAGACGGTGCAAAGAGCAGGCAGGAGGCTAAAGCTCAGCAGGGCAGGGGATGGGGATCTGCTGGGAGCCCGGCTGTGACAGCAAACAGGGGAGAGGCTGCAAGGGAAACAGATGGGAGATTAGGATTCAAACACATTGTAACCCAAACTTTTTTAAATCAGATGGTCATGGAAAAATGTAGTTTGTTTCCAGTCACTCCTAGAGATTGAACTGGATGATGTCAAGAATTCACTTACAATATATTTTACTTTTTGTTTAGCATCAGCCCTCCAAATTGCAAATGTTTCACTGCAGAGTGAAACACGATCAAAGGGTTTCCCTAACTAGGCAAAGACAATTGTGGCAAAAAATGTACATAAAATCAGATCCCCATGAGAACCCAACAGAAAGGTAATTTATTTATTTAAGGGGCCATATATGAAATGCTACAAATAGGATTGGACTTTCTGAAATCAATATTTTTAAATTTTAAATCTTACATTGCTATTTGTGTATAAAGTTCTGTAGCTACTACAGAAAAATTCACATACAAGAATTTAGAACCAAAAGATCTATGATAATTTTAATAAATTAAAAAAAAACAAACAGCGTCAACAAAATAAAAACAAACAACCACAGAGAAGAAACTTTTTTAAAGAACCTGCAGGAAAAAATAATTTCAGAGTGGGTTTGACAAATTCATAGAGGAGATAAAGCAGCCCATAAGGAATCCACGTCTGCTAGACCAAGGCTCTGAATTAACTTTAGAAGATGGAGCCAGGAAGCAGCAGAGAGGATAAAATGAACCATGTGTTCTGGAATAATTAGATAATTCTCTGACACAGCCCACGCATTTTGGCTGGTTCAGGCCTGTTTCATGGCTGGTTCCCTGTTTTCCAGTGTCCCTCACTCTGGTCTAAGTTCCTCTGCAACCACAAGCAGATGTTCTCTAGAGTAAAATTCGGAACAGAGAAAATAAGTTATATTGAAAGGTTTAAATAACTAGTGGGGTCATGAGCAATCTGCCCAGAGTTGATGATGCTTTGGAGACACTTTGAGAGAAGATACATAAGCATGAAGTGGGAAGGAGGCATCATTTTCTAGATCTATAGACCACAGACTGTGCTCTTAAAACATCTCTGCACGTTCATGGGGAAAAAAGGCAAGGGAAAACAGCACATCTACGTGATTATTTCCCAAGATGTTGTACTCATAAAAGAGTTCATTTGTCATTGAGATGATTTATTGTGTTCTTCACTTGGAGCTATTGTCAGTCCACAAGAGCTATTTCGCTAATTTACAACTGTGTCAAATCAAAGTTTTACAGATCTGTCATTTTATTCAGATTATTTTTAGTGCAGGTGTTTTGCTTACACAGAAGGAAGCAGCAATATATTGTGATCAAAGAGGACTCGAAAGGTCCAGAGTGCCAAGAGCAGCTCTCCATCAGGTGCTAGCTGACTCATTGGCTTTTAATGTGTAACTGAGGACTAGCAATCGAGGTAGAAGTAGATAAGATTGTCTCACTGGAGTTAACAGGAGTGAACAAATGCTGTCCTAATGAATACTGACTCAGTTAACACTGCTAAAGCATAGGAAAATTGGAATAAAAAGTGTAGGGAATGTTATGATGGGTTAACATCTCTCTCATTTCTGTGGATTAAATCGGTGCAGACCTACGGGGGTTCCTTTGCCTCAGCTCCGCTCTGCCGTGCCCGGACCCCGCTGCGCCCTCGCAGCCGCTCTGGGCCCTCACGGCTCAAGAGGCAGCACCGCGGAGGCGCGGCCGTGCGGGGCCGTGCGGATCGGCGCTGTGTGCAGCGGAGCCCCCGCCGCGCCCCCGCCCGGCCCGCCCCGGCCCGCCCCGGCCCCCGGGCGGCCAATGCACGGGCGGGGAGGCACAGCCGGGGAAGCAGCCGGGGAAAACATCAATCCCAACTTTCTCACCTTGACGGGAACCGAGCGCTCCCGATGTGTCCCCTCCCGCCGCCCTCCCTGCCAGCCCAGCCTCCCCGGCAGGGCCGTCCGACGGGCCGGGCTCTCCGCGCCAGCTGTCCCCTGTCCCTGGAGGGGGCCGAGCCCGAGTAGGGGTGCCCCTGGTACGGTCCCCCTGGGTCCGTGCTGGCCGCGGGCAGGGGCGGCGGCGCGGCGGGGCTGGATGCGGCTGCCATGGGGCGCGGGGCTCCGCTCGCACCGAGCCTGCTGCGGGCGGCGCTGCTGCTCGCCCTGTGCCCCGCCGCCGGCAGCACCTGGATGTGAGTAGCCGGGGTCAGGGTGGGAGGCTGCGCCGAGCCCGTCCCCCCGAGTCCGTCGGGGCCGGCGCTGACGGGCCGCTGCCTCCGCAGGTGGCTGGGCATCGCGGCCGCCGGCGGGCCCGAGAGGCCGGGCTGCGCCAGCCCTCCGCTGAGCCGCCGGCAGCAGGAGCTGTGCGAGCAGAAGCCGGAGCTGATGCCCGCGGTCCGGGAGGGAGCGCGCCTGGGGCTGCAGGAGTGCCGCAGCCAGTTCCGACACGAGCGCTGGGACTGCCGCTCGCCGCCCGCCGCCCGCCGCGGCACCGCCGGCACCGCCGGCACCGGGCAGCAGCTCAGCAGCGGTGAGTGAGCGACCGAGGGACAGACCACCGCCCCGGGGAGCTCCACAGGGAGCGCTGCGCTCGGTGGGGCCGGGACCGGGACCGGGCTGCCCCCGGGAATGGGACGCGGGGACCGTCCGTGCGTCCGTCGGCTGGGCCGGGCACAGCCGGGCAGGGAGGTGCCCGCCGCCGTCCCGGAGGTACCGCGGGCACACGAAATGCAGCGAGCAGAACAAACCTGCGCTTCTCTTTGCAGCGCTGTTGTAGCTTCTTGTAGTTTTCGCGTAGTACGTTCGTGGATGGCACTGCCCGTGGGTAGATCCACTCAACTGTATTGAAATAGTGTTGTTCTCAGACTTATGTTGGGTTTATCCCCTTGTGTCGTAGTTACTAAATAAGCGGGCTTATCATTTAAGAAAGATCACTTGCAGGTAAAAATGTCTGCTCAGGGCAGATACAATGTGAAATGCTTTAAAATATATAATATATAATATATAATAGTATATTATTATTATATATAATATATTATATTATATATAATATATATAAAACATGTATATATGATATATTATTATTATATATATAATATATAATAATTATCAGCACAGTGAGACCAAAGGTGCTTTTTTTTTGCTTAAAATAATTATGACATTGCTAGAATTTCCACTAAAACAAGGATGAGGATTTTTGTATCAAATGTCACACCAAGACTTTCCTGCAAGTTGCAAGGATCCTGCAACTTTTTTTTTTTTTTTAGCTCCCTAGTCACTGATTGTGTGATGGATGTGATTTCAAGTTTTGTAGTACTTCACTTTGTGTTCATGCAATCTTTGTACTAAAGCAGTGTAAAACCCCCCAAGTTTTAACCATGAAAACATAAAGTGAGGAAAAAGTGATGCATATTTCAAAAAGGAAAGGGGAAAAAAAGAAAATGGGAGTTTCCCCCACTGTATGGAGCCATGTGTGTTCAACAGGGAGGACTGTTCCGGAGGACCCATAAATGAGTGCCACTGCTCACCCACACAGCTTCACTAGTGTGCACTGTGGAAGCCTTTATGATGGTACCAGCACCACAGACTAATACAAACAGGAGAAACAAACAGGAATTTTCCTGGTCATGAGCAGAAACATTGGAGACTGGAAATAAATAATTTTCACAACAGTAAAAATTGGCCCATTTCAGTAAAATTTCAGCTACATTTATTGACCACTCAATGTTATTCAATTTGCTTAGAGTATGCCTTGCACAGTAATGTGTTAAATGTGGCTGGGTGCCACATCATGCCAGAAGTTTCAGAGAATGGGGCAGGCCTAAGGAGCCAGTCTAACAAGTAAAGGCCTTTCATGCTTCTGTCTTTCCCATGGCCAGCTTTTATAGGAAAAGCACATGGCCAAAATATCTTTGTGCTGATTTCTGCCTCGTTTAAGACTTTTGGGACTCTTTGCAACCTTTGTGAATTAGAAGAACATCAATGTTTGCTAAATTTAGCATGAGGTAAGTTTTGGCCCTGTACCAAAGTAACCTGGGATCATGACAGCTTCTCTGAGATTTAGACTGACCTTTTCTTCTTCAAATCAGTATGAACAGTGAAAAGCAGAGTGGAGAGTAAGGGGTTTGGAATGTGGTTCATTTGGAGTTTGATTCTTCATTTATTACTTGGCTTGAAAATTTCTGTGGCAAATAAAATTCCTAATCAAATTTAGAAAGAAGTTACCAAAAATTGCATGATACCATGTGGCCATGTTCACAGGGGTCCCAGGATGAGGGAAGAGACGAGGCTCTGACTCCATGTTTCAGAAGGCTTGATTTATTATTTTATGATATATATCATATTAAAAAAAAACTATACTAAAAGAATAGAAGAAATGATTTCATCAGAAGGCTAGCTAAGAATTGAAAAGAAATAATGATGACAAAGGCTTGTGGCTCGGACAGAGAGTCTGAGCCAGCTGACTGTGATTGGCCATTAATCAAAAACAACCAACATGGGCCAATCACAGATGCATCTGTTGCATTCCACAGCAGCAGATAATCAATATTTACATGTTGTTCCTGAGGCCTCTCAGCTTCTCAGGAGGAAAAATCCCAAGGAAAGGATTTTTCATAAAAAATGTCTGTGACAGTACCAGTACTGAGAAACAGCATTATTGACAGCATGGCCATATGAAGAGGTCCTGAAGTATTTTGGGGTATGAACATCCACTGCTTTGAGCAAGTCCACACAACAGACCAAGCTGTGATGACTTTAAACTTGTGACTGTTACTAACTTTTAATAATCATCTGGCTTGTAAAGTCCCTTTCTGCAGCCCGTGTGGGGTTTGGGGTCAGTTTGGGGTCCCGGTGTGGGGTTTGGTGGCGGTTTGGGGTTTGGTGGTCCCATTATGGGGCGAGGGGTCAGTTTGGGGTTTGTGGATCTCTGTTGTGGGTGTGGGCGCCGGGCGGGTGCCCAGAGGCGGTTCTGGGGTAACGTGTCCCTGCCTCGCTGTGCAGGCACCAAGGAGACGGCGTTCGTGTCGGCGGTGACGGCGGCAGGGCTGGTGCACTCGGTGACGCGCTCCTGCAGCGCCGGGAACGTGACCGAGTGCTCCTGCGATGTCACCCTGCGGCACGGCGGCTCCGCCAGCGAGGGGTGGCACTGGGGCGGCTGCTCGGACGACATCCACTACGGAATGTCCTTCAGCAGGACGTTCCTGGACGCGCCTCTGAGGAACGCGACGGGCAGGAGCGGACTGGTGGCCATGGACCTGCACAACAACGAGGCCGGCAGGCAGGTGGGTGACACCCAGGTGTGGCAGCAGCCGCTCCATCACCGTCGTTGGCAAAGTGACACCAGCCACAGGAGGTGGGGCCTTGGCTGCAGGTGTTCGTGGGGCAGTGGTAAGAGCAGCAGTAACATCACCAAAGAAACGTGTAGAAACTCAGAACCAGAGCTGGTCTTAACCAACTAACTTCTGTATGTTAAAATAAAATCCACAAAATAAGTAATAGATCTGTAGTACTTAAATAGTAAATTTCTCTTAATTAGATATTTGATATTCACCTACAAACTTGAAATAGGCCTGTTATCATCATATTATTATATGATTTTTGTCACTGATTATTCTGTTATTATCATGACCTGCATTTATAATTCTCTCTAATAGTGAATGAGAAGGCCAGCTGGACACAGGGCCTCATTACTCATCTTGCAGTCTGCAGTCCACACCTGAGAGTGCAAGCTTAACATTGTTCAGAGGAGAAATCAAGAGTTAATATTTTCTTTAAAAACATGGAATAGAAATGACACCTTCAAAGTAGCTCATTGGTTAGGACATGCATCAAAGAAGTGAAAGGAGACTGATTTTGGATGGCTTTTTTCAGTCCAAAGAACTTCCAACCCAGGCTTGCAGAGGAAAATGGTGTGTTTGGGTGTGTGACATTGGATTTTCCTTCCTGTCCAGCAGAGGATGTAAAATGGGGGCAGCAATAGCCTATGCAGGGGAATGTGAGCCTGTAATCTAGTGCTTTCATCTGGAATGACAGAGATTTGTATTAGTTTTACTTTAAAATTACTTTCTCTTCTTTACCTTGGAGATTTCATCTTTTACAGCTCTCTCTGGGCCCATAATACTTTAAATCTCTTCTGCTCAGTGACACAGCTTTAACTAAAGGGGAAAAAAGAAAGGGAAAACTTCTGGTTTTGACTACACATATTGATGGACCCCATCGTGACTCTTAAATTTCCTGTAGCTGGAAGCAGCATCAGTGTATCCACTGTAATTGTTGTATTACAGTGTATTACTGTAATCAACTTTCCCATCTGCCATAGACAGGGAATAGCCATAGTAAGCCATCATAAGAGCCATGGTGGTATAATTGAAAATTACTTTATTTGAAGTAATTTTTACGGGTAATATGTGTTATTTCATCTAATGAAATGTTGTTGGAAAAGCAGAAAATCTTTCAGGTTCCTTCCAACCAAAACCATTCCATGATTCCAGGTGACAGAGACCCTTTTTTGTAACTGAAGTAGTTGAAGCAAACTTTAAACCTAAGTAAAAGATGAGATCTAAAAGCTATGAGTTTAATTAGATGTCAGTCAGCTAAATCACCTCCAAGGAAAGGTGATTGATATCTTGTAGGAAGAGATGTTAATAAGAGGAACACAATATTTCCTTAAGGAAAGAGCAAAGAGCTGTTTATCATATTTGTAGAGTGAGATAATTAAGGAAGAAATATATATAGTCAACTTCCATGCATAAATATTTTGTAATTTAATGGCAAAATGTAGGATAAAGCAAATATTTTGATCACTGTCCAGAATAAAAAGAATGTTTGTTGTTGGTACTT
This sequence comes from Zonotrichia albicollis, assembly GCF_047830755.1. Lineage (NCBI taxonomy): Eukaryota > Metazoa > Chordata > Aves > Passeriformes > Passerellidae > Zonotrichia > Zonotrichia albicollis. The sequence continues at coordinate 61,532,474 of NC_133822.1, forward strand.
GGGATTTCTAGCAGCAATATTATCTGAAGTTTAGCATAACTCTTCATTTTTGTATTTTCAAGTCTTAACTAGGAGTTGCTGGAAAATGTTGGCCTTCATGTTTTGGGGCTTACAAGAAGGATGTTTTGATATCTTATGACCTTTTGTAATAAATCCTATCATGTTCCTAGTTTGGTGTCTTGCAACAGCAGTATTCCAGGGACAGTACTTCTGTGTTTGTTTGGAGTTAGTAAGAGAACTGGTATGTGCAGAATTCTCTTATTTCTCTCTTATTTCAGTACAGAATGTTATTTTATACTTCCACATCTCATAGTTATCATGTCAACATATAAAAATTTTAAAACTGTGTGTCTTTTGAATTGTCCACTAATCCAACTCTCAGAAGGTTCAGATTGCATCCTTATTCTGCTACAAGATAAACATTCATCATCCTTTAGCACAGCAATTTTCAGCGTGCCTAGGTGTGCATATGTGAGCTGGGCTCTTCTGCTCCTTGAACAAAAGGATGTGGGGAGTCAGGCACTATGGGTTCACTATCATTGTATTAGGATTATTTCACTGCTGGAAAAATTCTGCTCACTTCTCCACTTGTGGAAATTTATTTGATATGGGACTTGTTTGGAGAGTTTGTTTTTACTGATGCTTGTGGATTGGTAAGAGACTCACCAAGTTTGGAACTGTTCTTAAGTGATGCACCTCTGGTAGGACATGTGCTTGTCTTCATGAATAATCATATCAGTTCTACCAGTGTCTGAAACTGGGACATTTGATTACAGGCATTGGTTCCTGTGACAAAACAAGGACTGGCAGTCCTTGTCTCACAGCTGAGAGCAGTGTCTGCAAACAGAAAGCTCAGCTTGGATGTGTTAAGCATTAACTGGCATTAGAGGGTATGCAAAGTGTGATTCCATTGACACTCTTTGCTGCAAATCGATCTCTGCTTTCTGCCCCATCTGTCTGTTCTAGCCACAGATTCCCACCCCGTTCTGCTCCCTCTGTTAATTGCACTGGATCAATGAAGGGAAGACAGTTAAAAAATGATCTTTTTCTCAGTTTTCATTTAAAAAAAACAGCAGTGTTCATCCCTGTTCATCACTTAGCCCTCCACTCTTGTTGTGCGTGTTGTACCACCAAGGCTGAGTGGCAATAGGGGCAGGAGGAGCTGCTCAGATGGGTCTGTGGCTGACCACAATGCTGGTGGGCCCAGCTCAGTCACCACCCTGCTCATTTCTCACAAGCTATCAGTCAGTTCCATAACCCCCCTAGGAAAGCCTGTCCCAGCTTGCTCAGAATGACACATCCATCCACCAGGTGTCTGTGACAGTGCTCCTCTGAAGCTCTCCATGGAGCTTTGTTTCATATGGAGAATCCTCTCACTATTTCATGAATAGCTGAACAGATTCACGATATGAACCTAAAATGTGGAACAGAACACTGGTTGTGTAGTCAGTCTGGAGGTCGTGGTCCCAGTAACTGTGCAGTCACTGTGCACTGCTGAGACACAGGTGTGTGCTGCAGCTGTGTCCCACCTCAAGGCCATGTTGGCTCCGTAGGTACAATCTTAGGTTTGCTTGCACCATCAGGAGATGCCTAATGCCTAAATATTGCCAGATGTTCAATTATGGGAGATTTTTCATTGAAGTTCAAATGACAGACTGAGATGCAGTAGCATGTTCTGTGATCAGGCAAAGCAAAATGTCACCTCCCTGTGCTGGCAACTTAAAGTATATTGGAGTCCAGCCTTAAAATTTGCCCATTATAGCAGCTGGTTAGCTAGATACTGAATCACATTTGTGTTTCTTTCATTCATCTATTCATTCATACACTGCTAATGTATGCCACATTTTTATATTCTGATATCAGTCTAAGAGTTAAACATCAGTTTCTGCTCCTGTTTCGAAACTCTGTCTCCCTCTACTTTTGTTTAATGAAAGACTCTGAGTGTCATCTGCTGGGCTATTTGCCTGCATGGCCCTTAGAACCTAGCAGGCATGTCCAGAGCTTCCTCTGACAATTTCTGAGTCCTTCTGACCATAGTGAGTACCTTATTGTACTGCAGTGAAAATGAGGATTACATCTGTAACATTTCAAATCTACTAGCACAATATGATTTAAAACTACTTTGAAATTCTAGTTACTTGACAAAAATAACTTATCATTCAAAATTGGAAAAATGCTATTAAATCCTTTCTATTTTTAAGTAGCATGTAAAATTTATCTTTTGATATTGTGTTTGATATTCACATTTTATTAGGTCATCTGTCTTCTGACAGACTTTTTGTCCTTGTATTTTAAATTCTCATCTGCCCCAATCACTCTTACATCTTAATGAATCATATTCTGACTACCCAGTGATTTCATTGTTGACAGATTCTTGAGATATGAGCAAGGTCAAGTGTGTCTATTAAACAGAAACTAGTCTATGTAGAAGAGATGGTAAGTATGTACCATCTAGAATTGATTTACCACTAAAAGAGTCTGTGTGTGCTCATGGGTGAGAGTTTGCTTGTTGCAATATTGTTATTTTTTCCAGTAGTGGAGAAAAATCTCCCATTGCAAAAGCAGCCCACAGCATGTGGAAGTATTTCCTGTACAGGATTGCCTCTTTGCCAGGTTTAGTTTGTAAAGGCTGTTCTAGGTCAAGGGCACATGCCTGCTCTTCCTTGCTAATGTTTTTTGTGAATGTCTTGCATATTTGGCTTCCATACTAACCTCCACCTACAAATCGTTCCTGTTTATTCACCAAAGATGTGATTCCAAGCAAACACTTTGGTCATGTGTTTTTTTTTTTTTTTAATGTTTGTAGTTTTATGCAAATGCCAGCTCAAGACTGAGTCAACACCTTTGGGGCAGAATGTGCCAGGGGGCCTCAATGCCCAGTGAAACCAGTGGAGTGACCATGCTGGACTCATCCCAAACTTCAGTGACCACAGGCCATGATGAAAAGTCTTTAACACATAGAATAGAAATAGCTCATTTAATTTACTGTATGCCTTGGAATTTTGGAATTTTGAAGATGGCATTTGTGCTGACTGAGCTACCAAAATGAGTCTGGGGCTTGAGGTTTTTCTGGTCCTGCAGAAGCCCAGGGGGGTTGGTAGCATTTCAGGTATCACATCTCACTGCAGAATCAAGGCTTAGGAACTGGCACAAATGAAACTACTGTCTCAGGGGCAGCCAGAGGAGGATGTTAGATTTTCTGTTTGTTTAATTCAGTTTCAGAAAGACATAGACTGACAGCAGCTAGTCTATAGTATATGTGGAGGCTGAGGGACAAGCAAAGGCTCAGGATGAAATGTAATAAACATCATGTAGTTGGGGTGTTGATTTCTTTTTTCCCCCCCATGTTTTGGTAAAACTGGTTCCTTCAAAGAGGATTAATTTCAATATGCATTGGCCTTGATGCATGGGGAGTTTCAAAACAAACTTACTGTAAATTAATTTAAAATCCACACTTACTGGTAAATTTCCCAATTGCTTTGATTGTGTAAATTAAATATGGGGGGAAAGGTTAGTAAAATGGAAGATAGCAACATGTGCTTTCCACACTACTAACCAATGGCCCTTATGAGTCTACAGGATGGCTCCAGAAGATGTTAATGCAAACGTAAAACAAACCAAAAATTATGATATCTGGTACTACATCTGCACATGTGTGATTTTTCCGTGCCTTTTACAAACTCTAGTATTTGTCATTAGAGGGTTGTCACAAGACTAATTGTATGATTTTGTATGATGTTAGGGAAGGAGGTATTGTATTGATTGTCTCCTGTGTGTTTGAGTCAGTCTCAAAATAAAGGAAGTTACTGCTTGTTTACAGATTCCAGTTGTTTGAGGCTTGATATCCTACAAACTGAGCCAAAATTGTTATGTGTTACAAAAAGCTTAACACAGGCTTCAGATTCACATTGTTGGTCAGACAGTTACTGTTCAGCCCAGCCCTTGCTTCTGCACGGGGATGGAAAAGTAACTCATCTAAGTATTTAAGTATTTTTTGTTGGCAAGAATTTAATTTAAGTGTTGGCAATAACTGTGAAACCTTGCTTAAACGCTGACAGTTATAAAAGTAATATAAATGCAACTGCATAGTTGTGTTAAATGGAGCCATTATGAAAATGGAAACACTAGAAATTCATACTAGAACTAGTTATGTCTAAATTAAAAGAACAGGCCTTAAGACTATAAGTGAGAAGCACCTGAGATTTGCTACAGATTACCTGAGCCGAAGACACCTCTGCTAAGCCATGGTGGGTCTTTTGACAGACTTTCTGTGAAGCCTGGAGCTGTGGGCATCCTCCTGCTCTTCCAGCAGTTTGCCCAGAGGTGCCTTCTCCCGTGCTGCTTTGGGTGCTGAGCCACACTGGCTCTGTTGTGTGACTCCAGCCATTCCTGTGGCCTTAGGTACACACAGGGTTGTCAATATTTAGTGGTCTTCACAGTAGCTGTAAAGTACCCTTAGAAGGCACTTAAAGTACTCTTAAAAGGCAACATAACAGGACACTTAGTTGCCCAGTCAGTGTCTTCCAAAATAGGAAGGGTGCCATGACCTGCCCTATCCTTGCTTTCCTCTTCTGTTCCCCACTACACCCTTTTGCCCATGAGAGCCTTTTGCATTCCAGCAGTGGGAGGAGCAACACAGGACACGTCATTGAGGTGTTTAGGATCCTCCAGAATGAAAAGCCATCCAGAAATCACTGTTGTGATCAATATTGTTACATTATGGCCATTGCAAACTGCAAATGAAAAGCAAGTCTGAAGATCGTGCCTGTCATAGTGGGGGTCCAGGGCTGGAAACCTGGTTCCTAACACATGCTCTGACTTTCCTGTTGTGGAAATGGCAGTGGCAGCTGTAATATTAAATACTTTGAGACATTTGTCAGGCAGCATTCCTGATGAATGAAAGAGCACATCCAAATGTTGTTCTCCCTTTGCTTTCAGGCTGTAGCAAAGCTGATGTCTGTGGATTGCCGTTGTCATGGTGTTTCTGGGTCCTGTGCTGTGAAAACTTGTTGGAAAACCATGTCATCCTTTGAAAAGATTGGCCGGTTTTTAAAGGAGAAGTACGAAAACAGCATACAAATATCGGACAGACTGAAAAAAAAGCTACGCAGGAAAGAGAAAAGCCAGAGAAAAATACCAATTGGGAAGGAGGACCTGCTGTATGTGAACAAATCGCCCAATTACTGCGTGGAAGACCAAAAACTGGGGATCCCTGGCACTCAGGGCAGGGAGTGCAACCGCACGTCGCAGGGCCCCGAGGGCTGCAACCTGCTGTGCTGCGGGCGCGGGTACAACACGCACGTCGTGCGGCACGTGGAGCGCTGCGAGTGCAAGTTCGTCTGGTGCTGCTACGTGCGCTGCAGGAGGTGCGAGACCATGACCGACGTGCACACCTGCAAGTGAGCTGAAGAGCAGGAAACACGGCCGGAGCAGCCAGCCTGCGTGCTGCACACAGCTCCTGCCACGGGGGCAGCAGCCACTGTCACCGTGCGGGATTTCAGAGGGATCGGCCTCAGGGGAACAGGTACTGCCGCACCACAGGCAGTCCAAGTAAGCCTCGACTGAAAGGACAGCTGAGTAAACATCAGGCTGCGTGCAGGGACAGCTTAAACAGCAAAAAGGACTCCTGATGACACATTTGAACGTGTTACTCCATGAGCAGAGACAGATGCTAAACTTTTCAAGTATTTAATAGACACAATGTCCTGAAGATCCGTGTGTGGTGGGTGGGCACAGTGGAGAAATCTCAAGATCTCATTAGCCAGAGATTGAAGACTCAAGAGAGTTTGTAAAACACATTAGACATAGTCCTTATGTCTGTGCTTTTAAAACTGGGACTAGACAGATCATTTCTGCAGACTTCAGAAAGACCCACTTTGATAGAGAAAGAGTTCAGCTGTTGAGCACGAAGCATTTGCTTTGCAGCCGTTCACAAAACTGCCTCCTGCAAAATGTGCAGAAAAGCACTGGGAAGTGAGGACCGTGTGTGACTGCAGAGAGCTCAGCAGTGCCTGCCTGGAAAAGGAGGGTCAAGCTGTGCCCAGAGGAGAGAGGCACGAGCACAGACTGGTGAATGTGAATGGGGTACCAAACAGCAACCTCAGGATTTTTAAAAGGTTGTCCTTCAAATACACAAGGGACAGGCCTGAGAGGGGACAGAAATATAGTTTGATATTTGAAGGAAATAAAACCCTCTGCAGGCATTTCCTGAGTACCTGAGCACACATTTCGCGAATCAGCTTAATTGAACAAACTAACATAGCACACTACAACACAGCTGGTTGTCACCCACTCTTGAAGTCTATGCAATAATCTGCCACATTCAACCATCTCACTGGTGGTTCACCATCTTTATAGAAATTAACCACATGAGATTTACCCCAAAGGAATCTGCCATAAAGCAAAGGATTTTCTAAAATAGATTTTCTTTACAGAATCGGCAGCTAGAATTTTTCATTAGGTTGCATCTTCAATAAGTTCAATGCACAATATAATTTATGGATTGGCTCACACCACTAAAATATTTAAACTGTTAATGATAACACTTTCGCTGTCTCCATATGTTGGCTTAATTTTATTTTACATCTGTGATAGGTTGTTTATTTTTATGCAGTGATTTAATGCCTGGCTTAAAAAGCATCATGTGAAAAGATTACTGTTGTTTAATTGTGCAAAATAACTATTTTTGATAAGAAAGTTTATATTTTGTAAATATTTAAATTATGCAAGTTATGTAAAAGGTTTCCACAACTAATGTGAGAAGACTACAGCCATTGAGATTTGTTGGTTAGATATTTGTTAATATTGTAGTAACCTTCAATTGAATTTTGTTTGCTTGTGCTGGGGGAAATTAGTCAGAGAACTGCATAAATGTTAGGGTTTTTATCATCAGGGTGGTTATAACTATTGCAGTTCATACACGCTGATGAGAAATACTATGATTTTCTAAAAGGTCAGTTAATTAGTATTCTGCATACTTTCTTTTTTATTATTCTCTTAAATGCATTTTACAAACACTGAAATCCCGGCTCCAGCAGTAAGTACTCCCACTGAAATCCAGGGAATTTGGAAGGGTTTGCAATCCTTTAACTTCTTCCATACTAACAGCCAGCTTTTAGAAACTTGGGACAGTTTGGCTGAGGCTTTCAAAGTTACTTTGAAGAATTCATTTCCTAGTAATCAGTCATATTCCCAGGAAAGATGGTGACCAGATTCTGAACTGTCACTCTTTATTGGATGTGTAAGTCAGGAAGAAGGAAACAAAATCTTCTGTGTTGTGGTATTTCACAGCCTTATGTGGGTTATTTTAGGAACATCAGTTCAGGAACAATGAAGTCCATTATCTGCTAATTGGAACTTTACTCCACATTTGACCATCTCCATGGTCCATCTCCATTGGCCTGACCAAATTATTATCTTGGGACCACAGAAAAATCTGCTGTCTGTGGGGAAGGGTGTTCAGCATGCCAGTAAGGCACTGCCACAAGAGGTTTCAACACCTTCTCTGTGAAAACTTGGATAGGGAGAATGTATCACTGTGGAAGACCCTGAAGAGAGAGTTGTGAGCCCGGGTTGTTTCAGCAGTGAAAATAAACCCACAGGCTCCTCAGGCTGTGCCACAGGACTGATTGGCAGCATGGATGGGAGATGACTAAACGGCACAAAGTCCTGACAGAACAGTATCATACTCTCTACTGAGACCATACTTGGGATAATACAATTTTTGACACCTGAAATAAAATATTATTTAAACTCAGTAGTTTGCTGTTTTGGCTTTTGTTTTGTTTTTTTCCTGTTCATTGATTGCAAGATCAGGAGGAGAAAGAGAATTAAGCAGCTGCTTTGGCTGCGTCCAGGGATCAGAAACTTCCCAGAGGCTGGAGTGATTTCCATGCATTTTACACAGAAGACAATGTAGATCTACTATTACAGTGCTCTCTGCTGATCCCTGCCTCTCTCCCTATATATTCTAATTACCTGAAACAAGAGTTTTCATACCTGCATACTTCAAATGACAATAAACAGATGATGCTCATTTTATTAATATACTACAAAATTTAACACAAGGTGTAGTTATATACATGGTGGGTTAGGTCCTTTTGAGGCATCTATGAGAACTAAGACATAAATGAAGAAATCCACCAAGTTTTTCAATGGGGTACAAAGACCTGGGAACTTGAGACTGTACTGATACAAAAAATGCTACACATTCAATGCTGGAAAGGATCATTAGAGAGGACTGATGTAGTATTTGGTAGGCAAAAACATTTGCAAGCTATGTTCCACAGAAGATAGCACTCTCTTCCACTGCCATCCCTCAAGCACAAAGAGGAGTTATGATTCCTCCTCAATCTGGAACACCTTTCTTCATGTCTTTGCATGAGCCTGAGCCTATATCACGTTATGGACAACACCCTCAGAAAGGAGCAGAGCTTTCTGAGTCAACAGGTGATTACAGATTTAGAGATTATAGCAACTGAAATACAAGATTAAAGGAACTGGTTTGAGTGTTCTGGAGAGGAGAACATAGGGCTAGGAAGAATGTAAAAAGATACCTAAATAGACAGTCATCCATGTTTAACTTGCTAAAAAGTAATTGTTTTCAGCTAAGAAGATGGGGACAGCACATGAGCCAACCCACCCAGATGGACAGTTAAGCACAGGAAATGATGTCTGAGGAATCTGTTTCAACCTGAGTCTATGAAGGATGCCTTAGATCTTTGTAACCTTGAAAGGGATAACAACAGAGGCAGCAAGGAGGAGCTAAAAGTGGCTTTAATGCTATGAGAAATGCAAAGAAGCATCTCAAGTAGAGCATGTTCTCTCTTGCCATCGGTCACTTTTTCAGCCCCCAGGGAGCCAGGAGCGGGGTGTGGCTGAAGCTCAGGATTTTGTGCCCTGCTGGCCTGGTGCTCAGAGGCTGAGAAGCAACATCACTTACATCCCTTGTAGAGCATCAGGAGCCACTGAGACCTCGTGATACCACTGAACACGTTAAGAGCTGTTCTCACACTTTCCTGCTTCAGCCTCAAAGTTCCCATCCAGCCTTACAGGTTTCTTCAAGTTTCTTTAACAGGCCCCTTGCATTCAGGCTAGGGTGTGGCCTTAAAACTGAAGAGGATTTAATCAATAAAAAGTCCCTTGCTTAGCATCCACCTTAGCCATGATCCAAGTCAGTTAGGGAGGCACTGCAGTCCTTCCCATCTTTTCAGAGCAGTCAGCACTTATGGTGGCAGTATTAATTCTTTCCCCTTTTGAAATTACCCACCTGGCCTCTTATTAATACACTCATTCTTGAAAAACACGCAGACTGCAGAAAACCCAAACAGTTCAGGAGACATTACATACACATGAAGCATTTAGCAGTTAATTCAATGTCTGAGGAAACTAAGTGCCACAGTAAGACATCTAGAAAGCAAAACATGCTGAGCAAAATAAAGCTTTTTCCAAAGTGGCAATCAGGAAACTAAGGCTGTAAAAGCATCTGCTTTTCCCAGAGGGAAAAAAAAATAAAAAAAAGCTGGATCATGAAAGACACTAGGGAAGGTGCGGAGGGTACATCAAGGCAGAGACCTCCTTCAGTTTCTTTTTTAGGACTCCTATTAATCCATATAAAGCAGCACTAGTAAAGCAGTTAGGAGCTGTGATTTACATTGAAGTCATCTTCAGGTGCCTTGAATCCCAGCTGGGTATTCCGTTAAGTTGAAACCTTCTTGTGTCCTTCTTCCCCTCTTCTCATAGTTCTACTTTTTAAGGTAGACATACCTCACAACCTTTCTCTTCCCTTCCCTTGCTGCTCTGTTCTCAACAAGCCTACAAGATGCTACACATGTTCCCATCACCTGGGTTTCCACATAGGAAAATGTGGATCCTGGAGCTTTGTCACACACAGGTATTTGTCCACCTGTACCTTCATCTTTGCAACTGATTTCCTAACCCCAGCTGGAGAGAGGCCAGAATAGTCATCTTGTGCTTGGCAACTCAAATGAAATGCAGATGGATTACCAGAAAGTCCTACTGATTAGAGAGAGTTCATCTCAGCAGCAGGATACTGTAACTTGCTCACTCAAGGCAGAGAAGGCAGGACCAGATCTTGCAGCAAGTCACTGGAGCATGATGATGGAGAAAAGCAAGGAGACACCATTTCTGTGGCCACTCCAGTACAGCTTCTAAATATCTGGCAAGAGTCTCATTAAATACGATACCATACAGATTTGAAGACAAGGTATTGAGAGTAAGAGGAAGATTTCCATCAAAATTTAAGACTCAAATTATTTAAAATGCAACAAAAACAATTCTACCATTTCATTGTTTTAAAATACATTGTTTAAAAAGTTTGTTGCAGGTACAACTTTAGGGGGTTAAGAGAATCATGGTATCATTACTCAGCTTAGACTGCTATTAAAGGCACACATTCTCAATTTAATTTTGCAGAGGAAATTTTAACTTTTTAATTTGAAGAAAGATGAAATATTCACTGGCATTCAAAGCCATAATAATGAAGACAAATGTAGTCCAGGGAAACTACTAATGCAGCCAAATAGGGTTTCTTCCTCTTAAAACCCTGCTGAGTAACTTCAAAATTATTTTGGTATTATTCTGGATAGCAGCATAGCAATACTGGCATACACACCAGCAGAACTGAATTTTTGTGAAAATTTCAGGAATTACACAATTACTTTTTCACTACAGCCTTAAGTAATGAAATAGAATTTCAAGCTGATTAGAAAAGGGGATTTTACTTCAATGAAAGAATACATATGATTTTAACACATCCTTCTACCAGAAAATCTGGAAGATTTAACAAAAGCAGTTGCACATTGTCAGGTGCATTTATAGATATTTCACATTAATATTAAGGGAAATCCACATTATTTAAAAAGCTAGTTAAACATAGAGAACAACTCAAAATCCAGTCTTACCCTGGTATCAGAGATTATTTATTTTTCTTACAAGGTCATTCTCAATATTGCTTGAAAATTTTAGTGCACAGAATTTGACTCAGAAAACATCAACAATAATACTATTTCCAATGCCTCTGTCAAACTCACTGTGGGCTCCTGAAAAATACTTTGTGGCTTTTGCCCCATAGTACTAGCTTGAAGTTTTTGAGGAATATACCAGAATTCATAACACAAAGCTGCAGGGGATTACAGCCAGTTCTGTGTCAGCCCTAATTTTGTGAAAATGGATACAATCAGTTAGCATGGTATAATTTAGTTTCAGGAAAAGTTCAAGCTGGCCCCACTTAAAAGAAATACACATTTAGAAAGAAAGCAAGGTCTTCACACAGCTCTGATATCAGCTAAAGAATAAGGCCACTTAAACTTGGTCCTTTTTTTCCATTAAAAAAAAGGATGAAGGAAACATTGTCAGTTAAGTTTACAAGTCACACATTGCATAACCCAAGACACACTGCTCTCTCTCTCTGACATTCCAGAAGAAGAGATTGCCTCAGCTCATGAGAAGTACTGTAGGTGGTGAGGGTGCACAGCTGTGTACCCTGAAACAGCTCTCACTAGAAGGCAGTGATGGGAACTCTTTTGTGATGGGAAATTTATTCCTGATGTTAGAACCAAAAGAGGAAGCTCCTCCATTATACACATCCACTGCAGCTGAACTGCCATAGGAAGGGAGAAACAATGGTTAAGCAGCAGTACAAAAGCTGCAATAAAAAATGAAAAATTTAGCCACAGTACTGCTGCTTAATGTGCCAGTCCCTTCTATAAAGCAAACACTTTCAAGTTAAGTACAAATGCTTCCAAGCTGCTTTTAAAAATCACACATACTATTTACATATTTACTTTAGTTCATCCCCTAAAGATAGAAAATAAAATTCTCTTGTGCTTTTCAAGGCATACCTGTCTTACACTATCACGTAGTTTTCCTTTGCTGATTACTCAATTTTGATACGGGACTACAAAATAAACTTTTGGAGCACTTGGTATTAGAATAACCAAACAGTTTTAATAAAAATTGATGATGCCATTAAAAAGGCAGAAGATAAAAAAAATTAAAGCTCCTTATTAATGTATTACTAAAATCTGCAATATTCCACCAAGTTTACATAGTCACAGCAACATTGCACTGTTACGAGGACAGTACATTTGTCACAATCTGTTTATTGTCCACATACATTATTTATTAGCCAGTTATCTACAAGTATTATTTACCACAGGCAAACTAAATACTGTGCTTTTAAGAAACCTGCATAGAAATGATTTGATGTTTCTTTTATTTGGACATATTTACAAAAAGAATTTCTATGTGTGTCAGCAATAAATAATCCCAATATTCAAAATGTCAGTGCACATGCACACACTGACAAGATGGCTGCATGCTTTAAAAATAATTTTTACAGTACAGTCTCCTTCATAGCCCTCTCTCTAATAATAGCAGAAAGTGCATTGTCTTCCATATTCTTTTTCCTTTTCTTCTGTTTTGATTTAGTCTTGCTTCTGAGGGATACAGCCTTCCATCTCAACAACTTCTGGCCAGCCTTCATACTTGTTTGTGTCCTTGTTATTTTTTATATGCTATAAATGGAAAATATCAATCTGCTGTTAATGTGAAGTCATTTATCCTTTTGCTTTAACTCATACCTTTAAGACATGTACTCATTTTCAGGCCATGGACAAAGAAAAAACATTATTAACTTCCATGCTTTGAATCAAACATAACAATCTGTAAGTATTCATCATTTAAAGTACCTTGCCCAGAAAAGTGTATGGTAAAAAGTTAAGCCACACAGGGAAAACATTTTCAAATTTTATTATAGATGTTTGCTTAGGAAGAGGGAAGGAAGGAAATGACCAACTGCATTAAAGCATGAACCACTAGGTAAAAATAAACAAGGATACTAAATTTACAAGGCAAAGAAAACAAATAGTGAGATTTCAAAGAACATTTTATTTGTCCACCAAACAACCACCTACAGCCAGGTAAGACATTATTGCCTCCAAGAGTCTGCCACTGTTTCTGCACTTAGTTTCCCCTCCCTTACAAAGCTAGCAAAAGAAAACACATCCTTACTCTGCTAGTACAAAGCTACTTCTACCAGTAATTAAAGGCAACAATGACATGTTGAATTTTAACAGCTAAAGTATGGGAATATATTCTATTTCACAAATTTTGTGATGGCAGCAATTTGAGAGAAGAGCAAAGCTAACAGCTGGGAACACCAACACCTTAACTACCCACTTATCTCTTGGAAGTTCACCATTCTTAGTGCATCTAAAATAGAATAAAACTTGGGCAGCAAGCTTTGAATTCTTCAGGTTAATTTGATTCACTAAAAAGATGAATTATCTAGTTACTGGAATAGTAAGATCTACATCATATATTTTTTTTCTTATTTATGAGTCACCAAAGAATCTTTTTCTTGTATGTTTAAAAGGAGGAAAAGGAAAATACCTGAAAATAAGACTGTGTGCAAGTACTGCAATAGATACCCACCTTGAACAAATGCATGGCACTTATAAAACATGCTGTGACTCTATTAATGCCAGCTGTTAAATTCCAGGAAGTTAAAGAATCACATACCTGTTCAAATGGACTTTTAGTCTTAATTCCTTTCCCACCACAGAAGACCCAGTTGTCCCTGAAGCCAAGGTTAGTGATGGATGTGCTCCCTAATTCAGCGATCAGTCTCCGTGCTTCCTCGTTAAGCCTTGAACAAACCAGAGAAGTTTGTGAACCAGAGTATGTGAATAAAATACATGCCCTTAGAGCTTTCATTGCTCAGTGCACCAGTCTGCTTTGATCCTATTTAATATACCTGGAGTCAGTCAATATTGGGCAAGATCTATCTCTCAGAATCAGGTAAGGCTGGTTCTGGAATCACCTGATGCAAAGAGAGCTGCTCTTCCATACTATAATCTCAAGGAACCAGGATATAAACCTAGCACTACACCAACAAAAGCCAAGAGCCCTCTCCTGTGAGAATCTGTACATCTCAAGTTCTGTTAGCAGTTCTCCAAGCAACTAAAAAAGTCAGCCTTTAAAGTGAACATTGTTTGCAGGCTCAAGCTGAAGTCTAGATGAAGTAAAAGCTATTTTAGATTACAAGAATGAAATTAATATCGGAAGTAACTTCTCATCTGCTTGGGACAGTTAATTCAAAATTCAGAATGCTGCCTCCAGCATGGCTCAGTGCCTGTACACTCCAGTAGGATAATTTTAGCATCTAAAGGAAAACAACTTTGTAGGATAAGATATAATTCCAAAATCTCCAAATAGCAGCTCTTCATTTCTTCCTTTAACTTACTAAATGTGCCTGATTACTAAACAAGGCACAAAGCTTCTGATTACTTCTACCTATTGAGATATGGCTGTATGACTCACTTTAGTCAAAATTATGAAAATTATTAAATACTGTGCAGGTTATTTGCCCAACCCACACGCCAACTTTCTCAAGCATTAGGGCAGCTTGATTCTTCACAATTTTGTTTCCAAGAACTGGCATTAATATTTACTATCAACTACCAGTTGGTAGTTGCAGTATGGTCAGAAAGCAGTAGATCCTGTCTGTCAGCAAGACAAGGCCAAACACAACTTCTTGTTTAGCTGTATTCTATCTGCAAACAAACTTTCAAAATCATCAGCTGTAAATGCTTACTGAAGCAAAACTAACCCTTCTTATTATCTAAAATATCAAAGAAGAAAGGGGAAAAGGTAAAATATAAAGTAACAAAACAAGTGAACAGAACAACAGAGAGAAGATCCAACTTTAGCTATTGCCCCAGTAAATGACTTTCTCCTTTCCTAAAAGCAGTGAATGTAAACACACTGGACCATTTACTGTAAAGACTGCACACTGCAAGTCAGAACTTAGGGAAGCTGCTTCTATATCAAAAATACAGACAAGTTGTAGACAACTAATTGAAACAAACAAGGAAAAAAAACGTACAGACTACATTAACAAAAAAGTTAATTATTAGCAAAACAACAGAGGAAAAGGAAAGAAGTTTCCATTTTCACTGTGAAAAGCAATCCTTTGGATAGGATGACTTAAGTGAGGAGTAGATTGTAGGGCATATTCATCAGTAAATTTTAGTATCTATTGAAACTGACCCAAGTTGTGAAAGCTGGAAGACAATTTTTCAGGAGACCTAAACCCTCTTAGGCTACATCTAGATTAATAAATTGAGTAGCTTTAGGGTGAAACAGTAAAACACTCAGGCCAAAAAATACAAGGCTCACATTAGTAACTTTAAATGTAAGGATACAGGCAAGGCTTGTTGGGAAAGGTCTCTGCCATCCTGTAACCACCAAACTCTGCCTTGGAGTTGATCTGAAGAAAGTGCTGGATGGAACAGACCCTTTCAACCAAAGTATGCTCTCATAATCATGTTCCTATGTCTGGATCTATCTGAATTTACTAGCCTAAGACAGAATGAGCCAACAGCAATAGAAAAAT
This sequence comes from Zonotrichia albicollis, assembly GCF_047830755.1. Taxonomy (NCBI): domain Eukaryota; kingdom Metazoa; phylum Chordata; class Aves; order Passeriformes; family Passerellidae; genus Zonotrichia; species Zonotrichia albicollis. Next base: position 61,547,892 of record NC_133822.1, read on the forward strand.
CAGCACACCTACATCTGCTTAGTTTTAGTTGTGCCCAAACCATATCTGCATTATAAAACTAATAAGCAGTTTCAAATCTGTCATCTTGGAAGGACAAAATCTTATTAAAAGTGGTTGTGTGATAATGCAATTTTTCAGTATAAAACAGCATATAAAAGTTTAAGCAACATTTGCTGTTTAAAATCAATTACATACTTGGTTGCACCATCATCATATGTTGCCATTAACACAATTGTTCCATCCTGGATGGTCTTCAGAAATTCAATAAGTGGTGCCACATCTGAAGAGAGAACATAAAACTGTTTAATAATAAGCAACCAAGATTACAAATTTAAACATCTGCAATGTCTTTCAGCAAAGGCATTACTTTTAAGAATATTTGTAAAGATAATATATATAATATTTATATATAGAATATATATAAAATTTGTAAATATGTCCTTATAAAAAGATGCAGACTGAGAGAAAGCTAAAATGCATCTGAGAACTCCTATTTTATAGAAAGAGTTTAATCCTTATTGTGTAAAAACATAACCACTAATGAGAACTACCTTGGGGAACAAGTCTGTTTGATTAACCACACCCTTCCGTCCCACCTCAACTACTTATGTTTCTTTAAAGTTGCACTCTCCTCACAATTATAAAGGTAGAGGTGAAGCATTCCCTTAACTATCACCTTAAAACACACAGCAAATGGAGTCTGGACAAGAAGGAAGAAAAAAAGCACATTTGTTGTTTCTCTCTGACCAGTGTAATTGCACCTACCTCCTCCCCACATGTCAAAGAACTTAGTATCTAATAATTCTCCTGTTTTACCTGAAGGAAAAGAGAAAAAGAAACATTTGATGCCATCAAATATAGCCAAAATTATTTTTCAGATAACATGCCCAACTCCTCTTATGCTCTTTCAGACAAAGTGCTGCAAAAGACACTGGATAAATGAATTATGGTAGCATCTCTTTTATGGAAACAGTGCAGTGGTTTGTGAAAAAGTGCAGGGAAAGATAAAAGGAAAAACGTGAGAAGATCCATGGAAAAGTTGGAGGCCAGGCTGGTTAGGGCTTTAAGCAACCTGGTCCAGTGCAAGGTGTCCCTGCCCATGGCAGGGGGTTGGAGCTGGGTGATCTTAAAGGTCCCTTCAAGCACAGACCATTCTATGATTCTAGGCAAAATTCTGATTTGCTTCAAGTGGAATCTAAAATAAATGAAAACACCCACAGGCTCTAAAACCAACAGAGAATATGCAGTTAATATATCTGCCTTTTTTTAAAGCTGGTTTTGCAAAAATAGATATACTGATAGCTATAGGCTGCCTTTTGTGCCATATGGAAAGTTACAAGGATTAAAATTAGACTCCATGTTTTGTTATAGACTTACTACTGTAATTAGATTTAAACATCCAGAATAAATAGAAAAAAGCAGACAATATAGTATATCTCATTACCTTTTCTTATTATGCTGTCTACAAAGGAGTATTTGATGGAAGGTGGAGTTTTTTTAATATATACATTCATTTAAAGTTTGGAAGACAGAGAGAAAGACTGGAGCTATAAAATACAAACATAGGTATTTTGGTTTTGAATAGATCGAGACAATTCAGGAAAGCAACATAGGATTAGGAAGTATTGTTCAAATTATGCTTTAGATGGTGTAAATCTGAGTGCAATCTGCAAATAATTCATATTGCAGTGAAATGACAAAGTGCTATCTCAGTGCTATAAGGAAACGTTTCCTACACATTAAAGACAAATGTACCAGTGCTGACATTCAGTCCAGCTTTCAAGGTAACACAGCTAAACTTGTTTGGTTTTAATGAAAATTACAAACACAAAACACAATTACTTAACAGGATGCATTTATGGACAAAGTCCATAGACCAAATATACTGATTCAAGTGAGGAAATAATGAACTGGTCTTTGTGTGTAGTAACAAAACTGTTAAAGATGCTAAAGAAGTTTCACTGAAAACAGAGCATCAGAAGAATGCATTCTACAGTATAATTAGTGGTGGCAATACACAAGGTCAAAAGAAGTAGCATGCATCTCATGTCTTTTTCTATTTTTGCATTAGGAATTTACGTGATGTATCAAAAAGACAGTCAGCACCACATTCCACATTACTATTTTTACAATCCATTTTTAGAAACAAAAATGCACCAAGTTTTTCTGCTTTGTAGCAACAAGGTGTCAGTGCCAATATCTGACATTATCTCAGTACAAATAAGCTGAGTACTTCCTTTTCTCCTTGGTGCTTGCCTTTCACCATCCCATAGTATTTCACCTTAAATTTCAGAAACAATTTGAAAATGAAGACAATCTGCCCACTTAAAATGTCACTTACCATTGACCAAGGCCATATTTATTCCTCTGCCAACATTATTTTTTACTCCACTCATTAAACTGCAACAAAATAAATACTTTTAATCAAGCAATCTTCTGATGTGAAATATTTCTGTTTTTTAAATAGGATCAAGTTCTAAGAGAGACATAGTTAAAAGACCACATGTTCATGAGTACTTAACTGAAGCAAAATCTCCTTGAACTAATCTGTGTTCTTAAAGCAGCACTAAATTAAGAATAATACATCAAGTACCCCCAGCTGTATTGATTTAATTCGATTGCTTAATCATGGTTTCAAAGTACATGTGTATATTAAAAGTGCCACAAAAATAGCGATGTTTCTGTAGTTATATTATTAATGTTTTAAAAAATAACCAAATATTAATTTGTGGAGCTCATCACAGGCACATAACCAACATTTTAAGGTTGGGTTTTTTTTGCAAGCACACAATGAACAAAAATGAGTTAATGAGTTTAAAAGCTAACAAATAATGAAAACTCAATCCTGCTGTCCTGTCTGGGAAGTATGAAGAACACAAAATAATCAGAAAAAGAAAAACCTTTTTGCAACTGTGAGTTCACAGAATATCCCTAAAAAAAAGCTACTCAAGAGGAAATGAGTTTTTTTCAGAGCTCTGATATATTCCTTTATACCCTTGAGACAGCTTGTGCATCATCACAAACACAAGAGGCTGCAATGCAACAGCTTCTCACAGGAGGGCAGCCCTTCATTAGTTTTAGAATTCTTCCACGAATTTAGTCTGCAAATTGTGAGCTTTTGAAAAAGAAATAAAACCTCTTATGAGCAATGCAGGAGATATCTAAAATCAATCAAATTTCTTGGTGGATACCGACAGACATGACCAGTTGCCCTCTGAAGGAATTCAGAAAGATGTTTGCCAAGGAAAGCTGGACTTTAGAATCCAATGGCTGTGTATTGAAGTGCCCACTTAGAGGACTTTTTCCAGCAATTACTTTTTTTTCATCACTTTCTTCAGAAAAAGATCTAGTAGAGGATTTTTCTTTTTTTGGACAGAAATAGAAAAACCTCTTCTTGTTTAAACAGTCAGCAAGACATTAAAACAAAAGAGTCAAAAATCCCAAACAAAACAACCCTACAATCCTGAAATTAAAATATTACTTGCATTCCCACAACTTTTAATTGTTGAATCAGCTTAAGTGTTCACAGATATTAAGCTCCCTATATTAAGCAACCAGAATGAGACAGTAGCATGTTTTGTAACACCAGCAGAAATACCAGGCTGAGATTAGATCAGCCTGCCCAAGGTCACCCAGCAAGTCACCAGTAAGAGTGGAAAGGGAAGGAGCAGCCTGTAGCCTGTGGGTGCCCAGGTGAGCCCCTGCTGAGCACCTGCAGCCCCCCAGCTACCCTGGATGCTCTGCTGCAAACTGACTCACACCAGCCAGCAAGCTTGAGCTAAGCCAGCCTTACACAAGAATGCTACTTCATGCTAAAAATAGTCTTCTCTTAAGATCACTTGAGACTAGCCTTACAGTTACTTTGGAGAGTAAAGTGATTTTTTTTAATACATGTGTTATGCTAGTTACTCTATTATGTGGGGTTCTGCTGTTCACAGAGAAGCTTCCATTGGCTCTAGAATTCATTAGCACCAGCTGCTGTATGTGCTATCTGTACTAATATAGTGTGAGCTGAGAAACAGCTAAACTGGAGTAGCAAGTGGAAAGCAAAAGTGTTAAGTGTGGCTGATATTTAAAAAAATCTCCTTCCAACAACACTAACATTATGTCTCTTCTGACATGCCACCTGCAAAATCAAGTGGATTACATTATGTTATAGGAAGCTGCACACTCAGGTTGTTCCTGCTCATTATCACCCAAAGAGGAAAAACACAGTCTAAAAATAAATATTAATATTCCCATTATGGGGGTTTACTGAAAAGTACTCAGTTAAATACTTTATGCACAGTATTACTGATAATACTGTGTCAAAAACATTATTAAAAAGAGGACTTAAAACAAAACTTTGTCTCAAGCAGTTGTTTTCCTCATTTCATAAATGGATAAAGTTTATTAACTTTAGCTACCATCAGCACAGTTAAATAACTATCAATCATTAAAATACTATTTTTCCCTTTTGAAGACAACCTTAGAAGAAAAGTAGAAAATATGTTCTGACATTGGTACTGAGGAAATATGGTTTAAGATTACTTGCAAAAGACAATACAATTATTCACTGAATTGCTATCAGAAGCACCAGGACAAGTTCCTTAGAGACAAGTGTGCATCTGACTTGACAAAGTCTAACCAACCCTTAAGTCTATAAACCTGAAACAAAGTGCAAGCTACCTTGCACGTGTTAAAACAACAGACACTTCTGCATTTACTGCAGAGCATTAAGTGCTTCATCAGAGATAAGGTTATAATGCAATGTGACCTTTTCATGTCACAAACTTTGACATGTGTTAGTTTGCATACTGTTTGCAAAAAAACCCCTAATTTAAACTGCTGATTTTGTGTGCAAGTGATCTAAGTATTTGAAAGAGACACTTAGAAACAACAGGCAAAAATACTTACACATTATCCTCTACACAAATTTTAGGTCCAACTACATTTGCTGCTCCACTTGACATTTTGAATGCAAAATGCTTTTCAGGACAAGCTTTGGAGATCCCACACTTGTATCTTGGAGGTTTTGTAGCTTTCAAAAGGAAATAAACCAAGATTTTAGAGAACACCACACGTAGGCCAACAGACAAATACATTCTGAAGGAACTCCAGGAAGAGAGCAAACACAAACACTATCACATCTGTAGTAACAGAGCAGTTTAAAATAATCTAAGTTCCTGAAGCATCTCATTATTCCAACTACTTGTTGTCACCCTGCCGCTTGCTCTGGCACCATCATCAAAATCCACAAGCCAAAACTACAAAACAGACTTTACCAGAAATTTAGGAAAATCAGGAGAAGAGGAAAATTAGTTTCTGATTGCATTTGAAGTGTAATTAAGACTTTCTGAACTATGAAAATTCATCAGTCTTTCCGTTATTAGCAAAAGCAAGGCACAGCAGTAATACAGGCATATGAATACTCACAGCGTGCAGCTGCATCCAACGCTGATCTAGCTAAAAAGAAAAAAGAAAATTTTACAAGATGTTACTATTAAAGTGTCATCTGCTATATCATATCCTATATATGTAATGTCTTTCTGTACCCCAGAAAAACAGGCTGGTTGAAATGAAGTATCAAATCCACCTGAATATTATGCTGCAATAAAAAACAACTTTTGTGCATTAGCAGAATGAAAGTGATTAAGAATCTCATTCAGAAGCACCGCTTTCATTTATGGCTCTCAGAGAGTTGTGGAGTCAAAAACCCAGAGATTCAAAACCTCTGAGAATTCATGGAGCTCAGGGGATTGAAGTGAAATCAATTCCTTCCTTACAATTTCACTGCGGGGCTGTTTTCACTTAACCGGAAGCCTGCAGTTCAGGTGTATTTCAGGTGTATTTCAACCCAGCCATTCAGGACTCCCTTTCCTGAGATATAAAGAGACACGAGTACCCCACCACACACACATCTGAATGACACCTGAATGACACCTCTGTCTCAGCAATGATTACTAGAGATGTCTCTGCTGACTGCTTCAGATGGCAGCTCATGCTGCAGTAATGCAGAGTTAAAGAACACAAACTCCACCCATGTATCAAACATTGTTTAGGGTTTTTTTGGTAATAAAAAACACCTTGAAAGAAAATTCTGGTTCAAAATAGACTCTGAAATTTGAGATATCTCAACTTCTAATCTTTATCTGCGTAGCACATCTGAAATGTTTTGATTACTGCACATTCAACCTAACACAGCAGCATACCCACACAAGAGAAAAAAACCCTCCAAAACAAGTTCTAAATCTCTTTAGCAGTAGTAAGGCAGAGCACAGATTTCTAGAAACACGATTCAAGTTGCCTAATTTATTACTCTACACTAAGAATGCATTTCCAGTAAACAAAACAAACAAAAAAAAGCAGGTAAAATTCTGTATCCTTGGCAGACAAAAGAATCAAAATTATTATTATTTCATACAGAAAATAATTCAATACATATATTATATGTAAAAAAATAAGCACACATACTAAAGATAAACTCAATTATTAAATTGAAGAGCTCAGGCAAAACTAACATGATATTCTTGATAAAGGCTCAAGTAAATATTAATAAATATCCAGAGAAAACAAAGTCATCACTTACCAAATATGTGTCCTAAGTTTGCATCCATTTTTATTTCAAACACTTGAGATATGACATAAAATGTCAATAAAAATATTGCTATGACTACTACCAACTTTGCAGCACCTGTTAAGAAACAGAAAATGTTTCAAAAAATTATCTGCAAGTGGTAACACTAGTTTACCAAAATTAGCAACATGAGAAATGTGTATTAGATTCTACTCTGGGGAACTCGGAAACAGGATGATCATTTGTGGACCTACTAAACAGGATGGATATTATGGATGGATATTATAATGTAGCAATGTAGGATGTAACTGCACCAATCCACCAGGTTATGCAATGCACTCTGGTTTTAACGCTCTCTACCTTCATGCTTTCTCTGACACTTTAGTACACCAACTCAGCTCAGCAGCCAGGAGAAACCAGACTTCCATGAAAATCCAGCTTCACCAAATGAACTAAGACGATCTACCTGGCTGTTGTCTGAAGGCAAAATTCCCATCTTCCCCATTCCACTTGCATGTTCTTAGCCATGAGTACCTGGTTCCTCACTGTTCACAAATACTGTGTTTCCCCCTGCTCTCAAATGGAGCTACCTCTGTTTTAATATATGGCCCAGACTGAGTGATTAGGGATCTGTTTATGTACTGCAGCTTGGCTACTATGGTCAGTCAGCTCTGAGTGTGACATTAAAAAAACCCAACCAACCAACAAAAAAAAACCCCAAAAAACCAAAACAAAAAACAACAAAAAACCCCCAAACCACCAGCCAACCAGAAACAACCATTCTAATTTACTTTTCAAGAAATGTACATTAATGACCTTCAGAAAGCAAGTTTAATGACTCAAAGCCTATTTTAAAATAAGTAAGAAAAAGCAATACCTCTCCTGTCTCCCTTTTAAGATACTGAAATAGGCAGTTCTAGGTTTTACAGGGCTAAGTTCTGGCAGTGCTGAGCGGCCAAACTACTTCCTGGGAGGAGAGCTGTACACACAACCACAGCAGCTTACATCTGAAATGGAAATGTGATACAGCCACAAACCTCACCATTTTTAGCATAATTTGCAGTACATTTTTACAGAATACTCCACTCTTAACTGACTGTAAAATACTGACTAAAAACACTGACAGAGTACAATTCAGGTGAGGAGGCATCTGATCAACATCCTGCCTTCCTATCTCACCACAGTATATCAAACTGGTTGGAAGAATCAACCTTAAAGCAGGCTTCTTTTTCTCAGATGCCAGCCAAATACTCTAGAAAAAACCAAACTTATATACTCCTGCAGATCTCAGACTGCTGCTGTGACGGGCTGCTCAGAAAATCTTAAAATAGACAGATTACTCAGTCGTGAGAAGGATGAGAGATGCTAATCAATCCTCCCAAAAGGCTGAAAAAAGATAAGTGGATAGAAAAAGAAAAGCAAGATGAAGAAAGATACAAGGGTTTTTTGCTTGTAGTTTGATCTTTTTTGTGTGTGAGAGTACACATTATGATGTAAGAAAACAAAGGTGCAAACCTAGCTTAAAAATATTATGCTGGAATTCCAAAGATCACTGCACTTGAAAGGAAGGAAAACCTGTGCAAGCACAGGAGAAACAGATGAGCAGAACATATGTTAAGAAATGGGGTAAAGTTTTTCAAGCAACACTGCTTAAAGCCACAAGATGGTACCAGATTTTGGAATGTGTCATCTAGCAAGAGGCATTTGGAGAGCATGTTTTAGTATATAGCATGTGAGATGAACAAGAACTCAGTCTGAGGACCAACCATCCCCCCTACCCTGTATTCTGAGCTTTTCAACTGAACTGCAAGTGCTCCCTTCAAAGGAACAGTAAGAAATCTCCTAGGTTCCTTAAGCATTTGAACCAAAACTGGCATGTTTGATACAGGTGAAATATCATGTAGGAATTGTCACATCTACTTTGCAGTTTTAGCAAAAAAAATTGCTGGATGGAAGAGAAAAAAAAAACTTCAACATGTGTGGAAAGTAATTTTCCAGATGAATCAGGTACCCAAAAATTGGAGCATTTTCCAGTTCTTTATCAGATTCACTTTAGCAGACTGCTTCCAGTTATACATATTGTGGTTAATAAAGCAAAATTAGGAGTAGTGACAAAAATTGTATGCATTAACAAGATCTTGGAAAAGGTGCCATTTTCTTCTAGTAGAGGCAACAGTTTCTCCTTCTGCAAAATAACACTGTAACTACTGATAAAAGTGCAATGCACCAGAAACTCAGATTTATTCCATTGCTACACAGGCTATTCTACTGTGACAAAATGTCAAAAAACGTTTTCTTTCAATTTTATATTAGCAAATGTCTTATTTTTACAACCACTATCCCTTCTGTCAAGTAGAATGAGTTTCTTAAAGCCTGTACTACAGTAACTTAACTCTATGAAAAGGCTCTTTAGAGTTTTCAAACTCCCAGCAACTCTTCAGAAAGTTTCAGACACTTAAAACAGCACATAGCAATTTTGGGAAGGTGGGGAAGTGGCTTAAGACAACCATTTGCCATTTCCTTATTTCTTCATCATCTCACAGAAACAGCAGCCAAAATATGTCAAGTCATGGCAGCTTAAGCAGTCACTGCAGATCAGCTACAGCATTTTAACAAGGTGATTGCTCTTCCACCATCCCAGTTCCAAAGCTTCATTAAACACCAATAAAGTAGAACAGCAATGCCTGTTATGCCAGCCAAGTGAAGTGTCCCCTGACAAAGTCTGATGAGGATAACAAACTGAGTGGAAGGAGGCATGTCCAAATGGAGAGCCAACCTGCAGGAACACCTGGATAGGCTGGAAGAATGGGCTAACACTACCAGAGAAGTTCCGCAAGTACAAGTGTAAAGTCTTCCACCACAGAAATCATAATCCAGGAGTAAAGAACAGACTGGAAGCTACCCAGCTGTGGAAAAGGACTAGGGGATTATGGCAGACAACCAACTCAATACAAATGGAGGGTGCTGGCAAAGAAGCCAAGAGGATGCTGGGCTGCATCAACAGGGGTGTCACCAGAAGACAGAAATAAAGTCATTATTCCTCTCTGCGCAGCACTTGTTACACCCCCTTCAGTGTTGGACCTTGCTATTAAAAAAAAAGAAAAAAGACAAAGATGTGGACAATCTAGAGGCAGTCCAACACAAAGATAATCAAAGGACTGGGAAGCCTGCTAGATAAGGAAAGGCTGAGACTGCTGGGTTTGCTCAGCCTTGAGAAAAAACTTACAGGAGAATTTAGTACCATGTTCCAGTATTTCAAGGGTGGCTACAAAAAAGATGGAGGGAGACTCCCTTTTTGCAAGGAATCACATGAAAAACAAGAGGGATAGTGGGTACAAGTTATTGTGAGGAAGATTCCAGTTAGACACTGAAAATTTGTCACAATGTGAACAATCGGCCATTGGAATAATCCCCTCAGGAAGTGGTGGATTCCCCAGCACTGGCCAATTTAAAATCTGGCTGTACAGTGCTGGGCTAGGGCTCAAATTAGAGGAAGTTATAGCAGTATGAAAATTATAGGGCAAAATACAGCTGCTACTTCCTGGATGGAATGCTGTGAGTATGCTCAAAACCTATCCCACAACAATTCCATACATACACAATCTGCAACCTCAAGCATGTGCTAACAGGTGAAGCAGAAACACCTTGGTCAGCCTCTGTTGAAATCAGATGGTATTTGGTAGCTGATAAACCTGCACAGCACCTGTCAGCCAAGGGAGATAGGAGCAGGTATCTTTCTGCTAAACCAGCAACTGTAGTGAAATCACTCTTCTGAGGTTCTTTGTAACTTAATTGTAATATTAACTCACAACATCATTCCAAAGCTACCTGCCTTCAATATATGACCATCCCTCATTGAGCATGAGCTCTATATTTTTATTGATTATATCTCTAACAGTGAAGCAAGAGAATTTTACACCAATGAGTAACAAAAGTATGCATTACCAGAGTCACTCAAGATCCACCCAAATGAAAAGGAATATCATTGAAGGGTCCCTATAACAGGACACAGATTAGTCAGGCACAAGGGTCTCACCTTTCCTGGTGTGCTGACAGACTAATCAAACACTAAAGGTTTGAGGAAATCACCACTTTTCACATGACATCTTGTCTAGACCATGCTTCTGACAAGAAATGTCAGACCAGACATACCTTGAGATCCCTTTTAACATGGTATTCTATAACTCTATAACTTTAAAACCTTATTGTCACAACTTGTTGATGTTGTCCATAGCAGTTGTTTCATAAATGACCAAAGTCTGATTTTACAGAGCATACTTACCTGCTATTCTCATGTTTAGTGTTCAGCAAGCTAATGACACTATGGCATTAAAGCAGCAGCCACCTATGGGAAACAAACAAAAAAAAAAAAAAACAAAACTCAAAACTACTTCACCATAATTACAGCCAAAAAAGCATTTTTGTGATGAGCAGAAAACCCCAATAGTCATTATAATTAATGATGATTGTTCTGAATACCTATTTCTTAACACTCATAGTTAAGGGAAGATTTAAGATGGATTTCTGATGTCTTGGTTTCATTTGTCTCTCCACAAAACAAGTGTTCTGAAAAAACACTAATTTCATCTAATCCCCTATAAATTCAGTTTAACTTTCAGTCCTTCAATTTGTGACCTAAGTACTTATCAGAGCTCTAGCTAAGCAGTCTTTAGTTTCCTAAAGCTATGTGGTAAAAGTCAACAACTCCACCTGCACTCCTTCAAAAGCCTACCTGCTTCTGGGTGCAAGTGTCTATTTGGCAAACAGCATAGCAAACTGTGCTTTGGAGAGAAAAGATTTAAGCATTTTGGTCTCTAGGATACTACAAAAGCTGCATTCAGTGGAATTGAAGAAGGTCAACACTTTAATCTCTGCATTACAGAAATGTAACAACACATTTGTCACTCAAAGATACAGGCAGAGAAATAACATTATGGTCAACGATGACAGAAGCACCAACCCTACTACTCCAATTATTTCAGAACAAACTGAAAACCACTCTAAGCAAACAGTGCCTAAGCATCCACAGGCTTCTTGATAAGAGCATGTCACCACACAGAGTCAAAGTGGGCCACAAACTCCAGAGGCTCTGAACAAAAGCTCCCACCTCCTCCTCCTCCTGCACTGCAGGGTCCAGAGGCCATACCAAACCTGCCCTCCATCCACAGAGCCAGAGCTGCCCCTGGCTCTGCTCCGTGCTCAGGCTCAGCCCTGGTGTGCCCATGCTGCACTGAGCCCGCACATCCAGCTCGACTTCCAACAAGATCCCTGAATCGGGGAATCAGCTACACTAAGGCCACATGTGCAAACACGCCATCAGCTCTCACTCTAATCCAAGCAGCTGTCCCAGACCCCCATCACAAAAGCTGCAGCATCCCTAACCCTCTGCAGTCCTATGCCATGACTTTGAAAACCATCAAAAACATTCCCTTAGAAATTATAACAAAAATTGCTGTCATTAGAAATACAAATTATTTGATGACAAGCACCAAAACACCCACATAGTTCTTTGTGGCCTACACTAGGGAGAAAAAATTGGTATTCTGCAGAAAACCTTTTGCCTTCTCTTATTTCAGTATCTTCAAGTCAGTGATTTGTGTCTTTGCCAAAGACTCAGTCATTTTGCTCTATCCCTTTAAGTTTACAACAAAATGGTCAGGAGAGAAATAAGCAGGAAAAAACCCTGCAAATACAGAAATATTTATTTCCGTTCTATTAGAATTTCAAAATACTTATCACCTAAATTTAAAAGCAGACAAATGTTTTTGAGTGCTAACGTGGCACTGTAAAGGAAATCTCACACATGTTACAGACCATAATTTATCCATTCAGCTGTAGCCACACATATATCCTCATATAATATCTTCCTTCAGTGAAAGCTAGTATTTATCTGTCTTGTAAAAAGGAAAAAAAGAATCTGTCGGGGCAGAAAAACTAATTTCATTTCAAAGTCTGTGAAAAGAGTTATTTTAGGCCTCTTCTTCCAGACACCCAGAAATATATCAATGTTACAATAAACACCGCCTGTACTTTGAACAGCTACAAGCTTGTTTTAAGTCTGCACTGAAAAAAAGAAGTTTCTTTCTTTGTTTTACTCTGAACAAAAACACATCATGAATTCAAAGCATGAAAACAAAATATGAACAAAACCAGAAAGAACAGTCTAAGCGAAACAATCACATGATCACACTGACTGCTTTTATCCCAATATCCCCTTTCACCTGTCTCAGGGATCATTATTTGTTGCAATCAACAAATAAGAACATGCATTATTTAAGTGTGGAATGCATTTTGATTTAGAAAAAGGAAAAATGAGTATGCTGTGCCTCAACCTGAAAGGAATTTCAAAAATGTAGGGATTCTTTTCCTAAATTACAGCACACTGAAAAATCATGAGGTTTGATTTACCAAATAATACAGTAGTGCTACAGTACAGACAAGAGTTGCACAGCACTTTCCAGCAGCAGGAAAATAATTTATGGACATCAAGCCCTTTTCTACACTTATTATCTTGATTGTTTTTTTGAAGTATTTCAAGATAGAATAGGAATAAAACATGATAAGCTGTGAACCCTTATAAATGCTTAGGGACCATTACTCCACATGTTCAGTATCAGACATTACAAAAAAATTGGAGAACTGATTAGAAAATTTGTGTGGAACTTTTAATAGTGCAAATTTTAGGATCATTTAAAAACAAAGAACACAGGATCACAACTAAGCTTGAGCAAGCTCAGATGCACAAAAGCAGTACCAACAACATTCCTTTGATTGCTTTAGAAATGGGCCAAAATAACCCAAACACTATTTTTCTCTTCTTTGATGTAACATTCCATCAAGCAGAGGCAGCAGAATTAGAACCTAAGTATCCTCCTGACTTGTGAGTGCCAAGCAATACAGATAATCATTTATTACTGCACCATTCTGTGTCAGGCAGTACCAAAAGACTCCCCTGTACCACTAATTAGAGCCTGAGGCAGGATGTGCAGCCCACAGCAGGGCTGACAGCAGAGTCCCCACGACTACAGCAGAACCCCACAGAGATGCACGGGCCAAGGAAAACACCACAGAACAGGCAACAGACAACATCAACATCTTCAAGTTGCAGTGTAAAATGGCTGGGTTTGGGAACCATTACGTGATTTAAATATGGATTTTCTTTTCCTTCAGACTGTTTTCTTAGCACAGAACTAAGGCAGTTTTTCAGTCAAGGTCTACAGCTTGGACAGCAGAAAAACCAAAAAATTCTCTTGTGCAGCAGTGCCTCAAAAAGTTATCCACAAAAGAACCTGAACAGGAGGAGACAAGAAATTAGAGGTTATAAATCCTTCTTGAGTGCTGGCCATGCCACTGTCCAGTTCCCTGCACGGAGTTGCACATCCATCCATGCAGAAAAAAATTATTTATGCTGAATACAAACTACTAGGGAGAGGATATATGGAAAGACAGCTCTGAGCTGAGGTTACTGGTTGCTTTTTTTCCGTATCCTTGTGTATCATAATCCCCAAGATAGTCTAAAATGCTCTCCATAGGGCACAGAAAACAGTAGCTTACAAGTAAAAAAAAAAAAAAAGGAAGAGAAAAACAAAGGGCTTTCCCTCATTCTGCTCCACTTGTGTGCTATGACATACTCAACAAAAATACAAAAAAAATTAATAGATAACTCCACAGAGCTACTGCATGTATTTTTGTTCATACCAAAACTAGTTTCAATAAGTAGACCAGCAGATGCTTGCTTTTAAAAGTAACCTGTGTCTCTTGAGGGAATCCTGCTAAGTCCTTCCTGAAGGAAATTTATAACCACTTTTTTAGGAAAATTACAAGCCTACAATCCTTCTAAGCAAATTATCATCAAATTTTGTTAGATGTTATAAAGTTTCTAACACACCAAGACTGAGTCCTTTATGCATTCATGTGTCAGACAGAGTGGTCATCATCCAAGTTTCTCTCCTATATTCATTGTGCAAGAGGAAACTGCATCGAGATAATTGACAAATTAACAGCTCCTATTAATCCTGCCTCACTGACATAACACTGAATGAAAGGCAGATTTCAGTCCCAAATGAATGCAATTCAATTTGGTTAATTCTTTATCAGGCTTTTCTCAACTCTTGTCCAGAGATGGTGCCATGGGACACACTTCAGTGGGGCAGCAGCACAGCCTCTGCCCTACTTACCGTGCAGAAAGCTGTGGCCACTTGCCACAAGCTTTGGTTTAAAGGGGGTTTCAAATACAATTATAATTAATGTTTTGAAGGATGATAATGAAACATGTAGATCAGTTTCCCTGATCCTATAAATAATTCCTATTTAATTCCCAGGATAATAGTATTTCCATTGGCAACCTGGTAAAATGAGTGGATTATGCTTACAAAATGAGCACACAAAAACAAGCAAAGATGAGAGGCAAGAATTTAGAAGGTCAAGATAATTTTGAATTCTGACCTTAGCTGATTAGGAGGAGGTCCCAAAATCAACAATGATATTTAATAAAGCAGAAAGTAATATACTCCAAAATTGACATCAAGTGCAGCAAAATAAGCAGCAGCAATGGAAAAAGAGATTATAGCAGCTCTCTAATATTGGGGTCAACAATGTTGTACTGCCACAAAAGTGTAACTGTTCATTGTGAACTACACTGATAGCACTGCTGTGTATGGAACAAAAAGCAATTACTCTGCTCTGCCTAAATAAACAAAAAATACCCTGCTCTATGTGTTATCTTGACTTTTAACTAGGACCCATGTGCAGTTTTTTTCTAAGTCTATCTCAATGCATAATCCCCAAATGGAAGAATCTAGATAAGAATTACATGACCTAAATAAATCAACTAAGGGATAAAAGAATCAAATCTACTCTGCAAGGAACTGTGAAAAAGAGAAGTCAGGATCAGACATCTTTATCTCTTATCTTCAAGGTGTAATTCTAAATTTTTACAGAAATAAATATATATATTTTTAAAACACTTATATTTATAGCAAATCTAAAATTAATATCAAAGACATTATTACTTTAAATATCTATTTTTATAATTTTAAAAAAATGCTAAGAATAACTGTTCTCAGTA
This sequence comes from Zonotrichia albicollis, assembly GCF_047830755.1. Taxonomy (NCBI): domain Eukaryota; kingdom Metazoa; phylum Chordata; class Aves; order Passeriformes; family Passerellidae; genus Zonotrichia; species Zonotrichia albicollis. The sequence continues at coordinate 61,563,515 of NC_133822.1, forward strand.
CTCCCTGGGCGCTGCTTACCTATTTGTAGTTGTAACATTAAAGAAAAAACAACCTTACAGTTACAAGGATAAATATAAAAATTAAAAGGAGGCTGTAAATCATTATAAAAGTCTAGAAACAGAGTCAATTTTTCTTAACACAGATACAAGTCTACAATATTAAGCCAGCATTTCTACACTATTACATGCAAATCTGTACTCAGGTTATATAATATTAAATGTGTGGCAGCCTGAAATGCTTTGCATTCAGTTCAGGGTGAAACTGTTCCCCCAGATCAGGACTTAAGTGTTTGTACACTTTCTAGCTAGGTCAAATAATGTTATACCCGGTTTTGTATGTATCTGCTATTTGTTAATATGAGCAGCATACACTATACTGCAGTCAAACAAGTATTCAAAATTACTTAGCACCAAAAAAAAAAAAAACAAAAAAAACCAATATTCAAAAAAATCCCCTTCCGAAAAAAAAAGCAACAACAACAACAAAAACAAAAACAAAAAAAAATCACTTGATCTTTTATTTTATTTCCAAGAAACTTCAGCAGATTAGGACATTGTCTTTTGTTGGTGGTTTTGGCTTTTTTTTAGCACGTACATTTTATTCCTGCCAGAGAACAGCAAAAAATCCTTCAAACAAACAAACAAAAAAAATAAGCTTTTCATAACTGGTAAAATATAATCAATGAAACAACAGTGTTTAATCCAGCTTCTGTTGATAAGATATTTCAGTGTGTTATGTTCAAGCAGTTCAGAGCAGTGGTTTTTTTTTACTCAATATTACACAGTGAATTAGATACGTCAAGGACAGCATTAGCATTCTTATGTGACTTCGGGTTTTAAACCAGTGGTTCTGCCAATCTGGATTATATGCCATGGACAAAAGAGCTGAGACACTCAAAATCATTTAAAACTATTTTATTTAAATGCAGGATGCATTTTCTTACCCAGATGATTGCTTACTTTTCTGCTCGGCTATGAATAGTTTTTCCAATATGTTTACAAAATTAATTTAATTTGAGATTAGTGAAGGACACACATGGAAAATAATCATATCTTTTAAAAAGTAAATAGCATAACTCAGTTTTATTGTAAAGTCATGCACCATTTGTGTTTTCTGGAAATACAGGCTATGACCCCAGTGGCTGCTCCCTACAGGCAGCACTCCTACATCCATACAAATCCTCTGAGGTTCTGGCAGAACTCCACATAGGGAAAGTGCTTGTCCACACAGAAAAATTTAGAGACTCAGGAATACATATTTTCTTTTTCCTTTGTGACAAATGGTACCATGAAGTAAAATTATGAATCTCTTATAAAAATGAGACTTCTTATAAGAATCATGTTCTTCCATGTACATATCAAGATTTATCTTGGTATTCTAGATAATGGAATCAGACCCAAAGTGTTTGATTGTAAATACAAGATTTTATTTTACTTCTATCAAAATACATCTACAACAAATGAATGTAGATACATGTAGGAAATTAAACCCAAGTTTATTCCAAAATTATAAATAGATACTCCAGCTACTGTTGCATGTCCTGTGTTGTGACTACCACTTTGTGGTTTCACTTTTAGCAAAGGAAATACACATGAGAAGCAGCATTGTGCTGGAGTGTTTTGAAACTTAACATGCAAAACAAATCTTTCCCAAATGACATGTCAAATCACTGTCCATACAAGCTTTTTGCTAGTGGCATCAAGCCAGTACTTTCACCTTAGGCAACACAGAAACTAGCCAGTCTCAAACACTGAAAAATTCTTCTCAATCCCGAGAAGCTGAGATAAAAGTACTAAGGCATTCATTCTTCCCACAGAGAATGAAACTTAACCCACATTCCTCCTGCAATTAAAACAACAAACCCAAACCAATCCAAGAAAAAAAAAAAGGCAACACAACAAAAAAATTTAGCCTTATAAGCACTCAATCCATACTTTGAAGACTCTTCTCAATCATTACAAAAATTTACTGATCCATATAGTTAAGAATGTGATTTACAGTCCCTAAAATCCACACTATTTATAGGTGATGAAGTAAATCATACAAACATATCATTGCTGCTGACTATCTACTAAAGAGAATCTTAGCTCTGTGTTTCATGGGGTTGGATAATTTCACATATGGAAGTTCAGATAGATAAAGTCATCAAGGACAACTTGCTGAATTTCATTTACCAACTACTTCTCCACTTCATCCCAGCAAAGTACATGCTGATCTCACGAGGAAACTGGGGGAAGGTACTCCCCAGTAACAGCCACAGCATTGTTGGCGTCTCTAGTTCCTCTTGTCCTAAGGAACACTGGAATCCATGCTCCGCTGTGGAGCTCCTTCTCACTGACTCATCTCCCATGTGAGGTAGTATTTGGGTAGGTTCTGGCCTTTGCAGGATGAAAAGAGCGTGTCACTGGCTGAGGAGAGCACAGAGCGGAGAAAGCCCTGCACACCAGCTCTGGGAAGAAGGGCAGCAGCAGGCTCCACACACCATGCCATGCCTACAGGACACTGCTATGGCATCACACTGCATGAGATGCCATGAGACTGCTGCTGGTGCCTGAGAACCTCCATGGGCATGAGGCACCCCGAAACAAAGTGCTCCTGTGGCGCAGACAGGTCTCTGCTCCTGGGCCATAACAGCACTGACCGGCCGTCATTGGTGAGTGATGGGGTGAAACGTACTTGAAAATGGAGAGGAACTCAGTCAGTGACATGATTCGTAAGAGCTCTAGAGTGACTCACCTCTTCCTACTGAAGACACACAAAACAGCCCCAAAACCTGTAGTTTCTAGGTTTCTGAGAAATTAAGATCCACAACCGACATTCTGGCTAGGTGCAATCTTACAGGAACCACTATCAAAACCCTAAGCCATATCTGTGAGGAATAATTTCACAGGGAAAAAAAAAAAACAAACCTAGGGACAATGTGTTCTTTTTATGTATTATATATTTGCATAATTTGTACACTTAATATTTACTGAACAACTGGCATTTATCTGCTAACTAAAATCCAACAGACATTTTCTATCCCTTGAGATGTTATAATCTAAGCATCATCATGAGTGGGGAAATCTAAGATTATGCTGCATAGCAATTCACTGTATGTCATTAACTATGCAGAAATTTACCACATTAGGCACATATAAACTCCTTTGAGGAATGGCATCCCTCAGTGACAGAAGGTGCTTATCACAGTGACCTTACCACTGAGATTATGCACAGCTGACACAAAGATGCTGATATGCAACCACTGCACACTCTAACAACTGATGGAATCCCCTCTGGATCATGCTCTTTTGAGAAATTATCTGTTACAGGAACTCCTTTAATAAACCTCTGCCTGAATCAACCCAAATGCAGTTCCAGAACCATTCACATGTTACCAATACTCAGCTGACCAGCAAGTACACACGCAGCCATGGCAGTTCCATCAACCACCTCCCCCAGAAAGTGAAGGCTGATCCAAAGCAGAATTAAGTGCCAGGCTCAGCAGCTTTCTAGCAGCAGCAATACTAGCAAATACCAGCTTCAACTTTTGTGAAATCATGACTCACCTAACTGATGATACCAAAACAGATCAAAATAAAAAATAAAATAAAAACCTTCGCTCAGAGGAGATGGTTACCTTCTCCTCAGACAAAAGACAGCTGAGGACTGGGTGGGACAAGGGAAGGAAACAAGCCAGTAAGTCTTATGAATAGAGGGGAGGCTGTAATGAATTTCAATGTTAAAATTTTAACTGGACTGTCATGAGAGCTAGCACGTATTTGCACAGGTAAACATACTGTGCAACTTTCTGCCACTAATACTGACTCAACAGCAACATCAAATGCAGGGCAAAGTTTATTCCAGCAGCTCCCTCTCTCCTGATAGTCTTACAGAGGTTCTCCTCAATTCCACATTCTCTTGGCACTGAGGATATGTGAGGCCAAGGCTGGAAAATGCTATGGTGCAGCTCAGTCTGCAGATTAGGATACAAACTATTTTTGTATTATAAAAATATAGTACTGTATATGAGGAGCAAAAATAGTTGAACAATTCCAAAAGAGCAAGTATTGTTCATGTGACAACTTCAGTGTGATTGAATTTCAGAAACCTTGGGTGAAATACCATTTAATAATAGTTATCCACCACTTATTATAAACATCAATGAACTACTGAAGAAGGATAAAATTTTTAAATTTGTGGATAACACCGAGACACAAGCAGATGGAAACAAATTACAGGGCGGGATCAGAGTTACAAATTACCCAGAAAAAAATTCAGTTATTTAACAAAAAAATTCCTAAGGCCCTCTCAGGATGCATATACCCTTGACAAAAGTATGAGAAGGCTGTGCTTGGATTCATGGTCAGTCACAGAATTTTAGATGATGAAGCAAGAAGCCAGGCACACCTATTTATAGGTTACAGATGCTTAATCTAAGAAACACTAGGAAATGAGATTTCAAGCTGCAATACCAGTTCAAAGTTACTTCCTCATCACCCCTCTCTACTGTATACTCATGCCACAAGACCTGAGGCATATATAGCATTAGGAAGCATGAAAATTGATAAGACAGGTGACCTCACCTGCCAGGCTGCTCCAGCTCACGTGATTTTGCTCACTAAGGAAACTACATGTAGTAAAAGAGAATATAACTTTAGTAATAGATTAGAGGACAACTTTCAAGACTGTTTAGAGGCAAAGTGCAGCAGCATTGGGCTGCTAGTTTTTCTCACCCATGTCATGATCTCACTGCAAGACTATTAGGTTTCTGACACTCATGCAAATTACTTTTTTTTGAGAATTTATGTACAATCTTGGTTTTAGAACAACGTGAGGCTTTTCAGATAGATCCTCCTAAACTGCACAACAATTACAATAATTCCAATAGCGTTGACAGCAAAACAATTGTCACAGGCCTAATACAGCTGGCCACTGGCAGGTGAAACATGGAGGTTTACAATAATTATGCCTCAAGTCCTACACAGTCTCAGCAAATTTTAGTGAAAAACCCAGAACCAAACACACATATGACTTATATAATGACTCATGGACATACTGATTAGCAATGTAACTCGAAAGACCTGCAGCCATTACACTCAAATGTCAATTCTCTGACTTCACTGGAACGACAAGTTTAAAAACCAGAACCTAAGTTCTATTTGAATAACAAATACTCTTTGATCAATTTAAATATTTAAGAGCAAGTTGTCTGTGTCCGCTGTGGAATCATTTTATGGACACCTAATCTTCAGGCTGCAATATAATTTGCAAGCAGACAGGTATTTTGGCACAGCATCAATAAATCTTATGATTTTATTGAAAAAATTAAAAATCTGTTTCCTGCATGTTAGTATTTCCTCCCAAATCCTGAAAAACAAACATTCAGGAATTCACTTTTTAAATATTAATTTTCCAAAGTTCCGCTAAAATTTTAGGCTGTGTACATCATCCCTCCCTTCTACAAGCACTAATAGTTCTCAGTTGTAGTCAGTGGCCCAGTGTCCAAGGGACTAGAGCAGTGTGCCTCTGAGGTTGCTATTGGGGTGGTGATCAGACACTGACACAGGTTTGTCAGAGAGCTGGCAGGTAATCCATCTCCGGAAATGCTCAAGGCCAAGTTTGGATGGGGCTTTAAGCAACCTGGTCTAGGGGAAGGTGCCCAGCCCAGGGAGGCTGGAAATATTTTGTCTTTAAGGCGCCTTTTAACCCAAACCATGTTAGGCAGAGCACACATAACCTGAAGCACTCGGACTGCGCTTAGAGGGGATGGGCAGGACCTCGTGGTTCCATGAAACAACGATTATTATCTATTTACTCCGATTATTATCTATTTACTCCGCACTCTCACTGGGTGAAGTGGTCAGGGCTTTTGCAAAGCGATGGAAGCGCCGGCCCGAAACCAACAGGTGCTCCCTCCATGCTGCAGGGATTAGATGCTATTACATGACAATAGCAAGCCATTAGCTTGCGAAGAGCCTACCTGCAGGCTTAAAGCAAGCCACAAAACTCGTTTTGCCACATAAACAACTATGCAAATCAACGGTTCAAAAAGATTTCTTCATACTTAAAAGAAACCCTAAGGGAAAATATGTGCTAATGAAGATATTCATACCTCGAGAAGTTTCGAAAGATTTTAAGAAGAGAAAACAACATGACAGTCATTAGGTAGCTATTTCTGGTGCGGGTCTGTGGTTTTGATACTTTTTCTAAATAACTCCCCAATTAGTATTAAATAAATATTTTGTAAAACAGAGGAGCCGTCAGCGGCGTTCATCAGCAAAGAGCTACCTAATGACTGTCGGGCTCCAAGTCTGTACGGCATAACAGGCCACATGGAATATTAAAATACCTGGTATATGCAAAAGACTTCACCCAAGTCTGGAGTTATTACGTTGTGATTCAAACTCTTTTAAATGTGAGAAAATAGGAAAATAAACAAATCAGGTGAGTTACATAGCCCCTTAGTGGTTCAGCCAAACACGTGACTTAACATATGGTAGCATTTATCTAAGAGGAAAAAAAAAAATTTCTTTATGTTTTCCTACTTCAGCTATTCAGAGGCCAGTAACCAAAGGCACACACAGGCTGTTTCGACAGTATCTCTCTGCAAACACCACATCTAACTTCCTTAGGAATTCAGAGCTGCCCTCTGTAACGATGCATTTTAACTAAGCAAGAGCTGAGCCCTACAACTCATGGACCAGCAGCGTCTGCGGCCCCGTAAGCCACAGAGGGAGCCAAGGGACCACCACCACCGCGTTTCCACCGAGCTGACTTTGATTCGGCGGTAAGGGGCTGCCACGCTGCCAGCGTTTCCCTCATTTCCTTGGACCGGGCCGTCCTGCCGACCCGACCGCCGCCGCCCGCTGCCGCCTCTTCCTCCCTCGCGGCCCCCGCCGGCAGCTCCGGGCGCTCTCCTCCCGCCCCACGGCCGTCCCCCCAACTGGCCCTGAGCCCTTCGCTGGGCTGGGACGGCGGAGGACGGGACGGAGCCCCCGGCCTGCGCCTCGCCCGGCTCTGACCCGCAGCCCCGGCCCACCTCACCCTGCCGGGGCGGGAGGGGATGGGGGAAGGGCCGGGCGGCCCGGGGAAGGGGCTCCGCCGGGGAAAGCCAGCAGCGGAGGCAGGGGCGGGCAGCCGGCAGCCGCCCCGCGCAGAGGAGAGCGATGCGCGCCCGGGCGGCAGGACACGGGCAGGGGCCGCCCCCGCGCAGCCCCGCAGAGAACGCGAGCACCTACCGAGGCTGTGGGGCGCGAACGGGTCGCGCAGCGTCCCCTCGACGGCCGCGCCGCGCAGGCTGCCCCGGCCCGAGCAGGAACCGAGCGGAGCCGCCGCCGCCGCTGCGCAGCCGGAGGAAGGCGCGGAGGGCGCACCCGCCCCCTGCCGGTGGCGGACCGGGCCCGCTCCGCTCCGCCCCGCCCCGCCCCGCCCGCCCCTCCGCCCGCCCCGGGCCGCGGGGGCTGCGCGGGGAGCCCGGGAGCGCCCCGCACTCAGCGCCGCCGAGACAGCGCTCAGCACACCGCGCTCAGCACACCGCGCTCCGCGCAGAGCGCCGCGCCCGCAGCCCCCCGCACACAGCGCGCCTGGCGGGCCCCACAGCCAGCCTGGGAGCGACAAGGACACCGAGATGTTTCTGCTTGTTTTCTTTAATATTTTACACACCTTTTAGTTTGGTTTTTTTTTTTTTTCCAAACACACCAGAAGTTCTCTTCTGCTACCGAACAGAAATGGCATTTTCTGTTTTAAAATAAAGTCCAACATTTTTTTTCAAAAACACTGTGCTCAGCAGGACTGAGGCAATCTGTGTTATTGCAGAAGAAGAAAAAATAATCCCTGTCTCTTCTTTATCTTTTCTTTTTTTTTTTTGGTCCTGATTTTCCTCTAACCTCGCCATCAGTTGGGGTAGGTAGGGAGTTAGGGGTGGTTGGAGTGGGTAGGGACTAAAGCAGGAAGAACAGCATTTTATTTTGTGGAAGATTTCCACTGGTCTAACTCAGCTGGACTTTTGCTGGGATGGTATGGAAAGTGCTGGGGAAGCAGAGCTCCAGCCCCTGTAAATTCCACTATTGTCAAACCAGCAAGAGAGCATTTTTACAAAATCAGCGTGGCACATCTCTTGGCAGAGAACAAAGCCACAGCCAAAATGTAGGGCATATTGCACATCATCAGTGTCAGGTAGACAAAAGGAATGACTTATTTTAACGACTTCTGGACAATAGATATTTCTTTTATTGGTTTTAAAATAGCATGCTTTGAGGCTGGTCATTTGTATGAAATGGTTATTTGAACATCAGTCAAGTAATTTCTTTAGTAAATTTTCTCAACAATGAAGTTTCAGGCATACTGTAATCTCTAAGCAAAGGAGTACTCAGTGGGAGCATTACACAAAAAAGGAGCTATTTATAGATTTTAGTTCTAAAAGATGATATAGATATATAATACTTTGGCAGTTAGTGCTTAATGTATTATATTTAACCATGTTCCCCTGATGAATAATTAGGTGGCACTGTCTACATTAGCAGATTAGTAAAGTCAGTGTGCTAACAGAGGTTAACTCCTTTGATAAGCAAATGTTTGCAATTGAAACAAACATATAAAAAAGATTACATAAGTAGCAATATCAAATTATTTAAAGAAGAAATAACATTATCTGCACAATAACCAATACCTCATAATACATCTGTATCAAAGTCAAAGAAATGAATTTGAGAACTTATTTGAGAAGATTGAGGCTTATTTGAGAAGTTTAAGGCTTGAGAATGGCTGCAGTTGAATCCCATCGATTATTTACTTGGCTGAAAAGGTGCTACAAGAAGGTGTGGAGTCACTCTTCCCTGGAAACGTGGCAGCTGACAGAACCAAAGAATAAGGGATATGCCAGCCCTCCCAGTGTCTCAAGAAGGCACACAGTTCCTCTTTTCCTTCTTTATTTCTAATTTGTCTTCTGATTATCCCTTTTTTCATATATTAAAATTGCTATTCCCATTAAGTAGAGGTCTTCCATAGGAAGTATAAATATCTATACCTACAGGAGTTCGCTTTTTACTATTGTCTGTGATGAACTGACCATTTTTCCTTCTGTAGATTAAGTTTGTCATGAAACAGAATGTGTTTCATAGCCACACATATTCTAAATGTTTCACCATGACCTAATATGTTCTAAATTTACAATTTTTAATTCAAAAACATTTATATTTCTTTAAAGATAAATCAGCGAAATAACTTGGTTTCATAATTACACTGTCTAGGAAAAACATATGCTGTACCTATTTATTTTGCAAACATCAGAAACCAAAGTACCTTAAGAATTTGGGTGCATTGGGCCTGAACAGAGATGATCTTGTTGACCTTATTTGCATATGTGACAAATTTCTTTGCTAGCGTCTCTAGCATATGACCTCAGCTTTCCTGTCTCTCTCATAGCTACATCTTTTTACTAAGTGAAATCATGGCATTGTACTATGATTTTAGGCTTTATTGAAAATGAAAACATTTCCTTTATGTAGTTACAGGAAAACTAGATGTACTGCAAGCCTCATTTAGCATCTTACGGAAAACTGAGATAAATTAAAATAAAGTAAAATACAGAAGCAAATCCTTTCAGGTTCTTTACCTTTGTTCTGTTAATTATTGCCTCTGGCAAGAGATGTTCTTCTAATTAGTCATCAGTCTTGATTCTCAGTTCTGGTATCAAAGCAATTTCTGGTGACTTTTAAAAGTACTGTTTCCCTGTAAGCCTAAACTTCATGTTCATATGCTATAAACTAACACTTCTGCCCTAGCAAATCTTTCCATGGCACTTTGAATGAGCCAGTCTCAGATTATGGGCAGATACCCAGCTCTCCAAAATTTGGAATATCTGTGGCCATAAAAGTTACTTTTCTCAGCACAGTAGCACAGTTGTAGGAAACGCTTTGCATTTGATAGCACCAGTATTACAGTGCTGTAATAAGTAAGATGCAACCCTAAGCCTTCTTTTAAATATTATAGAGAGGAAAGAAAAAAAAAAGAGCAGTTCCTTAGAGAATGCTACAGGCAATTCGCCTTGAAGAAATTGGAAGATATGATTTTCACCAAGTTGTGAGTCTTTTACATAATTAGAAACTAAAATGTGTAAGTACAACATTAAGCTCACTCCTTTCTTCTCTCCTACCATTTCCAAACAGGTGAGAACATATATGAAAAGATCTTCCTTAACATGACATTCTGTTGGCTTTCTGACTGGTGTTATCAAGTTTTGTATAAACAGTATGGGTGTGTGTCTGAAAGAGAATGTATTCTTTAGTGTTTGTTCAGTGATGTGGTAGAATTTAAAATATATACATTCAGCATATATTTTTGTGACTCCACCCTGTTGTTATCAAAAGTTAATTTTCAAGCAGCCAAAACAGCAAGTCTGATATGAGATGTCTGGGTAACAGTGAGTATGGAACTTAAATCAGTGCTCCACTTTTGTCGCAGAATGAGGCCTTTGCCGGGGTCGAGCCATTTGTCGGTGAGGGGAGACTCAGACACTCAATATGAGTGATAAGCAAATTCCGTTTTATTGAAGAGAGCATCAGACACTTATACAGCGAGTAATAAGCTTATGAATATTCTGTAAGCTAAGCAATCTATTGGTTAAACTATACCATCAACTCTTCCTCATTCCTTAGGGGTTACATCTCTCTTTTCTCATGCCTCTTTCACTGTTTGTTATTATACTACAGCTAAGCCTCAAGGACATGCTATCAACACAGGTGCAGGACTTGGAATTAGCCATGGTTTTGTACTTTTCCATTTTCTAGCAGCTAAATTCCCAACATCCTTTTAGTAGAGAAGCGTCTGAGGAACATTTCCGACTGAGGTTGTACTCATGGAGATCAGGAACAAGCATCACCAGCTGGAAATTGTAGCTGTCCTGAGAAAGACAGACTACAGATTTTATTGTTCATGAGCTGCATTGTAAAAGGTCATGAGCACCACTCTGAACATCTTGTGACAGTATGAGAATTCTTCGACACAATAACCCTCCTCCAAATGTAACTTTTTGTCATAGAAAACATATGGAGTTTTCTTCCAAGTTTATTAATGTTTCATTTCAGCAAGATATTTTTCATGATCCACAGGCCGTCAACCAGATCCTATATCTCCCATGGCAGAGCTCCATGCATCATTGCTGCTCTCTCAAAAAAAGTCAGTTCCTCCCCTCCCTCTCAGCCCTCACTAAACTGCCTGTATCCTGTCTCCATTAGCTGCACCACCCTCCTGTGTGAACTATGCCATGACATCACAGTGATCCCAATGAGAGGTTGTAGTTCTGAAACTGCATTCAGACCTCTTACCCCCCTTGAGGATTCTCTATGCTGTATGCATTCATGTACAAGCATGTCAGACAAGGCACCAGGTTGAGCTGATGTCCCAGGAAAATATATGACAGCTTTTTCCATAATGCTATACCACTAGCACTCTCTTGTTGCTGTGTATTCTTTGCTTGAGCTGACCTCTTTCACTCTGTTCTGTTTATTACACCACATCCCACACCCACTTCCCTACTTGACTGTAGGCCACCATCTCTCTCCCTGTTGTTTTGTCATTCCTAATTTACAGCTCTTACCACTCTTGTCAGTCACATGGCAGAGCTGCTTTAGCTCCCCTCTGTCAGAAACACCCAGTTTGTTCCTGGCTCTTGCTGACCTTAGAACCATGAAAACCAGATCCCTGTTATTGATGCCAGCTGCATGATTCCGGTTGATGATCTGCAGTGTCTGTCCGCTCCTCCTCAAGACCTGTTCTTCCTTTCTCTGGCAGGATCAACCAGAAAAGCACCTGGCCCACCATGTCCTTGACCCTGGCTACCAGAGCCATAGAGCTATGCCTAATATGTTCACAGCTTCCCATGGTCGATATTATTGCTGCCCACGTGGAAGAGTAGCACAGGATAATAGTCTAAGGCTCCACAAATCTATCTTCAGTATCTGAGATACTGTAGAAGAAGAAAATGCCCTAGGAAGAAGAAAATGCCTTTTGCCAGCAGGTGAGGTCAGCCCATGGGCACCTTCTCGCCCATAGCACGGAGAAATGCCCTGCCCCTGCTCTCACTGGCAGATTCCACCCAGTGTTGCTGCAGGTTCAGGCTTAGCTGGTGCAACTGGTTTCCTGGACCAAGCTCTGGGAGCCTGCTGCCAAGGCACACAGTATTTTGTAAGTGCAGATCTGCAGAGAGGAGTGGGAGCCTTCCTCCTGTTGCCAGAACCCACAAGATTCCAGCCTTCTTTCCCCCCACCTGTGTGAATGTGTGAGGAATGTGCTCTGTTTTTGCAACACATCACAAATGATGAGAGAGGAATTGATGGACAGTCTCTCCACATCCACCCATGCTTTAGTGCTTAATCAAGATAACCACTCTCTCTGTCTTCCAACATACAAACCATTGCCAGTAGTTACCATATCTGTGTTTTTCTAGTGGCAAGGAACGATTTCATCCTCTGAGAAACTTCTCAGGGTGATGGGGCAGAAAGACAGGGCAGCTCAGCAAATATCTGCATGTACTCAGTTAGGCCCTTAGGTGCTACTATAATAAAAAAAAAATAATCCTGTGTATCCAGAAATAGAAAGCAGCCTGTATAATGAAGGATTCTGCCAGCTCACACATTTTTCACCAGGATGGAATGACCAGAACCCATCCATCTAAGCTTCAAGTGATGAGTAAGATAAAAAGTGCAGAGGCACTGGTGATCATTCCATTTCTACTGTCATGCTTGGCTAGACCACAGAAAAGAAATTGCATCCTTAGCTAGATTGATAGGAACAGCCCTGAAAAGGGGATTCTAGCTCTAACCACAGAGTTACAGAACTGGTACCAGAGGCATCTGAATGTCCTTGAAAGTGAAAAAGAGAACTTGGACAGCAAACACGCTTTGGGTGCAACAAGACCAAAATGCAGAAGGCTTCAGGTCAAAGGGGTTTATCTAGAGACCAGACTAGGCTCAAGTTAGTACAGGCAGCTCAAAACTAATGAAAGGATTCCTGGAAACTGCAGCAATAAATAAAAACTCCATCACTGTGTATCTGACACTGAGTCAGATACACAGTGATGCAGCAGAGCTCATAAGATCACCCAGCAAAAGTGATCTCTTCAAGGGTCAGAAGACACAGTACTCTGAGACTAAATTACTGCAGCTTTGGAAGTTTGGATGCTGAGGTTAGAAAGCATTGCTTTGCAGTTGTGGGCAAAAGAACCAGAAGCATGAGAATTTCTGGGCTGACTTAGAAGTTGCTGGCTCCTCATTTAACCCATATGCCCTCTGATACTGTTCACTTGCTATCTTCACACTGGGGCCATGCCTCTATATCTATGTAGCAATGGTGAGCATTGCTGAGCATCTCGAAGTGGCACAATAACATTCACAGGGAAATGCAAGCAGACTTTGGCTTCTCCTGCAGCTAACCAACACCTGTCTCAAAAGCTCTTCTGGCTGGAACACAGGTTCAGCCTTTCTGAGCAATAAAACAAATGCAGTGAAGCCTTTCTATTCACCACAGTCATGGTGGTTTTCTGAGCTCAGCAGTTTAGGATGAAAAAATATTTCTCAATGGTTACTTCCTTCTACTACAGAGTTGATAAGGTCACTTAAACTCAGATGTCTTTGAAGGAGGCTTACCTCAATAGCCAAAGAGGTATGGTATGAGAACCTGCCTATTTTGATAATGGTATCAATAAGCAGAGTACCCTGTCAGAACTGACACCTCCTTTTTGCAGCAGGACAGCGCCTCCCTATGCATCACCACTTTCAGCTGTTTCTCATGCTGCTGGCATCAATACTGTACAAGCCTACCACAATAGATTTTCTGACAAAATAATAGTATGATTTTTATTGAATTTTAAAACCTTATTTACATGTGATGCAACTACAGATAACTTACATTTTAGTTCAAATAATAACACTGAAATAATGTTTGCTTTGATTTGCAGCAATGTGCTGTACAAATATCAAAGGAAGGAAAGATGTTGTGAGATACAAGAAGATGCAGCTTGTAAGTCATTCCAAGGCAGGCACCCTTTGGTGCTGTTGTGTTTTGTGCTCTGCTTTTGCTGGGTCTATTCACCCAGTTTGTTAAACTTGTGTTCAAGTTTCAACTTGAATACTAGTTTGTAGATTGTCCAGACAGAAAAATCTCCTGGATCCCTGTACCCCCCCTTCCCTCTCTAAAAATGCAGAGGTGCACAACATCCAGAGGAAGGAGAACTTCTCCAAAGCATGAACTTCTTCCATCAGGTCTGCACAGCAGGCCATGGCCTGTCTTTTGACCCCGTGTCTCTGTAGGAAACCTCACTAGCTCTACACAATGTGACTTTCATGTGTCTTGCAGTGTATGTGCACAAAACATCTTGCACTTCTGAAATAAAATGCTAACAGTCCCTTCTAGCAACACCCCTAAAACAAAACGGACCACAATTTTGGGTTTCAGCATTTGCATTTGCCGGAACCTTGTCTTTCTTTTTCTTCTTTGTTTCTTTTTTCCTTGTTTGTTCATTGGTTTGTGGGATAGGATTTTTGTTTGGTTGGCTGGGTTTTTTTTCAGAGGGAGGGGTGTTCTGGGGTTTTTTTTCTTATTTTGTTTTAATTTTCAGCAATAAGTCTTGTTAAAAGGAAAATCTATTAACTACTTAAAATAATCTAGACATTACTTGAATTCTAAACTTTTATTTCTTGCAATCAGTCTTTTATCTTGCAAACAGAGCGTAAAGGAAGAGAAAAAGAAAACACTGGAGGAGTGAAAGTCTGTTCTGCTGTTGCACAGTTAGTTTCTAAGCAAGACACACTGAAATAAAAGTCACTCAGCTTAGACTAGACAGAATTGTTACTGTAACAGATTTGCATTACAAAGTATTCTATAGGGGCCTGAGTAAATATATGTATTGCAGTAGAAGATCTCTGTATTGTATAAGTGACCCTGCCCTGATTCTAGTTATTGTGAATGGCCTGCAGCTGTGATGTCCTTGATTGGGCAGCACCTGTAGCCCTTGGAGGTAGCTGGGATAAAAGGGGGGGTGGGGGATTCAGGGGGAGCTGGAGAGGAGCCCTGGTGGAGGAGCAACAACAACACTGCTGTGAAGAGCTGCTGTGACAAAACCACCCAGAAGGTATGAGACTCTAGAAATATGATAATAACAATATGAATAACAACAATTGGTGACCCCAACACTCTAGAAATGTGATATACAACAGTATGAATACAACCATTGGTGACCCCGACGTGATAGAAGATAGGACAGCTGAGAGCTGTGGCAGCCTGAGGGCTGGGACAGATATGTAGAAGAAAGAAGCAGGAGCTTTGAATCAAGGAGCTGTGACAGCAGAGAGCTGTGAGAAGCATAGCCTTTGAGGAAAGGAGCCTGAGAAGATCTAGGGAAATGTATGTATTCAAGACAGCTGAGAGCTGTGGCAGCCTGAGAGCTGGGACAGAAAGATCTAGGGATATGTATGTCTTCAATGTATTCAAGACAGCTGAGAGCTGGGACAGAAAGATCTAGGGATATGTATGTCTTCAATGTATTCAAGACTGTTGCGGTGTGTTTGTTAAGTTCATTGTATTGTTCCCCTGTTTGCTGTATTGTTCCCCCTATTTTTATGTAAATGGTTCTGCCCTCCCCAGTTTTCCTGCCATAGCCCTGCCACTCATTTTGTTACCATAGTTACTCCCGCCATTGGTTCTGTCACTCCCTTATGTTATGTAATTCCTCCTCCCCTTATTCCCATATATGTAACCTGGTTTCTCCTCCCTGGGCCCAGTCAATCACCCTCACACCTCCCTACTTGCCAGAAGCTTCTACTCACTCTGGGTGATGATTGGCTGTGGTCCCAAGGCTCCTCCCCTACAAAGTAACTATTGGTTTTTCCTTAATGTCTGTTATGTCTCATGCACTCCCCTGTTTTCCCTCATTGGTTCTGTAAAAACCACTCCCTGAGACACCCCCCTTCCTTTAAAACCTCGCTTCTCCCTCTTCTCTTGGTCACTCCCTGGTTGGCTTCTTGCGATCTCCAATAAACCCGACTTTACCCCCGGAGAGTGTCCAGCTCCTTTCTACTCGTCTTGGTAGCAGCGAGACCCGTCCGCAGCCAGCACAGCCTGAGGCCATTAGACGCCGAAGGGTGCTGGCAGGATTGCAGCTGGGTGTCGGCCTTCCTCTGCTAGCCGGACACTGACCTCTAAGACCAGATACACCCTTGCCACACAAGACAGCTGAGAGCTGTGGCAGTCTGAGGGCTGGGACAGATACGTGTATTGTACAGCTGAGAGCTGGGACAGATATGTGCATTGTAACTGTGTAATTGAAAAATGTGTTAAAAGAAAAGGGGGAAATATAGGGGCCTGAGTAAATATATGTATTGCAGTAAAAGATCTCTGTATTGTATAAGTGACCCTGCCCTGATTCTAGTTACTGTAAATGGGCAGTAGCTGTAGCCTGTAGAGGTAGCTGGGATAAAAGGGGGTGGGGCATTCAGGGAGAGCTGGAGAGGAGCCCTGACTGAGAAGCAACAATAATGCTGCTGTGAGAAAACTGTCCAGAAAGCATGAGACTCTAGAAATAGGATTACAACAGTATTCTTTTTTTGTACATTCCTGCTTCTAGTGCTGTATTTCTGTTACAATTCACTGAAGATATTTCTCTGAGTAAAACAGTTTAAATTATCCCTAAATCTGTTCCTTTAAGAATTTGCTAGAACTGATTAGTTGATCAGATAAAGATACACATAGTTTTCATAGAGTCCAGGAAGAAGCTGAAAGGGGTCTCCTAATTCACTATTCTACTTCCCGTCAGAATCATGAAGGTTTCCTTCACACTCCATCTGCTGAGGAAGAGTCTGGTCTCTCTGGATCATCCATGCCGTTACCTATCTGTTTATGATCCTAATGTTTAACCTAAACCTTCCTGGTTGTAGAGCATGTTCATTTCTTCCTCTCATCTACAGTGATCTCACACAGAGAACCATGTGTTTGCTTTGCCTGTGCTGTTTTTGTTTGTGCTACTCTTCTTTGAAGATTTTTTTTCTTCTGTTTTCTCTCAGTGTTCCCTAAACAAAACTGTCACACTCCCTCTAATCCTTACAGAAAATGTTTTACAGACTTTCAGTCTCCTCTGGATTGCAATTTCTTTGAAACATGGTAGCCAGACCTCAATACACCTTTCCTATTTAGGCATCACTAACATAAAATTATCTATGGCACAGAGAATCCTTACATGATATTTTCTTCCATTTTTGCCACAGCAATTTCATTTATTGATGCTTGTCTGTGGCTGTATATGACCCCTGCATCCTCATCTCTGGATTTGCCACCCAGCTGAGAGTTTCCAGTCCTATATTTATGCAGCTGATTTTCTGAACTCTAAGTTGTAGATTTTTTTACATAATTTCTGCTCTCTGTCAAGGTCTTTTTGAATATATTCCTGTTCTCCAGAACACTCACAGGCTCTTACAGGTTGGTTGTAGCTCCTTATTTAGCAATGCAATATCCATCATCAGGAATGCCAGTGGGAGCAGTGTTCTTTACTAGAACCAGGACAGGATAGATTGCTGGGAGCAGCACAGGAATTTTGGCATTACACAGCTGAGTGCCTTTTTCTTCCAGCAGTACTGCACCTGTGTCATGGAAGTTTTATCCAGGTCTTATCTGCCAAGATTGCACCTGAAAATCTCAAAAAGGACAGAGTCCACAACCCTCTTACCATATTCCAGCCACCACATTTCTCCTATCTGCATGGCCTGTTGACTTGGTTAGATCACTCACCTAAATAATTTTATTTTTTCTTTAGCATAATGAGGCCTCTGATGATTAACTGAGGAAAGATATTTAGTCTTTGTAGTATTTGAAGAAACATTTATTCTTCATTAACATAATTCTCATTGATTTCACAGTAACAAATGACATTAGTCTGACACTTGACCACTTACTGATAAAATATATTTACTGTCACAGCATGGTTTTATACTTAGTACCATTTTAGAATTGAAATAACCAGAAAATCCTACGTTTTTAAATCTGCTTTTGGGACTACAAGATTTTATTTCTTGTAGCACTATTAGAAGCTAAGTGAATAAAAACTGCTTACAGAAAGATATACGAGGATTTCCATAGGAAATATCCCTTTCCTGTATTTAGGACTAATCTGGTATTAATGCCTGTCTTTAATCAGAGGCAGGCTTCTAGTCCAATTAATTGTTCTAAACTTAAGAGCATTTATGGACATTTCTGAAATGTGGAGTAGAGATCAATTAATTATCTTCTGGTATCAGCTTCAGTTGATAACAATTTCAGTAACTGAAGCTTGAATGATGGAGCTGGAACTTAGATTTCAGCTCGAGGGAGGAGTTCCTGGAGCAAAACCTCAGAATCAAATGCCATGGAATGTTCAGTGCTTTGCTCATTAACCTGATCCTACCAAACCCTACTGGAGTGGAAAAAATACCCTGCAAATAAAAAAAACCCAAAAAACAACACCATAAAAATAGCTTTATCTGCTTCCAAGGGAGAACAATCTGGCTAGAAAACTTGTGGTGAAATATTTCCTCATCAGGGTATGCCACCCATTGAAATCAAAATGTTCCACAAAAGAATTTCCATTTTTGACCAATTTCCAATGGAATCTAGGCAGGTTTCCAAGACAAATGAGCCTGCCAGTTCTCTTAACAGCAGTTTGGCTGGTTCTAGGAGATCTGGAGCTTCCAGGCTGCTTTGCCTTGGGTTTGACAGAGTGCTGAGAGCTGGGAAGGCAGGACCCTCCACTTGGTGGCTTCTTGGCAATCCCAGTTCCCCAGACATGTGGGGGTGAGGCTAACAGGCTTCCCCAGAACCGAGGCATCCTGCCATGAAAAGACTTAACACTTCTTGGTTTCATGCCAAATTTTGAAATATTAAAATCCTCTATTGTATAAAGAAAAATTGCATTTCTTCCAGATGCTCTAATGAGTCTTTATTCCAGATCAGAGCCTAATCCTGTAAGCATGTGCATATCTATTTATCACAAGCTGTTGTATAAAATTACACTGTTATTAATGAAGTTCTGACAGGCTGACTATATGCAGATATGCAAAGGCCATACCCAAACATAAGACAAGTCAGTAGATCTCATGTTGATATGGGCATATAGCTATTGCTATTTCTAACCCTTTCTTCACAGTACTTAATAACTGACTACTTCTTTCAATATACATTTCAAGTACTAATACATGATATTGCATTTTAGAAGCAAAAAAACTGATATGGAAATGTTACTGGTTTTTTAGAACCACAAAAAATAATATAATGTTTTCCTGTTTCAAAGTCCAGCATTTTCTATTAATAGTCTTAGTTAAAATTAAATGCCTTCTTCTGTGCCTTAGATGATCATCCAATTCTGTCTTCAGCCAAAGGAAATAACAACTTCATTGCCTGTTCTTTATACTTTTCACTTCCCACGTGCTAGTCTTGCAGTCAAGGGAACTACAGCCCTTGCAGCTCAGCTCGCAGAGTGAGTATGTGTCTGTTTCTTCTCCAATCCTATGGGATGCTCTTGCTCCTATCTCAAACTTAGCCTAACGAGGCAACAGGACCTGTGTACTGATGCTTCTTTGAATTGATGATCTACACAAAAAGGAGAGTAGAAAGCAGCTATGGAGATGGCAGTGACTGCAAAGCCACACCAGATTTTTTTGAAAAAGGCTTCCTGCTCTTTATATGTTTCACAGTTGTTAGGTATTTTCATACTGAAATATTTTGGGAAAAGCTCCAACATCCCTTTTGTGATGCAGAATGTCAATATACAATTATAATTACTAATTGTGATGAAAACTACTAACAATCCACAAAATCAGGGTAATGGTGGCCTGCCAAAGAGTAGAGATTCAGTCCAGGATGATTTTTGGAAACTTGATGATAGAGCCAACAGAAACTTCATACAGTTGTCAGAGCAGAGGTGCAGAGCTCTGCACCTGGAGCAGGATTACCCCACACACTGAGAATTAACTGGCTGAGTAGCAGCACTGATGAGAAGGGCTCATGGTGGTCACAGTGAATGTGAAGTTGAGTATGAGCCACTAACATGGTGATGGGGTAGGAGCATGTCAGGGAGTTTGTCCAGCCTGAAGAAAAAGCTGAGAGAATAATAGAATTGCTGTTTTAACCTGTATAATGAGGGAGGACTTAAAGTAAGACAAGTTATAGTCCTCCTTTGAGTGAGTCAACCTCCACGTTTTTATGATTTAATTAAAAATGTGTTTTCTAAAATTTTATTTGATTAACATTCAACAATTGTCTAACTGAAACCAAGACCCTGGAAGTTCCTTTATTGCAAATAAGCAGGATATTATGGTAGGCTATACCATGAAAAAATATGTTCTGTTCATGGTTTTTCCTGACCTTCTTTCTCCAAATATATAGTATTAGCCATTGTCAAATACAGAACCAAAGGGATCATTGACTCATCTATTAGGGAAAATTGGTTCTAGATTCCTAATGGAAGTAACAATGGCTCTTATGCATTTGTAGAATGTAAATATTTGCTGAAGGTAATAAAAATCTGACTGTCTTCCAGTCAACAGTCACAACTTGTGACAGAGTAAGTTCAGATACTGCCTCTGAGGCAGAATGAAATCACAGTATTATGCAACATCCAGGAAAGTTTTCATATCAATTTCAGTGGAACAGCATTCAAGTATATAGTTTTAATTTGTCCATTTAAGGAATTGTAAAATAGTGCTAATTTACCAGTCACATGACAAAAATAGAGAATATGAGCATTTTAGGGACCAAACTATGCAAAAGAGTGTGCCTTTTGAAGGATAGATGTGTTTTGGCAAAGACAAGGCATTGAGTGCATTCACTATTGACTAGTTAGTTAATACTCCTTGCACATATTGAGTTTTAAAGTATCCTCACTTTCACTGTCATGCTGAATACACTGCCATGCCATCAGTATTGTGGAGATCCTGCCTCCTTTGAAATCATGGAAAACTTCCTGTCACCTTTATTGGCCAACACCTTGTATGAACATAACTCTATGAACCCCATGAGGCAAAAGTTTAACAAATGTGAGCAAGAGCTGCTGGCAGAGTTGTATCTAGTATCAAGCTATCTGTTTTGTGGTGATTAAACTTTATTTCTTGCTTAAGCAAACATCCAGTCATGTTATGGGATAATAACTGCTGTGCCATAGATGGAAAATACAGAGTGACTGGGAGGCAGATGAAAGGCTGGTGTCTGAGCCTACCTCAAAACTGAGGCTTTTCTCCCTGTTGCAGCATTCCTAGGCTAACCTACCCTTCAAATTTCTTGCCTCAAGTGTGATCTTATTTCTTGATTTTCTTTCCAAAATACCCGGTCTCCAATTTTCCTCTCTTTGACTTCAAGCTAAGCTGAATTAGTCCCTCTGTGGATACATTTTCATGTACTCTGTTGCAACATTTGTGTTTAATGATCTGTTTTTAAATAAAACTCTAGGGTTTTTTGTTAAGCAAAACCTCTGTGTGGTTTTGACTTAATCTGGAATCTATGTATCTTTAGGCTCCTGCTAGTATTTTTCTTGGCTTGCTTTGATAGGTCTCATTTCTCTGTATGTTGCAGTGCTTGGGAATTCCACTGGTGACTTTTCTTGCTCTTGGATAGGATTTTTCAGTCTTAGAATTTAAAACTTCTCCAGGACAGAAAAAGGAAATATTGGGTTCAAGAGCAAGACAGGGAGTTATTTTTCCTGAGTCAACTGTTTCAATCAGGTGACTACCTGGTCAGTCAGAAAAACGCAGCTGAAAAGGCATTTAAGAGGTATAAAGTTAGGTTCAGGTCAGTTTGGCATAGAGTGAAGAACTCCACCCAGATGAGTCAGAGATATCAGCAGAAGTTTAGTTAACACCTATCCTCATAATTTCTTACATTCTTACATCATTTCTTTCCAGTCCAATACATCCCCTCAGACTTCTTGGTCTCAGTCTAGTGTATATAATGTTTAAACAGTTTCCAAACTTTTTGAAAATATCTAAGAATCTAAATTGGTTTAGTTGAAATGTAAGAGGTCATCCTTCCCCAATTACATTGCAGTCTGGCATTACACCTGAGCTTGCATTGGGACCATAAAAAAACTTAGTCAGCAGCACAGCTCTGCCAGGCATTGCACACTCCTGCTTTACCCAGTTCAGCAGCTGGTTACTGCTTTCAGGAATCACCTTCTGAACCACTGGGGTTTTGCCCTTTGTCAAGGATTTCTGAGTATCTCAGAGTCTGCATGTCCACAAGTCCAGGACATACAGCTGCCTCTCTAGTGCTTACTTGTGCTGTATGTGCAGGCACAGCCTGAGAGGTTTATAGCATGTGGGATCCACTGTGCAACTGATTTGTACATGCACTGGAAGACTCATTTTGAACACTGGTTTTGCAGCACATGCATTGAATCTCAGTCTGCACGAGCTCTGTTGTGGGGTCCATCAGGCTCCATGCATGTGCAAACACAGATGATCCATGTCAGTCTGACAGAAGATTGCAGGGGTGGTAGGCAGGGTCGAACAGATGACAGTCTTCCTCTGACTCCATTGAGTTCACCAGCAGAATGACATGCTGCTCAACACATGCCTGCAATATCACTGGTTTCTGGCAGTGTAGATCCTTTCCCAAAGGCTGCAAGATAGTTTGAAATCAGAGGGTCAGGGTGCTCAACACTAAGGAAGAAAACAAGTATTCTCATCTCAGTCTCATACCCTGGTAAAACCCTTGTAAAACTTCACAATCAACATTCAGAATAAATGGCTATCCATAAATTGTTACTTCTTTAAGACCTGAGGTAGAACAACATGACCTCCCCCTCAAACCCCTGTGACCAAGATGGGCATTTGCCACATGATCAGAATAGAAAATGTGTCATATGAAGAGACATCACTGTGGCTACTTGCCTTACATGCTTGATAGCCAGTGTGTTGGAAACTTTCCCACCTTCCTATAAGGACACAATGCTGTCATTTTGTCCCAATGCTTTGAGAGCTCTCTCCCACAACACAAAGCAAGGAATAAAATGTAAACCTGTAAATCAGACAAAACCAAACCATTAGGCTTCAATACTGAAACAGTTGGTGATGCAGTAGCTGCTAAAAACTAATTTTGTTTTCTTCATATGCAAGCAAACCACTGCACCTGCCCACAGAGCTTCCTGAGTTTGAGCAGGCTGCACACATATAGGCATGGTACAGAATATTTCTACTGTAATCATTTCCATTGTGTAGCAGGGCTAGTTTTGAGTAAGATGAGCAATAGTAGAATCATGGAATGGTTTGGGTTAAAAGGGACCTTTAAAATTCATTCAGTTCTAAGCCCCCTGTCGCTGGCAAGGACACCCTCCACTAGAACAGGTTCAAAGTCCTGTTCCACCTGGCCAATTGCAGTGATTGGACATGCAAGACTTGTCTGGACAACCTGTTCCAGTATCTTACCACCCCCAAAGTGAAGGGCTTCTTCCTAATATTTAATCTAAACCTACACTCTTTCTACTCCTACCCCTACTTGTCCCTGTAAAAAGTCCCTCAGAGGGTCCTTTGAGAAACTAATATAATTATTTCTTCTTCTTCCTTTTTGCTGACGCACACTGCTAGTTGGAGATAACTTCTGTTGCAAAACATAGCTGTTGCAACACCAGGAACTACCATATGATTTTCCCCACTAGACTGATAAAGAAAACTGTGAAGCAATATCAGTTCAACCTGAACTGCAGTGGCTTGAGGTATGAAAGTCTGTGCAGATACAGGCTTTTCCACTTTGGTTTGCAAAAGCACTCCAGTCAGGATGAAGAGCTTGTAAGCTGTTCTGATCCCCAGCACAGGCAAAACTGAAACTGTCAGCCCTGATGATTATTGTGATGTAAACCTAGGCCTGTGAGAGATAACTGTCTCAGTTTTCACTTAAACTCCAGATTAAAAAATTCATTAGTTCCAATTGTACTATGCCTTTTAGATCTTCAATATAAGATCGTGGAAAAAAAAATCTAATTAATTTTTTGCAACTGTTGCTTGATGAAAGGAATATTAATATGGTGGTAGCAGGTTTCAGCAGTTAACACTGTAGCCTTGACATTTCTTATTAAATATTTAACTGCTGGAAATGGTATACTTGAGAAGTATCTGTGAAAATGAAACCTGTTTTTGAGAACACAAGGTTGATACTGTAAAAATAAGGATGAGGATATGGATAAAATAAATATTATAAAGTTGTCCATTTTTTTATCTCTGAGAAAAGATTTTTATTTTTTTGATATTTATTTGGATGCATATTTTTCCTATGGGGCCAAAAGTTTGTAGACTCACTAAAACAAGTGCATTTAATTCACAGACTGGTTTGGTTTGGGGTTTTCTTTCAGATTGTATGTAAAACACTCCTTGTGTTGGTAAAGCAGACTACTTTTGAAAGATGGTGGTCTAAAAACGGCAAACAGGTGAAAAGATGGAGAACCTCACAGATACCAAAACTTTTGTCCTTCATACATGACCTCAGTATATTTTTTTTTTTTTTTGCAGTGATACTATATGCATTTGAGAGTTAAAAGCTGGTGCTGATCAAAGCCTCTGTAGAAATTTTTCCCTGACAACCAGATGAAACTTGGTAAATTAAGAATTGTTCCTCTGGTTCTTGTAATAAAGAGCTACTACTACTACTACAATATTATTATTATTATTATTATTATTATTATTATTATTATAAAATAAGTAATTTGCCTAAGAATCTTCAGCTCTTCTTTATTTTGTGTTTACTATACACTGCACTTGTTTAACCATATTTTACTGCAGCATATGGTAGCATTTAAATTTTGATTGTAGCAAGGCCTACCCCAAAACACCTAGGTTTTGGGATAGGAATGCTCTAAGCTGCTGAAGAGGAACCTTGGCAGGGACTGCTTCTCAGAGAAGGCTAACACAAGTCTATCTCTAGCTGTTTCTGAGGACAGCAGTTAATTATTTTCTGTTCAGTATATTCAATCCCTTGAATTAGAGATCACGTGAATTTTCCTAGTAAAGGTTGGCAGAAATACCAATTTAAAAGCTGATTAATAGGACTGTAGTAATCTTGAATGAAATCTCAAAAGCACAAAAAGTGGATGAACAATATACTGATCACAAATAATGACAGCAATACAATTGGTGTTGTTGTATTTATTGGTATTGTTGTATTTAAATAGTAGAATAAGGTTCCTGCATACATACCTAGAATATACTAAGCACTTTATACCCTAATTCTTTCTTCAAAATTAATACATACAGAATATCAAATCTATAAAACATATCACACCAACAGGTCAGTAATTAGAAAAACACAGTTGACTCCAGATGGAAGTCAACCATTCCTGAAACAAGGCTCAAGAATCTGGCTTTGTGCCCAGTGACAGTAGTGGAAGCAAGAATAGCTTTTATATATGTGCTGGTAAATCATTTAGCAGGTTCAGCTCATTTTGTAATCCATTTGAAAGAAAAAGGGAAGGAATGCTTTGGTACTTTAAAAACTGCGAAGCAAGCACACGCACATGCACACACGCACACACACACTGCTCAAAGCACGTGAGAGATGAAAGCTGTGGAAGGACAGATGATGGCCGTGAGGCAGAGTCAGTGGGAGCTGCAGGCTCTCAGGCAGTACATGCAGGCACTCTTTGCTCCCTACCACTGCACATGTCTTGTGCCTGTCCCAAATGACAGCCCTAAGGAGCAGTGAAGATTCCATTCCCTATCTGCTGGCAGTGCCTTCAGCTCTTCTGTTGAAAATACCAGCACAGATGCCTGTTAGTGGCAGAAGCAGTGATGATTTATTTTGGGATGAAGACACGTCTCTCTTGGAAGCTGGATGAAATCCATGTAACTTATTTTGCAGAACTAATTTCAGCAGACTGTATTACAACCTGTTTCACTGTGAGCCTTACTTGACTCAGATGAGCAAAGAGATTCAGATAACAAAGAGGGATTTATCTGCACTCCTGAAGTTGCATTGCCATATCTATTCCTATTTTTATGGGTATATTTCTGTACTTTATTAGCACTGTTTCTGAGTCATAGAGATTTTTAACAGCTAGCTGCCTAATTTAATTCCCTGAGACCCAAAATTTAATGGTGTATGAGATGCTTTTATTAGACATTTTTATTAGACCCATGTCTATCAATGTACTGGGAAGGACCAAGCAATCAATTCTGCCTTGCCCTTGACTGTCCAGCATGTCAATGATAATGGGCACAGTCACAAAGCAGCCGGTGTGAGTCAAAAGTTAATTTGCCCATCTCTCCATTGCTCTTTGGATGAGTTTGGATTGATTTTGGGTGAGTGTGTTCTCTTTGTGTTCCTCCATATACAGTCACCACAGAAAGTTTAACTTGTGGTCTGCCTTTCTTGTTTCACATCAAAGTTGATATGAAGTTCTGTAATTACAGTGTTGTCTCCTAAGTAATCTTATTATCTTAGGAACTAGAGTGGTTGAAGCTGTTAGCCTGCCAAGAGAGCCATGGTGAACAACAAGAAAATCTCCAGATGTGCAAAAGGTTTCTGTGCTGCACAGTCCACAGGAGGAAAATAACAAAACGTTCAGAATAAAGACCTCATTTCCACAGTAAGTACCTCTGCACTTGAATTTGTCCCTTGAAATAGAGGGAGATATTATGGTATCTGAGATTATATTGAACAGCAGCTACAAATGAAGAAAGACTTTTTAGTGGCAATTTTTATGCACAGTAAGTTATAAACATACCATGAAGTGTCATAACTGTATTATGGAAAACAGTCAATTTTTCATACATAATAGAGTTTTGAGAAAATATGTGTTCATGTCCCACTTTGCTGATGGTCTCTTAGCCCTTTGAAATTCCTTGACTACATTTATGATTCTTCAAATGAATGGAATGCTTATGAAACAATCAGAGCTGGACCTTCTGTACCAATGGTGCATTTGGTCCTGTACAGATGGCCAGAAAATATCAAGCCACTTTCTAAATGTCCAGTACAGTGCATGACACTGGAGTAAATTTTAGATAACTAAACTTACACAGCAGTTTCTGTCTTTAGTTTAAAGTAAAATGTCAGTATTCTACATGCATCTGAAATTTCTGGGTATATGACTTGCTAGGCAAAATGACTAACACAGATTTGCATCATCTAAAAGAGTAATGCTTAATATTATTGGACTGGATGAAATAGGATAGAATAGCAAATCTACAGTCAATCTGTCTTACATAATATTAACATAATATAATGTAAAATTTTTTTGGTAATATTGCTTCAGGACCAAGTATAGACTGTCCTACATCCCTGGAAAAGTGCTACTATGCCAAATAACAAGAAGAGGTGTGATCTGATTATTTGAGGGCTCAATGTACTTACAAAGCACTCCTATATCTGTGTGAACAATATGAATAAAGAAGTTCCATATGGCTGATGGAACTGTCCTGTGACAGTTCTGGAAATAATAAATGTGTTCATAAAAAGCTTTGGACCCTTAAATGAATTGTCCAACAAACATTCTCCAATCAATAAATAGATATGGGCTTGCTGTTGGTTTGCCTGATTCACTCTTTAAACACATTTCTCTCTCTTGCTGTAAAATAAGGCCCTAAGCAACAGGCACTTCAGTTAGGAGACTAAAATGGCTGAGATGAAATGTGCAAGTGACCATCCAAATTTTGTAACATCCATGAAAATATTTGCACTGTTACACTTGAAAAGGGCATTTAATTCTTTTTGTTCTGTATCCTTCTGTGGTTGCAGTAGTTGTACTAGCAGGGGTGCCCAATTCTGCCCTGCTGGAACAGAGCTGATCACTTTCTCAAGAGATAACAAATACTGGGACTGTAATCATTTCACAGGCAGATTAAAAAGGGATGTCTTCTGATACCATTTCACCTCCTCAGATAGCTAAAAAAAAATTCCTGTTCTTGCTCTTAATTACTGCTCCTTAATTGATTTCAAAATCAAGCAGCACTCCCAGCAGAGCATTTCTGAAGGCTACTTCTATATCTCTATCAGTCACTTGGCATGCAGAATCATGGCTTACAAGTGAAGTGTGATAATAATTACTCAGAAAAAGATTTTGTTTGCTGAGAGAAAGCCTTTATTCTCGAAGTTGTCTTGATAGGAATGTTAACAAAAGCCACAGGCTTCCAAGGTTGGACTGAATTTTTTTTTCATATCAGCATAAACAAGCTCTGCATAATTAAATTTCTAATTGAATCTCTCAGCTCAGACACAGCTGCTTGGCTAATTACTCTGATTTTTTTTCTTTTTTTTTACTTGACTGTCTTTTAAAAATGGTTACTTCTGTGATACTGCAACTTAAAAGTAATGCTGTTTGGGAACTGAGGTGTCTTTATGATCTAATGACTATGATAAAAGTGAAACCTCCATGCTGGTGAAGTTTATTTTTGGTGCTATGATTTCTACATTTACTGTAAGATAAGTGCAAGCTTGTCATATCATATTTTGAAACTTTTTAGATAGCTTATGCTAATTTATGTGATGTGGGGATTTATCTCTGTCAGCTCTCAGTCAAAACCAGGTTTTCTGGCATCACTTTTATTTATTGGAATGCAAAAATCTGACTGCAGAAAGTGGAAGGACTTCATGTGAGTGCTGTCATTGGTAGAGCTGTGATCTTTCAAGAGAAGGAGGAACATAGTGGAACAGTGAGGTTGACAGAGGCCAAAGGTTGATTCCAGCTCTAGGGCATGACTTCAGCTAGCAATAAATGAATGGGGTTTAGAGGGGTGTATAGACCAAAAGAAAACTCATAATTAATGAATAACCCATTTTTATTTCTTTCCTTTTCCTCAATGCAAAGGTATGGGCTTGATGCCTGTTTGGAAATAATGAGAACAATAAAAAAGAAACCCATTGCCAACCACTTTTGCTTCCACAAAGAGTAACTTGTAACTCCACCAATTTTGGCTAGCTGCGTAGGATGAGTGGATTAGCAGTATTACATAAAAATGCTTCTTTTTCAAGAATATTTTGAGCCTGATTATCTAGAATAACATTATGGTTTCATGAGTTACCAGTCCCAAAGGAAGTCCAAAGCAAAGGTTTCTCATGTAAAATTTCACTACCTGCCTCTTTCAGACCGAAACCTTTCAGGTGCCTTTAGTGCAGCGTGACAGGGGGAACAAAGGTGCAGGCACATCAGCAGATCAGGGATTGTGCAGGTGTGGAGAGGGATCCTCCCTTCTGTGGTGGGGACAGAAACTTGGCAGGACTCTGCATCCTCTGCAGTTTGTGCCATCCCATGTGACCTCAGGCATGGCTGCTAGTATTATCTAGGTAGATTATATAGATTTTTTACTGTTTTTTTCAGTATTTTATTTCTTAAATTTTATATGCTCAGGGCCTATAATGGTTGAATTTGTTGAGAAACATGGCTAGATGAGGGAAGAATCTGACACAGAAGTTAATTAGAGTTGGGAAAGCACCATTTGCCATGCTTGACAAAGATTGACTGCATTTTAAATCTCTGTAAGAGAAGAATATTCTTAGCTCTGCAAGCACCCTATTTTCTGCAGTACAGCAAAACAAAATACTGTTGTGTGTAAATTCATTGAGAGGCTTTGGAAGCTAGAAGGGAATTAGGAAGTAGCAGATTAGTAATCTGAAAGGCAGAAAAGCATTGGGAGGATGGAAAAAATTAGAAGGAAAGACACTGTAATAACTAACATATATATCTTGGTATCAGAAAAAAACTTCCAAATTTGTGTTTCTTTCTCACATAGCCTCTTATAATTACCATCTGCTTTTCCAGACCTTCACATGATTGAATGAGCACTAGGAATGAAAGTTAAATATCAGGTCTAGAATTGGAGAATTAAAAAAAAGAAAAAATATAATTCACATTTGGAACCTATAGGATGATAGAATTGAGGATCTCTGTGCAATTTTAATTTGCTCTTTCAATGTACAGACATTGTGATTGCCTTTAATAATATGAAACTCTACCTACATTTTTTGGTGTTTCCCTACCTCAGACCATGGTTTGGATTAAAAAGAAATTGCATTTTCTTTACAGAGTTTTCATGATTGCTGTTAGCAGAAGAAGTTAAGTAATTCAAAAGCATTATCATAGTTACCTCCATTAATTACTCTGACTATTTCATTATGTGGTATCATTATTCTCATTCTATAAGCAGAGGCAGAGAAATGAGAACCAAAATTATCAACACACAATATATTCCAATTTCTATTAACAATAATTACATCAGGGCCCTAAATTTTCAAAGCATGAAGATCATTTATTGGCCAAGACAGCAGGTTAAATGTAAGAAAGTCTAGAATCATAAAAGCAGTCTGTGGCTGAGGAAGGTTCAGTTCCCCAGAAAAGCACTCAACCACGTAGTCGTAAGGCCATCACTTGCCATCCTGCTTTTCCCTGGCTTACCCAATGCATGTCTATCCATGTCTGAAGGAAGCAGCCTATAGTCTCTACTCTTAGGGGCTCCAGATTTGTCCCAGAGTATCATCCATTCCCTTTGTGAATCTGGAATATTTTGCCATTTACTTAAAATGAAACATGATATCATAACACACACAAGGAAGAACAATCTGAGATTGAATAGGGAGCCCTCAATGGGACATATTACAGGCATATGAATGCTGGGATTTACTATCTCATTTTTTTTAATGGTTATGTAAGAGAGAAGGAAGCTGATTTGAAACAGGTTTCCAGAGAGAGCATGATCAGCAGAATACTGGAGTTGCACTGATCTTCAGTATAGTTAGTATAAAAGGAATTATCAATTAAAATAATCTTACAGTAACTGCTGCATACTCAGCTGTTCAAATGAGTCAAAAGGAAAGAAGTAATTAAAATTTTCTAAGCACAGTGCATCTTTTTAATGCTACAGGATAGTAGGCTGCAAATTCATTTTTTCACATGTTCTGATAATTACCTGTCATATTGGACATGGCCAAGTCTAACCTTCTTCATACTGAAATGCATGAAAATTTTTTCCAACTTCAGTGAGTGCAACAGTATCTCTAGATGGCTGTAAGGTTTTTTGGCATTTCACCTGAACAATGCAGATTCAGCACCTGCAGTTTCATATTATTGTTGTCCTAAACACAGTAGTTTCACAGAGCTAAATAATTCTTTCTTTGTTTGAAGTGATGCTTTGCAGTTGTTGTATTGTCATGTATTTTGAAGCCTATGTCGTGTAGTTGCTGAACCAAAGAACAGGCTCTGCAGAAATGTGAAGAGAATGTCCCTACCTAACTGCAGCTTTTCAAGGAGTTTGTTATTGTTCTTACTACAGCTGTACACAGAAAATTAGAAAGAGAGGGAAACAGCACAGATTTATAACTAGCACGCCCCTACCATACCCTCAGCTGCAAGCAAAGTGCATCTGCAACAAACCCTCCTGCTGGAAAAATTCAAAATGCTTGGACTGAGTCCAAAGTTTCTGCAAACTATGCAATAATAAAGTTATTACTTGAATAAAGAACTCTGTAAGGTCAAGAAACACCCACCTCTTTCTCAAACATTCCTACTCTGTGTTATCAGGGCCATGTGGACTCTTTGTGATACACTCTGCTCTGAACACCCGCAGAGGTGTTCAATCATTGTGCAGGAACAAGGATACACTGCATCCCAGGGCTCCCATCCCTCCATGCAGACCCCTAGGAACTCTCCAGCCCATTCCTGGTTCTCCCCAGGGAAACCTGTCCATCCATCCCTGCTGCAGGGTGGGTGCCCCAGCAGATGACTCTGACTGCAGCTGTGAATGTTAGGAGTGGAAGAGAGGCAGTGCACAGGGCTGCTGCTGGCAGTTCCCATGTCCATGATACTTTACATCACCTCTTTCCTAAATGAAATCTTGTGTCTTGTTTATTATCTGGTACAGACTGACCAACTCTATATTTCTTATAATTTCTTGCTGCATTTTTCTGTGCTTTTTGCACCATATTTTTTGATGATTGTCAGATTTCTAAAAATGTGACTAGATCCTACTGCCCTGCTTGTTTCCCAGACACTGGGAAGCAGTGAGAAATCACAGAATCATAGAATGGTTTGGGTTGGAAGTGATCATTAAAGATCTCATTTCAATCTCTCTGCATTAGGAAGGGCCCACCTTCTCCTAGACCAGGTTGCTGGAGTGGGAGAATCACCTTTCTTGACCTGCTGGCCATACTTCCTTTGATGCACCCCAGAGTACAAGAGCCCTTCTGGGCTGCAAGCATGCACTGCCAGCTAATTTTGAACTTTTTATCGACTGAATTAATGGAATATCATAACTGCAACTGAATAATTTTACCTCAGCTGGCTGCCAGACACCTGTCCAGGTGCTCTCTTGCTCTCTCTCCTCAACATGACAGAAGGAGAAAATGTAAGAAAGCTCATGGATAAAGACAGGGAGATCCTTTGCAGTTACTGTCACAGGCAAAACAGTCTTGATTTAGAGATGGTTGATTTCATATATTGCCTGTTAAAAAAAAGAAAGAAGCAAAGTAAAGTTATGAGAAAGAAAGACAAAACCAAAGCACCTTCCCCTCCACTCCAGACCTTCTTCCCAGCTTCAACTTCAATCCTTTTTTCCCAATCTTCTAACTCTTCTGCTTCCTCCTACCCAAGTAGGGCAGGTGGGTGAAGAAGATGGAGAACAGGAGGTTTGCAGACTGTGCAGGACTCGCTTCTCTCTCTGCTGCTTCCTCCTCACACTTTCCTGCTGCTCCAGCAAGAGTGCTTCCACTAGAGTATAATCCTTCAAAAACAGACTTCTCCATCATGGGTGCTGCAGCTCCTTCCTGGAAATCTGCTCCCATGTGGGCTCTCCATGAGCTGCAGGTTTCTCCAAGGGTGCATCCAGGAGCTGTGGCACAGGGAACTCCATAGGCTGCACAGTGAATATCTGCTCCACTGTATTCTAGGGGCTGTAGGAGAGTCTCTGCACCTCCTTCCTCTCCTTTTCTGAGCCAGATGTCTCCAGGGCTGTTTCTCTCACATTTTCTCAATCCTCTCTCTTTCTGCTGCTCTGCAGGTTTCTAACCCCCTTTTAAATATGTTTTTGTAGGTGTGCCACCAGCATGGTGAACTGGCTCAGCTGTCTGTCATGTGGTGCCTCAGTTTTGGAGAAATTTGGAACTGTCTGCCCAATGCAGGGACAAGTCCTGGTTTCTTCTCATAAAGGCCACCCTTACAGCCCCCAGGGCCGGCACCAGGGCACAAAAATTCAATACAGCTGCTGTGCAAGTGTGCAGTAAAGCCAGCTTGTCCAAAATGCACCAGGCTGCAGCATTCATCCAGCTCAAGCCTGCAGTCAGTCTGTGACTGCCTGTGTCCCACCTTTGGTGAGTCAGGGTGCAGGCCAGGTGTGGTCTGGCCACGGCTCATTGCCTCCCAGAGCTGCTCATGCCCTTGCTTCCCAGGCTTGCAGCTGCACAGCTCTCTTGCTCTAGCATGCCTCACAGCACGATGGGCTTGGATCATGATTAAATTTCTTAATCCAATGAAAAACTGCACCCTTTTCATTTGCAGAGTTAGCTTTCTGACAAGTTTGTCTCCTGACAGATAGTGAACATCTAACTTAGTTCAGCTGTAAGTTTAACTGTGTATGAATAACCATGATGGGCACTGTTCTTTGTGTGCACGCATGTCTTTTATTCCCAGAAAACCCAAATGAAAATATGGGATGCTTTTTGAATGTGCAGTGAGGACAGGTATATATGATTTAAAAGAGTTTCAAATGCCCATGCCAGAGACTGTAACAAACTTAGAGCTCTGGGAAAGAAACAAGTTTGCAGCATTTATTTGCAGGAAAACAAACAAGGCTGCAGGATGTTCAGCTTTGCACATTACATTCCAGACAAAAATTATCCCAAACTGCACAAAAGAATTCAAATGAGGGAAAGGAGAATAAGTAAGGAGAACAAAATGTCCAATTGAAGGCCCAGAGAAGAATAAGAGTGCTCAAGTTTATGAAAGGAAATGATTTGCTTTCTAGGCAAGGCTATTGAGTCAGGAGTTCCCCTGAGATACAATATGAGAGATGCCAATAAAATCATGAGCGTCACAGGGAAGATAAGTAGAGGATGAAGTCAATATTATCTTGGACCCCAGCCAAGGTGATAATGCCAATGTTTTCAAAAACTCAAACATTTACAGGGGAGAACGGATTATCCCAGAAGGTGCTAGATGTCAAACATCCCTATCAGACAAGCGGGAAGCCTGGGTGGAAAATGGTGAGACTGTCTGAGCACTGGAAATAAGGAGCAACTGGGATCAAAAGAGCCACAACGAAGAAACTCAGTAGATTCTTCACTTCAGTCTTGGTAAGGCTCCCAAAATCTATAACTTTTATAACAGAGAGCTCAGATGAGATAGTTTGATTTGGAGCAGGCATACCCAAAGTATTTACACTAATCAGAAGAATTAAATGTTGATAAGCCACCAGGACCAGATGACATTCACCCAAGTGTTCAGGAGGAAATGAGACATAATCCTGCAGAACTGTTGGCTGTGGTTCTGCAGTAGTAACTGAAGTACAGCATGTGCTGGAGGGGGGACCTGGGAGCTGCTTAGCAGTGAGTCTGACTCGTGAGAAAATGGTAGAACAGGTCTGTAGAAAAGAAAGGGATTGCTGAATACATTGATAAAGTGTCAGAATGGCACTCTATCAATGGAGTGAAGGGGTGTCTTATCATCCCTGGCCTGCTGGAATTATAACATGGGCAAAGGGAATAGCACACTTGAATTTCCAAAAGGTCTTTGACTAGATTGCATGCCAAAGGTATGGAAAAACCCCAACCTTGCATAGTCATAGGATTGCAGAAAATGACTTTTATCTACTGGAAGGATAAAGGCTGGAAAATAAAGGCTAGCCCTCTACAGAGTGGAAAAATATTGGCAGTGGATTTCAGCAGGGACTAGTATGAGGATCATTCATGTTCTTCACCAGTGATCTGGTAAGGGAGAAACTCCTCACATACGAAAATGATGCTAAGCTCTTATAATAGGCAGTGAGGAACTCCAGAAGAAATTCACAAACGGAATGGAAAAGAAAGATATCTAATTCATTAAAAGAAAAGCAGTGCATCTAGAGAAAAAGAATTTGAAGTGCACCTACAGTATTCCGGATTCTCAGGATTCCAGTTCAGGAACGTGTTCTTGGAAACATTGCAGTCAGTTTACAAAAATCATTGTCATAGTGTTCAGTATAAGCCGCCCATAATGAAGCCAGCAAAATGCAGTTCATTTACAAGAAAAGGGCTGAAAATAACACAAGGAGCATAATTCCACCATTAGGTAAACCCCTCATTTTGTGAACTTAAAATTTCTGGTTCCTCAAGAAAAACGTAGTGGATCTAGACAAGGCAACTAAAATGATTGAGAGGATGTCACAGCAGTCTTATAAGGAAAGATTCAAAATGTTGAAGATATTTAAAAGGGAAATGAGAAGTCTGAAAGGAAAAAGGACTAAAATTTACAAATTTATGAAGGTAGTGGAAAGGTCAATGCAAATTTACTACATCTTGCAATGCTAGGATTAGAGAGCATTTAGTAGAACTAATTTAAAATAGGCAAAAGGGAGACACTATCACAGCCTTAAAAAGGAGAAGATAAAATCCTTAAAAGGAACAGGCAGTGATGTATGTTACCTTCTGACATCTTTTAACCAAGTCTTGTGGACAGTAGGGAACTGGTCTCTTCTGCTTTCTCCCATTGGCATTTCCTACAGCCACTGTAAGAGACAGTATGGACACTGATGGTTTGTCTCACTGAGCCTGAAATGGAATGTTTCATGTATTATTACTCCCAGTCTAAATGGGCTGGACTAAATGAGGCATAAGGAGAAACTTGTCACAGAAAACACATGCAAAAGCCACTGCTTTAATGTCTTCAAACCCCTTAAAAAAAAAAAAAAAAGTAAAAAGAAATGGACAAAGGAAAAGGAATTAGAAAGGAATTTTCTGTCACTAATTTCATGCTCCTCTCATAAAAATATCCCACTTATGGTCCTTTCCTTAGATTTTTTTAAGCATTAACCACAATGCAAGTTGTGCAATACACTCATATTGAATACTAAGACAAAAAACAGCAATTGCAAATAAACACAAGAACATAACAGCATTAATTAAATACTGCATTGGTCTCTTCAAGTCCATTGTCCAATAAAATGGAACATTTTCAATTTATTCTGTTCCCCACACAATAATGACCAAATGAACTGAAACTAGGTTTCAAGTTTTCACAGCTCACTTCATCTCAGGAAGATACAAAAGGTTTCACTGTCCTCCCACTCTGCCCACCACTCCTTTAGCAGATATGCAAATCAAATCTGCTCTGCTTCCTCATTAGCTCCCTTCACCCCCCAGAAATGATAAAGAACAAAACTAGAGTTGCTTTCTTTACTTCTCATTCTCTTGCTGAGCAGGCTAACCCTAATTTTGAGCCATCATAAATAGAGTTAGATAAAGAATTCAGAGTGTGAGATTTTGGTCTAGTACTTTCCAGCATGGTATGCAGTTACTACAGACAGATTTATTATTACATTGCATAAATACACTTACATATATTATTTTTAAAATAAGAATTGGCAAGATGATTACAAAAACCTTCTCGCTTTTCTCTCCGTTTCATGACCACAGAGAAAAGAAAGGAATATTACATTATTTCCTGGTGGTACTCATAAAACAAAGGAAGTCAAAGCTTTTCTTTCCTCCTAGTCTCCTCTCTCCTATGTACTGGTTTCCTTACTGTCCTCCTATTAACCCCTACAAGCTGGCACAGGTATCTTTAGCAGTTTCATTATCTTCGGGTGTCTCCATCCTTCTGTAATCCTCATCTATTCAGGGCTCATTCATCCTCTTACCTTGGTTGAATGGTTAGTTATGGCCTCTCACGTGTATCCCCCACCTGCACCTGAAGTCCTGGTCGTTCTGCTCACATTGAGTTGCCCTCAAAGCTGATTCTGCCCAGTGTTACCCACATCACCAAAGCAGGGTGCCCATGCAGCACCAGATTCCACAAGCCTGGGGCAGGAATTCCCTCTCCTGCCTCTCACTCAGACACAGTGCAAGGGGGACACAAGGCCCCTTCTCCCCAGTGAATACTCAGTGTTACTCTTGTTGAGCTGAACTGAGTAAGGGCAGGTGACTGGAAAAGCAAAGTCCTGCCATTCCTGTGCTCAGGGGATTTAGATCTCTCTGCTGGATGAGGCTGGTTCCGTTGTCCTGAAGCAGAATGGCACTTTGAGTTCAAACAGTGCCCAACCCTGGGCAGTGCCCTGACCAAAGGTATCTGTCAAGAGTAAGTTACGCTACTACACCCATCCTTTGTTCTTGGTTTCCTTGATCCTGCCAAACACAGCTTCTCATATCAGACATCCCATTTACTCTAAAACTTGTCTTTCATCCATCCAAATGCAAAAAACCCATGCCAGTTCTCTAGGTGAGCTGAACTGCACTCCATTGAAGGGTTTATATTCTGCCACTGAATGGAATGAGCAGTTAGTCAGAGGCTTCACCCAGCAAATCACTTAAACAGCTAAGAGAGTCATGGCAAAATCTATCTTATCTGGAGGGACTCCATTTTTTCAGCAAAGAAGCATAACTGTGTAATATTTTTTTAATTTGGTGTTATACTCAGCTTTTCATAAAAATTATAGATTTTTGTTCCTATTCCTTATAATTTATTATCTTTTATGTTTATTAAAAAGTTTAAATGAATATGTGGCATGTGAGCAGATGGGACATTATATTTTAAAGAATGTGAAACATGACAAACCTTTAGGTAGAAAAGTAAGTCAGATGTAAGGAAAAAGGTCTTCATTTTAAGAAGGCAATGCAAGGCATTTATTATTATCTTTGTTTTTCATGAAGACTCTGAGGGCATACGGCTCTGAGAGAGAAATAAATGGCAAAACTTTCCAGAAGCAAGAAATTCTCTGAATTTTCAACATTTCAGTGCAGGCACCTTCAGACACTCCTGTGTGTTTTGTTCCACCTTTCATTCTGTACCTCCAGTCTGTGTTCCATGTATTTGCCTCAGCAAAAAATTTCATAGCAGAACAACTACATAGAATCTTTTCTATAGCAGTCGTATCATGACTGAGGGGAAAGTCTGAACAACTTCCAATACATCAGAGGTAGAGATGGCAAATCTGAAAAAACTCTGTTACACTTAAATCTGTATGGTACTCAACACAATTCAAACAGTGGGCAGATCTTGCCCATCAGAATCTGGAAAAGCAACTACTTTTTGTCTGTGAACAAAATACTCATTGCAGCTAGCCAAATGGCTACAGAAAGTTTCAGATAGTTCCTGGTAATATATTGTGATGGACCACACTGATGTGAGCGGAAAATCATAATACAGTTAAATAATGGATTTTATACTCCAGCTCCTAATTTCTGAGAGAATTCTTCAAAACTTGATCTATTTTTTCAATTGAAAAGTATGATTTTTAGTTTCTTCTAATTTGAATACCTGATGATAAAAATAAACAGAATGCTGCTTCAAAAAACTGCACCATTAAAATACCTATGAAATTTATGTCTTCTCTTGTAATCATGCAGTGCACAACTAGCATACAGTGGTTTATGTCTGCAATTAAGAAATTGAACTCCTTTGGGAGCAGAAATGGATGTGGGTGATGTATAGTGGAATTCTAAGGAAATAGAAGGTTCTTGGTAAGGGACACTGTCCAATGGACTGAACTGGTAATATTTTAAAGACAGAGACTTCCAGTAATGCTTTTACAGTTAAAAACATGGATGAAATTTTGACTGTGTGAACATACAAGCTTTTGACAGGCATTTATCATGTACGTTGAACAAAAAATATTTTCCGTACACTTGTCAGGAAGATAAGAAAGGACACAGAAAAAGGGCAATAGCAATTTAAAAAACAAAAAAATGAATTCTCAGTGTTATCATTATAGTAATATAATGGTTTCTCAGGTGATTTTGCCTGGTTTTTGTTGTCCAGTGCATCAAGGTGTGGAACAGCAACTGGGAATACAGGAGTTCAGAGAACTGCTCTTCAGAAGAAAAATAAACCTTAAAGAGTTAAGTTAGATAAAGAATTCAGAGTGTGGGATTTTGGTCTAGTACTTTCCTGCATGGTATGTAGTTACTGTAGACATGTTTATTATTACATTCCATTAATACACTTACATACATTATTTTTAAAATAAGAATTGGGAAGTGGATCACAAACACAGCTGATATTCCTAGAAGTCTGACAACACTCACTGTTGTCTGTTCAGTCTGTCTAGCCATGAGTGAAACACAAAGATTGGACAGATAAATATAAAGGGATTTCTCACTCTGGAACACAATTTATAGTGAATGCATCAAATTCTGTTAGGCAACAGGAGAAGCCTCGGGTTGTAACAGAGGCCCCATTAACATAAGGGCTCTTAGAGGAGCCTGGCAATTGAAGTGGTGCTTACCACCTCCAGGTGTTAGGCAAGCTGTTCAGAACTTTGAAGAATTAAGTTTTATTTGCTTGCACATAAAACTCTAATTAGTGTGCATCAGATTCACAGACTTGACAAAAAACACCCGGAGTAATTATCATCTGCCTACCTAGATATTGCTAAAGATATTCTTACAGTGAGGAAGAACTCCTATCTGTTGAGAAAATTTGTTGGTTTAAGTAAAATGGATTTAGTGTATGATTTATAATTCATAAAATCCAGAGGGAATTCAGAACCTGCCTATGAATTATATTTTAAATTAAAACTGAAGCAACAGAACAAACTAATTATTCATTTAATGTGAATGATCTCCACAGAGGAAAAGATGTCTCATCAGGCGTGCAAGGGATTAAACAGACATTGTCAAAGCTAAGGGCAAAGAATAATAAGTTTACAAAATCCATTCTATTTTCTTTACCTGTTCCCTGTAGCCACAGTGTTAATGTCAACTTTCATTCAAATTTGTCTCAGGCCTATTTTCCCAGACAACCTTTTTTTTTTTTTTTTTTTTTTTTTTTTTCCTAGAGCAGTTTACAAATCTGGAAGAACCTTATACAGTTTAAAAAGGAGGAGGTGCATTCCTCATGCCTCCCGGAGTCCATTTCTGGGAGCCATCTGCAGTCATTTTTACAGTAATAAAGGGTTGTATTCAGAATTGCTGGTAAGTGATGCAGGAAGACAGTCAAGAATGAAGCCTGTTTGTTTGCACTATTCATTTTAAGGGAGACTAAGCCTTATCTTGGAAGCTCATAAAGGATCTCTGATTCCTGACCACACTCACTAAGGTTCTGGTAGATTTTATATTGGTACCTTGTTTCCAAACTAAGAGGAGAACTATCTCTTCTTTTTAAGATATACTCTGTGATATGCACATTTGGCTGAGAAAACGTGGAGTTTGACATTTCATTTAACTCATTAACAGCTGTGTCAGTTGCCCTTTTTGGTCTGCATTCACCACCACTGTGCTCTATACACTCATTATTTTTCTCATGAATGCAAATTGACTTGCTAGCAGTTAAGCTCACTGGTGTCAGTGGATGCCTAAGCTGCAGAAAAAGGGTGATTCAAATGTGCTGCATGTGTCTGGGGCAGACATGATGGAGCTCCCTCCTTGCTGCTCTTGTCAGGGGGATCTCTGGTATTCTGTCACATTGCGCTGCACAAAGCTATTTTTCACAGCCTCGGCAAGCAAGATAGGCTCAGTGACCTCAGTAAAGCAGACAAATGTGGTTTTCTTCCCCAAAGCTGAAAATTAAATGTATTATTTTGTCCTCCTACTGGGTCATAAAAAAATAAATTTTGTGTCAGCAACAAAGCTGCTCGCTGAAGTGTTGTCTTCCATGGCCAGCTGGGAGCCCTGAGGCTGAGCAAATCCCCCTCTGTGCAGGGATATCTCATGGATCTGCCACCTCCCTGCCTGCACCCAGAAAGTACCTGTTCGTCTTTTTCCTTGCATCTCCTGTGCCGAGCCCTACCCAGGGGGCACTGTGTGACTGCCCAGGGAGAGGTGACACAAGGTAATGCTGTCCCTCCTGGGTTTCCTCTTTGCTCTCAGATCTGTGCTGGGGAAGCCTCCTGCTATTGTGGTTTGTCCCCAGCAGGTGCAGAGGTAGATGGGGGTGGGCAGGGGTGCAGGCTGTGTAATACAGGGGCTGTGGGGCTGACTTTTCTCTACCCTCTGAACCAGTCAGTGCAAACAGGGCCATGGAAAAGCCACCTTGTCACTGGAACTGAGACAGTGTGGATTTTTCTGCAATCATCTTCTTCACCTCTTTTCAAAGCCAGTCCTACTTATATAAGACCTGGTTATTTAGATTCTTGCTGTCAAAATTTGAATTATGGGGATTGATCATCTTCCTGGGACATCAGTGGAATTTTTTAGCCTGTTTTTTAGTAAGAGTATGTAGAGGGCTAAAATATAAGAAAATAAAGATAGTGTAGAAAGGAATCTCACCCCTAAGGAGTTGCAGCTGGGCCAGTTATCAAAGATTAGGAACAGGCCTGACTTTAACAGGCCACAGATGTAACCAATGAGAAGAAGAATGCTATAAAAGAGTGGGTTGGCTGGTTGAGAAGGGAATTGGAGTCAGTTGGCTACTTTGTGAAGAAAAAAGAGGTGATGCTCTGAGGAGATGGCCACAAGACACACCAATAAGATGTGAAACTTTTGTGATAAGGTGACAACAGTACAGACCCCTGCAATAAGATGACAACGAGAGTATGTTCACAGTCCAGATGTGAAAAAGAAGTTGTGTGTCTAATGAATGAGGAGTAGTACTTGGAAAACTCCTGAGGCTCAAAAACCTTTTTTCTTCTAAAAGCATTTTTCCAAAGTTGGCTGGGTAAAAAGATTCTTCACTAGACAATTTTTATCATTGTGACCACTAGAGCAGGAACTGACAGGGAAAATGGTTTGCTGAGAATGGTAAATATTGTTAGAGTTAGAATGTAGTGTGCTTAGACTCCACCTGCTCTGTAATCCTACAGTTAATTTATCTGTTGATATTAAACCAAGGGATACTACTGCAAGCAGTGGAGATCCTATGTCATGTTAACACAATCTCCATGGGGACATAAGGTGTATCACAAACCTACAAGACTGAGTGGCAGACAAGTTACAGTTTCTCATACATCAGTGGTGTCAATCCTTGACAATTTAGCTCTACTGTATTAATACAAATAGAGGGCACTTTTGGGTAGTATCTACTTTTCCTATGTCTAAAGTGCTCCATAAGTCAATTCTGTAAGCTAATGGGATGGTAATGGATCAATAGTAATAGAAAATGCCACTGTAGCACAGAGAAGCCAGCAGATTAGCTGATTAATGCTCCATCAGTCATCTGCTACAATAGAAATAGTCATTATGAAAGAACTCCAGTATGTTATCTCTTTAGAAAAGAAACATTTGACACTGATTTTTTTTTTTACTTTTTTGCCTTTTTTTTTTCTTTATTCTCCCAAAAATGTTGGAATGTTCCCTAAATGTACTTATGAAGCAGTCACATGCATTGTCCACACACATGGCTAGAAAAAAAAATCTCCAGCCATAACTGTTTTTCAGCCACTGAGGTGCTTCACTGAGAAACACTGCAAGTGTTTCCTGTTTCTCATGTCTCTCTGGTGTCCATAAGACAAATGAAATGTCCTTTCAAGGATTACCTAGAGAGGGATTGCTTTGCTTATCATTTGGGACTATACAAAAGGGCCATTCTGTCCCTCACTTTTTGACACACTGACTAATTTGTTAGATATACCCAGGAGTATGAAGAACTCAAGGGCGTAAGGATATGAGTCATGTAATTATTATCAAAAACGTTAGACTTTGGAAGACAAAACTGAAACATGACTGAAAACCTCAGTAAACATAAACCAAAACTGAGTGAAGTGCCACTCGGAAACCTGAGAAAGCCAAATGACTCCCCAGCCAAATTTAATGGAAAACACATTATCACTGGCAAGTGCTGAATGCTTTGCCAAGGGGACAGGAAAACCTTCATTACCTGAGGAAAGCTTAGGAAGACTTGAATAATTATCATATGTTAATCGTAAATTACACAATCCTACCAGTGATAGTTCCTTACACCCTTGAGTTTTTCTTCCTTCTGCCTTCATATGGCTGCCAACAGTAAAGATTTTGGTCTAAGGGCTGTTTCCAGGGAGAAACTTTTCCAGCTGCCTGCTCTCTGCAAAGGAGCTTTGGTGATTCTCCTGGAGCCTCCTCCTGGTGCTGCACCTGCAGCTCCAGCATTACCAGCTGCTTCCCAGTGTTTCTGCCTTATCACTTACTGTGTCACACTGCCTCTGTGCTCAGTCTGTTCAGTGTCCAGGCTCTCTTATCTACCCCCACAGCTCAAAGGCAGAACTATGCCTGTTTCTGTTCTCCATTTCTCCAGGCAATGCCTGGCTGAGGTACGATGGCTCCACAGCCAAGATTGTCTCTGGGCAGCAGAGTCCAGACAAAAGAAAGAGCATGTCCTCTGTCCAAAGCCTGGTTTTCAGCTCTGTGACGGCACTTCTATCCCTGAGTGCCAAGGATAGATCCTTCTGCTTAAAAAATACATCTCAAATCTTGCCCTGTGGCCCTTGTCTCTGAACAGGGATTTAAACTCAGGTGTTTTAAAATAACTCATCTTTTTTTAGCATTCTTCTTTTCTTTTTTCTTTTTTTTTTTTTTTTTCTGTTGGCCACTGTCAGCTCCTGGAAACTGTTGCTGCCTCAATTTCTTACCATCAAGAGCAGTAACAGCTGCACTCCATGACTGTCTTGGGGAGATCACTGCTGTAGGCAGTGTGGGGAAAGTGGGAGAAGGCAGTTCTGGCTGGAAGGTGTGTCTCTGGGTGCCATCCTCAGCTGCCAGAGGCACCAGCAGCGATGCTGTGGCAGCTCATTCATAGCCTCTGGAAGGGGCATCTGTCTCTTCAAGTGTCATTCATACTTGAATGACTACTGCATCTCCTCCAGGGAAGACACCAGATGGAAGTGTTCTGAATGCCAGATTTGACTACAGGTTGCCAACAGGATCATGCTGGGTCAGACATGAGGGCTCACTAGCTTATACCAGAAATCCAAAGGTTTTCTGGCCAAACCTCATGCTGCTTGGCTTGAAATCATGCAGAAGCTGCCTGCCTATTTCATCCCCTCCTGTGTGTCCTCTGTAGATGGCATCAGAGCTCTCTCCATCTGTGAGCTGAAGCCTTCAGGGCTAATGGTGCTTTTGTCATTTTCAGTATTGGTAATTGTCAAGTGTGAGACTTTTAAAATTACCACAAACTTGCTCTTTGCTGAAGTGGAACTAGTTGATTCACACAGCAACAAACAGAGAATGTCACTGGTCATCCAGTTGCTCCTGCAGAGTCTAGATTTTGCAATGTAGACCTGTGGCACGAGGCACATTATCTCCCATGAAATACCAGGGTGAATCATACAGGTAATGTCTACAAAAATATGACTTGTAAGAAGATGCTGTGAACTAATTTAGTCTTAAGCATGATGCAAAATTATCCTCACAGAATCAGAAATTACCTATCAATGTTAGTGTGCCTTTGGGTGTTCTCACTGCAGAAGCATGTGTGGAATTAGTCTCTTACTAACTCATTCTTGGTTCTGTAAAAGTTGTTTCCCATTAAAAAATCTCTTAAGGGCATGACCTACTAAGCCACATTCTTCCATGCAGTCTGAAGCATTATCTGTACAATAACCATACTGTCATTGGAACGAAAGACACTACACTATTTTGGATGATTAGTATCCAAAATCATTCAACCACAAGACAAGGATCCCTGATGAGAAAACCCAT
The DNA here is from genome assembly GCF_047830755.1 of Zonotrichia albicollis. Lineage (NCBI taxonomy): Eukaryota > Metazoa > Chordata > Aves > Passeriformes > Passerellidae > Zonotrichia > Zonotrichia albicollis. Next base: position 61,608,219 of record NC_133822.1, read on the forward strand.
GAGCTTGATCATCTCTTTATTACCTGCTAAAATGTTCTCATTTGCTTTCCCTATGCAAAATTTAGCTCTCAGTACTCAAAGAGATTATGTTTCAGAAAAGATGCTTTCACGAAAATAAATCTCTGTATTGTGTAAAAGGGAATGAGTTGGGAGGGGGGACATGGGGCTGCATCCATATGAAACCAGCTCTAGGACAGACCAACAGGCTTGATTACCCACCTGACTGGGGCAAGGTTGTGGCAAAAGAGCAAAGTGAATCCTCTCTCATTTAACCAGCTGATACAGACTGGATTTCTCAGTCAGTCCATCTGGGGCAGAGGGTGAAGGAAGCTGTGTGGAGCACTCAGTTGGATGTAGCTTTCCAAGGTCTGAACAATTGCCCTCCCTGTGAATTTTCATGACTGGCTGTGTGAAGGCAAGAAGACATCTTTCTAAATACTTTTTTGTAAGATGGAAATGGGCAGTAACCTCTGCCAGCTGCCACAAGACTAGTGGTGGCAAAACTGTGAGCTAACCTATCTGGCTTTTCCCTAGACAAAGCATCTCTGTCTTGTATACAGAGAGCTGGGAATGTCTGCCTTGCAGGAGGGAAGGGTGGAATGTTGCATCACCTTTCTTGTCTCTTCCCAGGGAAGAATACTGGCTCATGGATATTCCAGAAGGAACGGACTGGCTGCTTCAAATATTGCTTAGGGTAAAGCCATGTTCTGACGATGCACATCGGGCCAGATTTGTTTGGGAAACCTGCTTTTCCAGAGTGGTCTGGCTGGCATAATAATTATTACCTACTCTTGGCACTTTCTTGCTCTGACTGTATGTCCTTCTGAAAGCTGTTGACATGACCTACACACCACCCAGCAGAGCCTGGCCTGCACACTGATCTGTGCACACAAAATAGTATTTGCTGAAGTTCACAGTGTGCAAGGGGGGGGCTGGACAAAAGCTGAAAATACAAACCAGGAATAATTGTGGTTGGCACCACTGCAGCCATTCAGAGTGAAATTAATTTCACAGATCATCCACAGAGAGGCAAACCTGAAAAAATCCTTGGATATTTTATTTGCAAAGATTACCCTGACATTCTGTCATTTTAGGCAGTGCAACCTTATTGAAGACTTTTGACTGTTCTCAAGAGAGGCTGGTCTCTGGATTTGTTTAAGTCAAATGCTGTAGTACCTGATGTCTTGTCTTCCCCTTTCCTTAGGAAACATTCTTAGGCTGTCACTGTTTTTGCAGTCTGAATTAAAAATAACTCTTTATGTGAGGAAAGGCAGGTGTAACTATTCTGCCATTATATTCAGTGGCAATGTAGGAGCCCTGGGAGAAGCAAAGGTTTTGAAATGGAAGAAGAATGTCTTTACAGGACTGATTTTCCTTGTTTCCATGGCTACTTTTCTGCTTATTTTCACATATGAGACCTCTCTTTGAACTATTTTGCTGTTAGTGAATTTTCCACACAATATTAGCCTTGAATAGAGATTTTTTTTTTTAAGTGTCCATTTGAATTCAGAGTGCATTTCAGTATCTCATCTGCTTCTTCAGGCTTCTAGTTCAAGGATAGATCTGAAATCTGTTGTAGGATATTTTTCTTCATTTTGTTTGTGAGTGATAATATATGTGTTCTCAGTACCATATTATTCAATAGGGAACAGGGAAAAATGACTGGAGCAAGGCAGTGGCTAGTAACCATTTTAATTTTTTCTTGAGGAGAATGGAGTTCTGACAACTGCTGATTTTAATCTGCTTCTGGAATTTTTTTTTTCAATTAGAGTGCAAGAATGGAATGAAGCAGACTGCTGTCAGAAAGCTTGGGATGAGTGATTAATGAACTTTGTAGTAATAGTCCACATGAACTTTGTAGTAATAGTCTGTCGCAGACATCTTTTCATTAAAATCCTTTCATTAGGATTTTTCCTGCTGAAGCTGAGAAGTTTCAGCAACAAAGTGTAAACAATGGTTATCTGCTGCTGTGGAATGCAACAGGTGGATGTGTGACTGGTCTCCTGTAGATGTTTAGATTTACTGCCCACTCACGGCAGAGCTGGCTCTTGCTCTCTGCAGAGACACAGACCTTTGTTACCATTCTTCTATTCTATTCTTAGCTAGCCTTCTGAAAACTTTTCTTTCTATTCCTTTTAGTATGGTTATAATGTAATATATATATCATAAAATAATAAATCAAACCTTCTGATAATAGAGTCAACATTCTTGCCTCTCTCTTCACCTACAAACCCTTGTGACCATGGTCACAATAGTCTATTTTAAAAAAATCCCTATTGCAGAGAAAAAAATCACCTCCATTGGCAGAAAATCCCTCAAATGGAGAGAAGTTGAATTAAAAGGTTTTGCAAAGTGCTTCAGATGGATTTCTTGGGCCTCTGTCCACTGTTGGCTGTGCAATGCCCTGAGGATCACACTAGGATGCAGCCTGCTTGCCCTTCCTTCTGCAGCATCCATCCTGATGCAAACATATTGCCATGCAGCATGAGGCCACTTCAAAAATGGCTTTCAGTTGTGAGGTTGTGGTTACTCAGTGTTCTGCTTCCCAATCCTCTCTTGCTTACGTAGGAAAATTTCTGTAGATTTATATAGGAGAAAGATGGAGCCATTGTTAATCATTTAAATAGCATTTAGTGCCTTTGCTCTCTAGTTTCTTAGGTACTTATTCAGAGCCACTTGTCCTGCCACAAGCACCAGCTCAGGACACTGTGCCCTCCCCCTGACAGCAGCAAGAGGAGTAGCTGGCCTGCCTTCCCACAGTTCTTGTCTGGACAAGTTGGCTTCCAGGCTGTGACATGCCTTCTTTCTCCCCTTCCTTCTCTGCACTCTATCCAGCTGCCTGTTCACCTCAGTCTCAAAGCATCCTAAAAACTGGTGGCACACGTGACCTTATGCCAACCCAATGCCAAGGCTTATTTCCTGAAGAAAAGCACAATTGCAAAATAAAAGTGATGTAAGCTCCTATAATACTTTATAGTAGGTACAGCTGAATGCAGAAAAAAAAATACATTGAAAATGTCCACCAAGAATAAACCCCATTTAGTGCATAGCAAGCTTCTATTCAGCACTGACAGTATAATCTCTTGTTCTGCAAGGAAAGCTTTGCACATGCTTCTCTTTTCAAGAGCTCCTTCATTACTATTACTCCCTCATCTATAAAGTGAACTCATGACTTTGCATAAATATTCTCCCTCCTGTATGAGAGAGAATTGAGCCAGCATTGCACATTCCATTACTCCTGAAGGGCAGCTTCCAGAGCTGCATTTTAATTAGGGTGATAGGTTGTTTATCTCTAATGGTTCAGGTAGACTAGTGGGTTTCTGAACCTTAATGAGTTATTGCATGTCAGCCAAGGGGACTGCCAGTGTGCTTGCTCCTTCCCTGGTACTTGTCAGGGAAAACATTTTTTCTTCTATTAACCTAGACTGAAGTCTGAGCTGGCGTGTTTTACACCACATTTGCAGCCCAATCAATTACCAGCAGCTTGCTAAATTGCAGGTGAGATAATCTTATCTCTTAGTCCAGAGTGTTTAGGCACAGCTATGACACCACTCATCTCACCTTCTTTACACGAACTTGGTTAATGGGAAAGAGCAAAGTCCATCTTACCTGCATTCTATTTTTTACAAATGCAGGAACCCCAGGTTAATTACATAGCTTTGCTGTCTGTAGGAGGAAGGACAGTTCTCTATGTTAATAAAGAAACCCAGGACAAGTAATTTCATACATTTTGACTGTGAAATAGCACTGGAATTTTGACCCTTTCTTCCAGTGATGCAGATACTGCAGTAATTTGGGATTAAATATTTCCTGTGCTATCTGTTATTTAACCTTGCTTGAGCTAGTTTATTTATACAGAAAGTTTGGAAAGTAAACTTGTCTTTCTCACAAGGCTGTGAGGAAGCTTTTATTGATTAATGGATGCAAAAAGTCCTGGGAACCCTGGCTAGAAGAAATAACATAAACGTTTACTGGGCTCACCTTAATTAGAGTTTTCCTTTTTTAATGACAATCTGCAGGAGTAGAACTTCTGAGATAATTTAATCTTTCCTAGGAGATACCCAGCAATATAGCTGGAAATGCTGAGTGTATTTGTCTTGCAGTAAACCAAAACTTACACCCAAGTTACTTATGCTTGAATTCTGGACACACAGGTGACATCCAGCTCAGGTGTTGACTCACTGCATGACTCATTGTCTGAAGGTGTGGCTGTCTCTTGGAACAGATGCTGGGTTTGTTCTGCCCATTCTGCAGATGTGTATGCAGATGTGTTGGACTGCAGCTCAGAGCAAGGTGTTTCCAGTGTGTGATTGACTGCAAAGGGGAGGCACAGAGAACCCAATAGGGCTGCAAGGTAGACACACAACAAGGGACAGCCTGTCTCAATCACTTAGTTTCAAATTTCCATTGTAGGGAGACATCCAAAATCTAGCTCCTAACACCTTGCCATCTAACCCTCAGGATACTTAAAGTCCACAAGTATTCATGTTTCCCCTTTATAGTATTCCCCAGGTATCTGAAGTTTTTTTCCTCATAAACAAAAGTGCAAGAACTGTTTAACATAGCCACATCATGATTTGTACAGGACTGTTTCTCAAATGGGCACTCAATCCAGAAGCCATATTTGTTGTAATAGCTACATAGATCTCTTCCAAATATATGTCTGGAGCATGTGCTGGCAGTGCTATTTTCCTTCTTTATGTGCAGATGTTCAAGGATGAACATTCAAGAGGAAAAGAGGTTCTGCATCTTCTTCTGGTGGAGTGGGTTTAAAGCTGCAAGCCTAAACTCTTGGGAAAGCATCCAGACTCTGGTTATATGTTGGAGATGGTGGGTTCATCAAAGCAGGGGGTGACAGATGAGGATTGTGAGGATGAGTTAGTGATTAGATAATTCAGGCATCTGGAAGATAACCTGGCCTCCAATTTGTGCTCTAACCTGCCCATAAAGCATTGAAAAGAACTGTAAAGATCTGATGACATCATGGAATTGAAACTCAGGACCTCTGCTGTTAGGTGGATGCTTTATCTGGCATCACTTTCTAAATGCCTCAATTATGAAAAATTCAGACTTTAGTCATGTAAAAGCAGGTGAGGGAGAGAGGGACCCATCTACTGCTCATTTTCTGAGTGAAAGAACTCAAAAGTATAAAAATATATAAAATTATAAATATATAAAAATATATATTATATAACATGTTTTATATATAAAATATATATTTTCTGTGTATAAAAGTAGAAGCAACTGTTTCTCAGAACTGTAAAAGAGCATTCCAACTATACAAATGTCCAAATACAAAGACATGATCAGATTAAAATCGATAAAGAAAACTCAGCATCAACAAAGAAAAGAAACAGATGCCTGTGCTTATTGGCTCCTGCCATCTATGACAGTCTAGTCCTGGGGAAAAAGCCTACTATATATAAAATACACAAACACATGCTAGTGCCCCAAACAAGTCACATGGAATTTTATCACTTTACAGAAATAATGAATTCACAACAAGTTTTTGTTAAAATATGCAAGAAAACAGAATATACTTTGTAGTAACTTGGTCTTGATCTAGGGGGGTAAGTTCCACCAAACTGTATCAGAGAAAAATTTCTAAATGAGCAGAACAAGCTTTAGTTATCAAAAAGTACAAATAAAATAATGTTGGGAGTTGCTGCTAGTCCTTAGCATGCCATTAATGGTAAGGTTAACAAAATGTTATGATACAATGACTAAATGAAGTACAGTTCTAAATAGCATGAGTGCTAAGGATTAACTGAATTATATATGGAGACTGGGAGTAGGAGTCCATGAGGAAGGGAAAATTTCTGAACATTTCATTAGCTGATTGCTGATTATACTGTTACAGTGCTCCAAAATAGAGTGGTCAGACTTTTCCTGTGTGTGCAATATTTGTGGCTTGTAAAAATGTTAAGATTCAAATACTCATTTGTTAATCTTTCCCTGGAAAAAGCAGAAAACTCCATCTGTGGGGGTAAAAGTGAGGGGAATCTTTCCAGTAAAAGCTGAGAGGAATTTAAGACTTACACAAAGGAATGACAAGCAGAAACAGTAGCTCATGACATCTGGAAACATGGGGTTTTTTCATGTCTGATTTGTATCTGTGGTAGTTTTTGTTTATTAATATAAATTCACTAATAGATGTTGCTTTGAATGTTTACATAAAAGTGTAATTATGGTAGAGAAAGTCTGACAGGGAAAACCTTTCCCAAACAAACTTCAAGATTCAAGATTTTCATATGATTGCACATCCAATTTTCCTTTAATTCAGACAGTTTAAATTGCTTCCAAAATGTACTTTAACTTAGGGTCAGTGCTGCTAGTCTGGTTCAAGAACTGCCCAATGCACATTCCAAGCTGATTACATTCGCTTGCATTTTTTCTAATTACACCCACTTTAGGTGATAAGATCTATATAAAATGAAAGGCAATATTTCCCTTTAAAGATTGCAATCACTGGTGATTTTGCCTATTCATATGGAGTATCAGGCCCAGCCAGGTGCTGTCCTGAAACATGTTGAGCACCTCAGAATGCCAAATTTACTCAGCTCCTGCAGGAGCCAGCATTGTGGAGCCAGCAGGTGTTTGGCATGTTACAGGGAAAATACTGAAATTACATTTTAGGGCTTTTCCTTGTAATTGCTTTGCCTCGTGGGAATTCTGAATTTTCTTTTTCTTTTTGCAGAGGTCACAGCCACGTGAGGGCTAAGTGTAAACAGGCTGTTCTCATTTTATGAGTGCCACACGTGTGGCCAATAAGCACCAATAATGTGATACTGGCAGTTATGTTGTAAAAGTAGTAGATATTGTAGGGCTACTTATCTGGAAAGTAATTTAAATTTAGAGGGAATCTCTGTAATTCCCTCTGCAGAAGAGATATAACAGAAAAAGAGCCAATTAATTTATCCACTATGGAGGAAGTAAGTGTCATTTATCCAAAGTGCTGAGAATTATCTCCTTGCACTCCACACCCCAAAACGTACCCTTCCTTAATCAGAGGGACTAAAAGGTTCATAGTCCCTATCAGACTCACAGCTTAGTGAATCCACAGTGGGTCTGCACTATTCAGCAGCACCTTCCAGCACAAAGCCACTTATTTACTTTAGAATGCTAATAACTTTCATATAATCAACATAAATAATTTGATATAATTTGTACTGGATACCTGATAAGAGTTTTGGAATACATTAATTTTTCCATCAACATTCTACTTTGGAACCAGAATAATTTCCACAGATAATAGTTTTCCTGAAGGATATCTGTTTAAATCCCTATCAACATATATCACCCTCCCTCTTCTGCTCCCAAGCCTTCCTGACCCCTCAGAACCTTACCACTGAGATTTTTGAGGCTACTTGGCAGCTGTGACCTGATGGGTCTGGTTGTGCCCATGGGGAAGGGGATTCTGAGCCCTGTGACACTGGAGCACAGCATGATGTGCTCTTTCACATTTACACCCATGGAAATATAGAAAACATTTATGAACTAATGATAAAGATACAGCATTTTAAATAAATCGCTTCTCTTGAAAGTAAGAAATCCTGTATTATCTGTTTTAAATCCTCACAATCAAGATGTTCTGGTAATCTTTGAACCATATTTTGGTCATTCCGGTTGGGAGGATCTGGGGATAATGAGTTTTTAACAAAATGGAACCTTGTTTCATTTGTGAGGGAGAAATTATTATTACCAAAAGCAGCTCCTAGTGCTGCAGTATAATAATTTTATATTCTTATCTATAGTGAGTGAAACTAGGAGCTGAGTTAAAGGGATCTTCAAAGCTTGCACCTTAAAATTGCAGGTAATCATTCAGTGACAGCAATCATAAAAGTCCCCAAACAGTCACAGTAGATAAAACCTGGTCACCACACCTGTGCTATATCAGAAACTGCACAACAGTTCCTGTAACAAGCAAACTTCAAATATTGTATCTAATGAGCCAGAAGCATAAAAAATATGCAGGAACAGAGCAGGAGAGAGAAAAGCCATGACAACATCAGGGCATTTGTTAGCATCTTACAGGCTTCACACTTTCCTCATGGTGTGGTTTAAGAAAAAAATTTCCTTTCCTTCCTGAACTCCTATGACTGTTTATTTGCAAGAATACTCCTCAGACACATCTCTTAGTTACTCAAGTTTCTCTGCACACTAGTCAATCTTTTAAAAAAGTTTTAAAATTGGCTATTGACAAATGTCTGTCATGATTCTTTATTTATACTGCTCCCCAGCTGTTTTGTGAAAGCTTCCCCAAATAGTCCATGTTTATTACTATTGAAAAGAGAGAAGTCAACATGAATTGTATACCTCAAGTCAACAAAACTCTGGAGAGTAATTTGCTAGAAATGAGCCAAATATATATGAGCTTCTGGCTTGGGAAAATAGAAAGATGACAAAAAAGAAGCCTGTATCTTACTTACAGCTTATGTGAACTCTGCAGCTATGGAGAGATTCAGATAAAAGTGTCCAAGGTCACATCATTTCCTCTGGTGAAACTGGACCTGGATTTTGAACAGACTCTCCTCACTGGTCCTTTGGCAGCTGGCACTCTCAGTACTGGAGCAGATTGGAAAGATGCCATTTAGTTCAGTCCTGGGCATTTTCTTTATTTCTATTTAAGTATGATCCCATCTCTGTTAATCTATTCTATTGCTCAAACTAGCATGTTACTACATAGCACAATTATTAAACAAGTTTATAATCCAAGAACCCTAGGGATGCACTTAAAAGCTGCAGTCCACTTTCAATAAGTGCAAGGATGATGCATATCCTTTCAACAAATTGAACAACAAAAGAATTATTTATTTACTACTGTGATATTTGAGAAAATTAGGAACCAATATATGTCAGAACACATTATGTAAATTTGTGTTCAAAACTGGTTTGCTTTTGGAAAAAAATCTTATAAATTTTAAGGAAGCATTTATACAATAAAGCCTAAATCATTTGTTTTAATGACTGCACCTTGTGACCAAGAATTTTGGGGCTCTCAGTGCCATCTAGTGATGTTTGGATGGAACTGAAATGTACCTATTTTCACAGTGTTACATATGTGTATGAGTATATTTAATAATAAAAACTCTTTCAGATTAGCAATACTGTAGTTCTTAAAATATAAATTAAATTCTGTTAAGCATCTATAACAGCAGAAATCACACATATATGATAAAGCAGGAGACAGCAGCCACCTGCTAACTTTGTCTCCTGCAGTTCTATTCCTTCATCTTTCCAGGATCCCTGATTTTTCTCCCACCTCCTTTTCTACCCTATAACATGTATGCATTGCTTTGTCCTCACAGACATCTTGAAAATGCTAGTTTGCTTAAAAAACCAACCAACCAACCAACCAAACAAAAACATCAAAAAAACCCCGAAAAAAAACCCAGAAAAGCAAAAAAAAAAAAAAAAAACAAAACTCCATTAAAAACCCCAAAAATTCATTAGAGAAACTTTTCAGATCTAAACATAGATAAGGAATTTTTTACCTTCCACACAGAACCTGAAAATCACCCCAAGGTCTTTATTAGTGGCATTAACATGATGTGTTCAAAGTTTATCTTTAAAACATGCAATAGCTGGGTTTGCTGTATACTCACATATATTTATCTGGATTTTCTTGTGGACTGCTAAAAATCCTCAGTTTTACTGTTTGAAAAATAATTTTTGTCTTAGAATATGAATGCCTTTTTTTTGTCAGTTCAGTCTGTAATATTATAATGTCTGAATATGCACCAGGTTTTTTAAAACATTAATAGTCTTATCTTCAAACCCTAGTTAGATATAAATAATTCTTTGTTAACTGAGAATAAAGAATATGTGAAATGTGAACTCCTGTCTCTACAGTGCACACAATCCAAATCCAGAGTGTTACTAAGCAAATTGAAAGTTGGGTTTTGGCAGACTGATACAATTTGTCAAAGTGGATCTGTCTGGATGGTGAGGGCAGATTTGCTCTGCCCCTGCTTGGAAATGGTGGAGCCCTTGCCTGAATGGCTGGAGGCTGAGCTGGGCTATCCTGCCTCAACACCATCCTCTGGCTGCTGGAATATCTGACTTCTGTAGGGCAGGAGAGGTGCATGGTGGTGTCTGAACCCCTTTGTGAAGAGATACCCTCTGTAAAATGCTACAGTTTTTGGTCTTGGTAAAGAAAAAAATAAACATACTAGCAAAAAGCTTACTTTCACTATTATATTTAAACCATATTTCAGCTCAATTGACTTAAATGTGACAGTGAAAAGCAACTCATTTCATGAATGCTGGATGGGAGAGGAGACTGCTTAGTACAGAAAACTTGCTGGAAAGATGATCACTTTCCCCTTGGAACACCTAAACCTCACTGATGGGCCAGGGATACAGCACTGAGGGAGGCAAACTGAAAACAGAAAGAATTTCCCAGTTGTTTTCATATCTGCCAGATGAACTGAGGAGAGAAGCAGAACCATGGCCTGAGTCAATGTTCAACAAGGCAAGTTGTATTGATGGGTTTTTTTGTAAAAATTGCACATCATCATTCTCATTTTGCCTTTGGAGACTGCCTTTGACAGGAATGTTTTTTATGATTTAGAATAATAATTCACACTGAAGATCTATATTTCATCTACAATATCACATGCTGAGACAAGCTGAGTATTAAATAAATTGGGGCTCTGAGTCCCAAAGTATATGAAAGAAGAATTTCACATCATTTAGAAAATCTGCCTTATGACAACAGGACAAAAAAGACACTGATGGCTTTCTATTTCTAGCTTCCAAGACAACAACCGTGACTGAAAAGAGCTTCTTTTATCTCTGATGTGAAGGGATTTCATTCCTCCCTCTTGGATGTGTTCCTTTGCATTCCAACATGTACTAAATTATTGCAATTCCCTGCTGATCTTTAAGACCAAATGGAAATTAAAATGAAATTTAGTGCCTCAGTTTCACAGCCTTGAGGCAGTGCAGGCCAGCAATGGTATTGACATCAGAAGAATCCAGCCCAGTATCAGTGTTAAAAAGGGTATCTCTTGACCTTTAAAGCTGGCAAAAATCTAGGTCAGACTTTCAGAAATGTTGACTCTTCTGTTTTGACCTCTGAAGCAAGTTCAATATCTCTGATTCAAGGGGAGAGATACGATATGGGGGAGGAGAACATTTCAGCTTCTTCCCTAAATATGATTAGTGATGAAATGTTCTGCAGCTGTGAAAGGCAGAATCATCAGGCTCTGTCACAGCACACAATTCCAAAGAGAATCAAGCTTGGCACCAAGCACAACAGAAGTGTTAGCATTTGTGGAGAGAAGACCCAGTGGGATTTCTGAGGGCTGTGGACGGGGACATCTGCTAACCTCCCTGATCATGCATGTTCTCTGTGGGGAACTTCACCTCCTGATGCAGAGGAAGGTGTTGGGATCTCCTGTGGTAAGGGAGGCTCTCCTCCTTCCTCACCTCATTTCCACCCAAGGTGCTCTGCTCTCATTTGTGAAAACTCTGCACTTCTCTTCTGGACAAAGAAACCCAATGAAAAGAGCAGAATGGACTGTGCAAAGCATGGTGAGGGACTGGTTTGGGGACCCATTCCTAACTTCCCTGGTCTTGTCTGGTGGTGGTTTAGCAATGGGGTAGCACAACAGCATCTCTGTGCTGCCTTTCTGTGACCCTGGGGTGTGCCTTGGGTGGTGTGACATGGGTACCAACTTCATATAAGCATGTCACGTGAGCCAGGTGCACTCATTCCCTTGTCACAGGTGATGGTTTTAAGAAGAATGGGAATAAGCACTGAGGGCAGCCCTGTTTAATGTGCAGTGCTCCTGAACACTCAGGAGCACCTGAGACAAGTGCCTGAAATGAGTTTGTTAAATACGGGTGGTTCTGAGGATGTGCATGCGAGTGGCAGTGACACTTCTGTGCTGTCACCTGCATGACTTGGTAGCAGACTTGGTTTACACACCAATGCTTCATCAGGATTAACAACTGGTGAAATGCAGACATTTATCAAACCCAGTTAAACTTTCTAATTATCTTTCAACCTGTCACAGCTAATCACAGCCACCAAGATAAGCCCTGTATCACTTGCATGATGTAGACTTTTTTCAAAAGTGCATGAAAAAGTCAACACTTCAGAAGTAATTTCAGAAGGAAAATCATTAAAGTTAACTCATTGAATTTGATTGCTTTCTGAAATGACCAGCATCTCAGCTAAGCAAACCTTTTGTGAGTCAGTTGTTTGAAATAATTAAATTTCATTAGTCTTGCCTGTTTTCTGAAATCCATGGTAAACATCTATGATGTTCATGTTCAGATTATGAAGTTGCTCTCTTGGACCAGATTAAAGTTTCCTATAAATCCAGAATCCTGTTGCTGACACAAGACAAATGTTGATGCTCATGAAAGACTAGTAAGAATGGGAGGAGCAATGCAATGTGTTTCTTCAGAACCCTCTAATCTCTAACCACATTTAGATACTGTCTATGCTATTATCTCTATATTCTTTTTAACACAGATTATTTGCTTTTTAGATACCCATCAAGCTCTCCCTTCAATCAATACAAACTTTTAACATTCACAGCATGGAGATTTACAGCTTCTTGTGTGAGGAAAAACTCAATTGTTTTAAGTTCATCTCTACCATCTTGTTTCCTTCTTACCATCTAGCTGCTATATTGGAAGAGAGTCTTCTTTTCATGCCATTCATCACTGAACAGACCATGGCTAACAATGATCAAAATTTGCATTTTCTCTATTTCCATGGCTTCCAAGTAATCTGCATTCTCTGTGTGCTCTTCCCATCAGTCTGTCTCCTTAATGTAGGTGCTTTCATAGCCTGGCTGTATGTCTGTCTCAGAGACCCCACTGGTGCTTTTTTGCTACTTTCCTTATGGATTTCTCACTTTGACTCCCCTTCATGGATCTCCTTTGACTTCAAGGAACAGAAAGACATCCTCCTACTGCTGTCACATTTATCTGTCAGTTACTGCTGCCCATGCCACACTCCCCCTCTTGGCAGTTAGCATCTGTTTCACAGGATGTGTGACAGCAATACTGAATGGCTGCTTTTCAGCATTCCCTGGGCCCTCTAGTAAAGCATGAGACACTTTTCAGCTTGCAGTGTCTAAAGTCAAGGGCAACAGAGAAAACATAGAAATGATTGTTCTGATTAGAGCAAATCGTTTCAATGATGTCAAGTTCTGGATAATGTAATCAAATTTTCTGAGAAAGCAAAAACACTCCGTGCCATTTTTCTTTTGCAGCAGGAAATCATGCAGGCAGAGCACATAACAGGATCCTCACCTAAAAATCCCAGCAGTTAAAAAATAAATAATCCCATTATTATAGCCATGCTCTGAGTCAGACAGGGAATATATCTTTTTGACAGCACTGAAGGTGGCTGCCGTTTCTGTACGTAAAAATTAATGCAGCACAGGAGCTTTGCAGATCTCAAGAAAACAAACAAAAGTCAGATGTCTTTAGAAAGCAGCTATCTTGATGAAACCTTGCTGAGGGGCTTAGAGCATTTTGGGCTGTAAGTCACATGAAAAACTAAAGCAGGTGTTCTGACAAATCTTGCCACTAATCAGAGCACAAAAGAGGCTAGTACAGTTAAATCTATGTCTCCTGCATTTGATTTAATAACTTTTTGCCTGGAAAACTGCCTGCTGTACAGTGATTCATATCATATTTTAATAAAGAATAACTCAAGATAGAAAATTGAATATTGAGTGGTAATACAATGCAGGGAGTTTTGATGACCTGCTAATACAGTGAATTCAACATTAATGGTTTGTGAATGAGAACAAACTCCTCATATTAAATTACAGAAGAGCATATGTTTTCAATCTTGCACTCTTTACTGCAATTTATAGCAAGATAAGAAAATCCAAAACACAAATACTACAGAAGGCATGCATTACTCTGCATTAGGACAAACCAGGTAGTTTGGAATGTTAACAGTAGAGAAACCTAGCTCTGGTTCATTAAAATAAATATAAACATGTTTTCACCTGGTCTGTTTTGCTTGGAGCTGCTCCAACTGTTAAAAATGAAATGTGGGCTGCAGAGTTAACCTGTGCCACAGCTTCCAGGAGATTCCTTTGTGTTAGAGATGAAGCTGGTGGGGGAAGACAGTGGTGTCCTAGCAGCACCAGCAGCAGCACAGCTGCATTTTGGTATCTAACGTAGGAGTAGGATTATATTTGATAAAGTGAAAGAAGGATTACAGTGCATCTGACAGTAGAGTGGGCTTGAAGGAAAATTGTTTGCCATGGATTATAGGGACATAATCTTTTTATGCCCCCAGTAAATATTGATTTTGGAGGAAAGATAGAGCAAATGTGTATCAGTCTTTAGGGGGAGATGGATTGTGTATGAAAGTTTCTGTAATGGCCTAATGTTATTTTAATTTGCTGATTATTGAGAAGGTTGTTCCACAACCTTCACAATGCTCTATATAGGGCATGGTACATGTCTAAATATCATAGCTGTAAATAACAGGCATGGAAATAAACCCTTTATCTCTTTAGCTAATTCATTATTGATGTAGGCTTCCTACCAGAACAACATATTTTGAAATCAGTCTTGTCTTTCAAGAGAATAAAGGTCATTCTGAGGCTTTTTTTCCTTGATTTAGATTTAAGCCTTGCAAGAATCAGATATGCAAAATGCTTGATTAATATCTGAATAATCTGGTGGTATTTCATATTCCCTAGTCTTAAAGGAAACATAAGCAGAAGTGCACTTAAATAACCAGTATTGTTACCTTCCTTCACTTCTGAAAATTCATTTATCCTCTAAAGCTTGTGTCAACAAGTCTTTATTATGGGGATACAAAGTATTAGATATCAAATCCAGGAAAAGAAGGTGCAAATCCCTTTGAAAATCTTGCAATTTATCTCTTGCCTCCGCTTTCTCAAGTCTTCTTCCACGAGCACCCTCTCAGGAGGAGCTCTGGCAGCCCTCATGTGCAGCCTGAGCATCTCCCAGATTGCTGGGTGTGCCTTGGCTCTCACACCTGAACAACAAAACTTGGCCCACCTTTGGCTGTTTTTTGATGCTGATGAAGATAGAAAGTAGCAAACATATTGAGATGTTGAAAGCATATCTAGGGTCAGGTCAAAAGCTCAGGGCTCCAGCTGTTTTAGCTTGGCTTTATGACAACTGAGGCAATTGACCTAATTTTTGTGAGTGACATCCATGGGACCAGGATTTTGCCCTGGAATTATCTATTTCTATGTAATTATGCACAAGGGGATTGTAGGAAAAATGTTTGAGGCTTAACTAGGAACTTTAGAAAAAATAAATAAATAAATAGAGAACAAAGCACTCAGTAAAAAACCATGGCACCTATCACAGGAATCTAATTAATGCCTCCAAGGCACAATCTACTTATCTATATTTTCATGCTCAGGAAATGTGGAAATTACATTACCATATAGCCTGGCTGCATTATTTTATTTTTCAGCAGAACAGTCCTTCTCATAAGGATGGGAACAAATAATACTGAGCAGATAGTGACAGAGTGATGATGCCCTGTGCAAGGTGGCAGTAGAGGCTGTCACCATCTAAACTGCAGGACTTGTTCAAGAACAATTTCATGGTCAGCAGAAAAATGGCCTTTTTGGAATAGCCCAGGACCATCAAAATCCATAGAGAACAGATTGGAGGAAGGTTTGGATAGTTCCTGCAGGACAGATGCACTTTCTCTTTATAGCCCATCCACGGACTTCATTTACTGACAAAAGTTGAGAGCAAGTCTTCAAGAATCAAACTTCACTTCCAAGCAAAACTGCTCTCCTCAGGCTCTCGTTTATTGCTTCAGACACCAATGTTAGTTTTGAGTACTCATCATTAGAAAAGTAGTGGAAATAATTATCCCAAAAATATAAATTTTCACCTGAAATTTTTACCTTTCATTTTCCAACAAATTTCTGCACTCAATTAACCAAAAAACCTATAACATCTTCAAGTATATCCATACTCTTCTCAAATATTCTTCTATGGTTATCCAATATTTATAAGAAAAAATTATGCTCATTATATGTGATCAACACAACATTTTGGTATTCAGGGAAATCACTGGCAGGGTTAAGTGGATTCCACTTAAGTAATCAGAACATAAATGACTTTGATTGTCACAGTGTTTTATATGGCAGAACAAGTATGGCTAAAATTAATGTGTAAAACACAACATTGATTCATTTTTCCTCTGGCAAAAATTACTTTATGCTGTTGCATAAGAGGTCATGGTAGTCTGTGTCTTGAGCACATGTGATCTTCAGAACAGAAAAAAACCTCCTGTTTAATACAATTAAAAAACGTGGACTCAGTAACTATCTGTTTTCATTGACCACATTGAGTTTCTGGCACATAAAGACCCTTCTGAATCCTCAATAGAAATTAACAGCTCCTGTGTATCTTGAAAAGTTGTGGGGTTTGTTATAGCATCAATAGAAATAATTTTTAAGTAGAAATTCACCTCAAATATAAATTTAATAAAGTAGGATAAAATTCTAGATGTTCCTCATTCTAGTATGGCAGTAACAAGCTACCAATACAGCAAAATATTCAAACACTGTAATATCTAAACTACATTATACTTTTTATAATTGAATAATGTATAACATCCTTTCTTTAGAAACTAAATTAAAGTATGAAGACTGTCTGGAATTAACTCAAATATGAGTGATTAACAACAGATGCAATGGAAATTGCTTGCTCTGTATCACCCAAACACATTCAACCACAAAAGGCATTTTCCATAGCAACACAGTGATCACTCAATTTTTTTTTAAATAACCCCACCATATTTCTTATATACAGCCCAAAGACCAAGAATATTAATTTCCAACAATTAAAAAATATTTTTCATTTTGTGTTGTGAAGTGCAGCAGGTGACAGGTTAAACAGAGAACTAGAATGTAGAAAAATACAGAAGACATGTTTCCTTGTCTTCCTTCCTCTTGGCTCTTGGAAAAACTGAGCTGTTTTACTCTTGGGAACAGATTTTTCTGCTCTGGTTTAGCCATCTAGAATTTAGGCTGAGCAAGGTGGTAAGACATTCCTTTCACAGCTAGTGGAGAAAAACAGGCACCTTTGTAAAGTACTCTTCTTGCAATGGGCAGGGAAATCTCATTCTATGTGCTAGAAACTTCCTGGCTTATGGAAAAGTAGAGTAAATTGTGGATCATATTTATTCTGGCAGACATCAATGTCTTCCTGACAATATAGAGAATTCCTTCTTCTTCCAGTGTCAACACCACCAATTAAAAAAAAAGGTGGTACTATTTAATGAACTATGTATTCAAATAATTTAAAATGCAATTTCCTGTAAATGCTGCTGGGTGCTATGAGGACTAGATTAATTTTCCACAGAAGACCTAGATTCAGGAATCATAATATTACTAAAAGAAAATGTCTGCTTTCCCTACTCTACCTTTAAATATTCAATAGATCCTTGAATTAATTCTTATGGTGAACAGAAGACCTGAAAAATTATTGTGGAAGTAAAAGAAAGAGTTCAATATGTAAAGCAAGATGACAGAATTTAGCATCTTGTACAAATACTCCCCCAAAAGGAAAAAAAAGCAAAAAACCAGAAATGTCTTGAATACATGTATCTAGACATGGACTGGCAGATTGCCTATAGAAATTAATGTCTCCAGGCACTCAACAACTGCAGTATTTGGCTACCAGACTAGATAAGGGGCTCAAGTATCTGCATGGCATAGATATGTCTCTCAGTTTCAGATTAGTCTGCAATAAAGTTTTTAGTGAAGTTGGTTTTCTGCAAGAAGGCAGCACTTCTGATTGTTCTGGTGAGCTGTGGAATACAATTTTATATTTATGCTAGAAACAACTGATTGCAAATCATGTTGCAATGAACTTTGTGAACTTGTCATGGTCACATCAAGAGCTGTGCCAACACCTGCAGCAATAAGGCTCTATTGTTCTCTCAAGCCATCTTCACTTCACTTGAATTTCTATTGTAGAAATTCAATTCTCAGTTCCTCAGACTTGGTACAAAAAGTCCAATACCAAGTCTCAATTCCTGAGACTTGGTACAAAAATATTTAGTTAGTCAGCATGTGCTTTGCCTGTAGCGTGGTATTGAGAGAAACAGTGTGAGGAATTTCAGTAAAGTGTGGTAGTTTTTTCCTTAATGACCTTTGTGTACGGATTTTGGGTCATGGTGTTGTATAACATCCTGTTCTTGATAGGGGCTCAGGAATCATTTTTATGTTTTCTGTTCCTGAAGTTATAAAGGTGAGTGAGAGACACACTATGAGTATGCAGAGCACCACTACGGATGTCATGACATCAGCCAGAATCATGAAGATGTGGGACAGGTCAGATTTGCCTCAGCAGGGCAGGAGAAGACCTGGCTGTCACTTTGCCATGGCGGGTTCAGCAGTGTTTGGTCACAGGAGTCACCGTGGCATTGTTCAGCAGCAGAGCCTGAATGCACAACACCAAAGCAGCTGGTTGGAGAAAACAGTGCTGGAGGTCTCAACACCAAAGCAGCTGGTTGGAGAAAACAGTGCTGGAGGTCTCCAGAAGTGGCAGGACTGCTTCCCTCCTCCTTTTCAATGCAACAGGCTCTCTGGTGAGAGGAGCTCATCCACGAGGCTATTTCTATGACATTTAAGGGTTTCTGACTGGTTAGCAGGCAGTTAAATCAAAAAGCTCACAGAAAAAGACACCAAAAATATGCCTGAGGCAGTGGGGTCTGAAATGAGAGTTACATTTAAAGGTAAAGGATGTAAAGAGAAACAAACCTAGGGATTTAAAGATAGAAAAATCATAGAGAAAGTGAAATGAGCCCATTGGATTAGACTTGTGTGTTGAGCTCTAGGCAAAAGCAAGATTAACTTTATTGAGGTCAATAAATAAACCTCCCCTTCAGAAACAAATTACTTAATTTAGTTCTGTGGTGAGACAGAGCCATCTGTAATGCCCACCCATCACCAGAGCAGTTCTATAAATAAATACCACTGTTGCACTAAAGCAGAAGAGGATTAAAGCTCTGATTTAGCTCCCTTGCAGAGACAAAATACAAGGCTTTTACTGCATGTGAGCAGTGTAAGTGGTTGCTCACTGCTGAGTGAATGATGACCATCACAAAAACCTTCCCAGGACACAGTGAGACACACTTATATTTTCCTTTGGAGCTAATATATCAAGATCAGTAATTTAAAAAGAAAATCCTCCTCCTCTCCTCCCCCCCAGCAAATACCCAACAAAAAAAGGGGTTAAATGCAATTGAAAACCAAATTATTGGATTGGTTGAAATCTGGGTTGCCAAAGCCAGTTCAGACACATAACTATGTTAAACCCTTTTACATCCCTTCATTTTTCTTCAATACTTATTTTTATTATATAGGTCCTCTATGAAGTGTCAGTGAAGAACACACTACACTGCAAATAAGTTCTGTTTCAAATATACCAACCAATTCAGTGACAGTCTTACTTTTTTCATCACTTGAATGTTAGTGACTTCAAAACATGCAGTACAAGAATAGGTTCTGCTTTTTTCCTAATGATTATCTCAATCTTTAATTGAGCTCTTATTATGATTTGATTTAGTAGAAATAAAAAGTATCTGCTAATATTTAATACTGGGGGAAAATATCTCCTTAATTCAGAGAGACATCAAATAATATCTTTTTTCTTTTTCATTTATTGTTATTTATCTCTTTCTTAGGAGTATTAAGGGCTACCTAGTTTTTGATCAATGTTTTTATGGTGATAGCCAATAAGGCTTTTTTTCTTCTATTTAAAGTGGTTTTCATCCTCCTTTTCCCTCTGCAATTTGTTCCTGTCCATCAGCTAGAACAGGGCCATTTGATTCAGAGCAGCTGAGAGGGTAGAGATTTCTGGAAGGCAGTGCAGAACAAGGGCAGGGAAATCCTATCAGTGACTCTTGGTCCCCAAGATGTGCAGCTGAATGTCAAATCTACTGGCTGCCTGGCTGCCTGTTAATCTCTGGTGAGGGGGTAATAGGAAAAAGAGGGGTTTAATCTTTTTATTCCATATCACTTTGCAGCTGAGCTCTGTGGGCAAAATGAATAGTCAAGGTTTCAAATCACAGCTGGAATTGTTGCTCTGAAACTTTGGCTTAAGTAGAGACCAGTTTTGATAACAAGCTGGTAAAGCTCTCACTGGGAGAAAGTCAAGGTTGGCATCCTGCCCAGATCACACCACCAGCAGCAGAAAGATTTTCATTCACACCAGTTGCACTAAAACTCTCCGCAGACTTCTTAAATTTTTTAGTCTGAAAAATGATTATATATCTCTTTATTGAAGAATTTCAGAGTTTACTCAGCCTTCAAACAAAAGAATATGTAGGAGCTAAGTGGGACTTTAGGGCTCCAGGACTATAATTTTGTACCACTAAAAAGTCAATAAAATTGTCATTCTTGAGTAGAAGTAGCAACATAATCTTACATCTCAGGAAACTGGGACAGACCAGAGTGTTACATTAACTGACAATAATGGTTACCAGCTCTCCACTGCACAATTTAAATACAGAAATGGGCCTCAGTTTGTGCCAATATTTGAATGCCAGCAACAGCATTGTGTTAGAGCAGTGCAGAGATTAATAGTTTCTCTTTTCACACAGCACCTGACCTCTAATACATTTGCTCCATCTCATAATGGTGCAACATTTATGAGAGTTTCAAGGAGCAGTCCAAGGTGTGGTTTAGAGTGGCAGCATATTCCTGTTCTCACACAGGTGGTGTTGCAGAGGTTTTTCAGTAATTTTTCTCTGGATTTAGAGAAGTAGGCCCCAAAGAGACCAGTGGCCTCTCAAAACTGTGCTGTATTGCTGCCTGTCACTTTCAGGGCTCTATATGACCTTGTGCTGGGTGTCAGCAAGAGCAGAGTTGCCAAAAGTGGGGAGAAGCAAGTCCATGCTGACAGTAGTTTGCTGGTTGCCATGGTAACCAGGGGCATTACTGTGCCTCTAAATGGTCAAGATGTGCATTGCCATCCAGTGCTCCTCAGAGCAATGTTCTCATCGTAACCGTAAGAGGAATCGTCAGAGACAACAAATATGGGGCAGAATTAGTCACATCCATGCTATATTCCAGGACAGGTGCCCTCAGCCCGTTCCCTAAGAGCTTGTGTTGTGCCCCTGGTGAAGCATTTCCAGCACTGCTGACGCTGCAGCTTCTACACCCGTTACTTTACTGAGCTCTTGCACTTAAGGGTTTGCTCTGAGCACTGCAGCTCAGTGCCTGGCACAACCTCTCTGTGGCATTGTAACATTCTCTGATTTATGATACTGAGGACACTATGAGGAAAAAAAGATTTCTTTTTTGGAGAGGAAAAATATGCTGTTTCCATTATTATTATTATTATTATTATTATTATTATTATTATTGTTATTGTTATTATTATTATTATTATTATTATTATTATACGGAAAGGAGAGAAAAATTTCTGACTTCTCCATTAAACTATATAATAAAACAAGAAACTTTTATGATGCATTGAATTTGGGACTGCTACTGTTTACACATAGCTATGTACATTTATTTCTAAACATCCTCATGGGTTCTAAAACTTCTATAATAGAATTTTTAAAAATAGCTGAATGAGGGGAAAGAAAATGTCTCTAACCTATACAAAACAAATGAAGATGTGTTGTGGTTTTTGCAGGATAAATTAGATAAAGCATGAGAAAATTATCCGTCACCCTGAAGGACACATTTGAAGTATAAATGCCTTATTAGGTACTTAATAAATTCAGGGGAGTATTGAGCAATAGCTAGCTATCACACACCAGGTTTTGGGCAGGATAAAGTCTTCCATAGCCATGTCAAGTTATGTGAACCTTCTTCAACATGTTTAAATAAGCACTGGCAAATTGACAGTATCACACTGTCTGGAACAACTAAGAAAACAAAAGCTAGTGCAAGTGAAGGAAGGTAGTTGGCCAAACCTACTTGGGTCAGCTGCTGAATTTGGTTTCATGTAGAAGCATAAAATGTTTGAACATTGTGGGCAATCATTTTTAATATTTTTAGTTTTTTTCTGAACCAGAATCTAGATTAATTTCACAGACATACAGAAAGATTTTTATGATGCAGTTCCATTTTAGTTTGTAGGGAAATTCAGTATCTGTTCAATTATTGGTGACTGGATGTTGGCACAAAAAAAGATGAAATAAATTATTCATAACAATTAGCATAGAAGTGTAACATTTCACAGGAGGGATTAAACTGGAGTGACTCATTCAATCTATCCTGCTGTTTACAGAGGTTTCAGTAACCTAGTGAGGGTGGAAAAATTTTCCATGAGACTCAGGCCTCAGGTCAGGTAAGGAGATATTTTGAATGAGTTAATTGTAAAAGTTGTGTTTGAGTAATGTGTTGTCTGAAATAGGGTTGAAAGGTAATAACAGCTTCCATGCAGCAGGTTGTTGGCCAAATAGAGAATAACAGGCTCATTCACAGATGGTGGATGTGTTAGGTCAATGGAACTAGCAATAAAGTCTGTCCGCAGAGACTAACACAAAACACCACTCAGAGCAGCGGGATCCCAGTCAGAAGTTAGGACACTACACTGCTGGATATCCATATGCATTTGAGGCTGAAGACAATGGCATAATCCTTCAGAAAATAAACACATTTCAAGAAGCAGCAAAAATTGGAGCTTCTCTGTCCCAGACTGACAAAATATTCAGATGTGACATTTGAAAGCAAAGAAATATTATTATTAACATATGCAAGAAAACACCTTCATGTACAATTCTTGTAAACAAGCAGAACTTTAGCAGCAGAAATCCAGCTCTTGACATTTGTTCCTCTATCACAATTAATCTTGCAAGTGCCTGATCATGAACTAATAACTCTGATTAATGGGACAAAATATATTCAGAAATAGAAGATGATAAGAGAGACCGCATTTTTTTAGTTCCATAAGGGACTCAAACATGTCTGTATCTGACCATGACAGTTTGAGGTCCTTTCTGAGGTAATCTAATATATTTCTGTGACATCACAGATTTTTTAGAAGAATTTGAAAGGATGGTGAGATTTTGACTGGAAAATGGTTGTGAAAGAACTTTCTGGGACATACATCAAGCTGAAGAATTAAGTTAAAGAGAATTCCTATAACTAAGAGGCTATAGCAGAATGAAGCTGCTAGTAAGTATTTTAAATTTGTCATGGAGCTTGAAGAGAATTCTCCTTGGAGCTGGGAAAATGTTCAGAGTTGAAGTTCAGACTAAATGAGATGAAAGAAAAGAATAATTCAAAAAGAACAAATTGATTTCTTTGTAAATATATGCCCATGTTTTAAATAAGCATGATTAGTTGGAAGCATATTTTGTGCAAGAAAAATGTTTTGGCTCAATTCTTTACATGCTTGCAGGTAATTTAAAGTTAGCTGAATATCTGTATTGTATCCTCAGTATTCAGTCATAGTCTTAGATGATTTGTGTGATTGCTGGTTGCAATGATATTGAACTGGCAATTTTCTAAATAGCAGCAGAGTAGCAATCTCTGTGTAAGCAGGTCTATTTGGCACAGCGAGATTATGGTAAAATCTCCCAAGGCATAATTTTGCTACAAAGGGGAACAGTCAGAGGAAGACTTTGATGGACAACAAATTAAAGTAAGTGATTGACAAGACAGAGACAAGTTGAGGTATTCGGCGCCAATTCTGAGAGCCCAATAGCCTGCTGGGTTATTTTATCAGGATATTAACTGAAATAATTGCTATTTTTTGTTATCAGACTGCCTCAAAACCTCCTAAGTTCGTTCTGTATTTCTGATAACAAGAAAAATTACAAGGACATTTACTTAGTCATATTTTCACAAACTTCGTTTCTGCTCCTCCTGGAGTCTGCAGAATCACAGACAGTCAAAGTTTCTGGGAAAAAGCTTCAGGATTTAATAAGTGCAATATCTTATATGACTGGTTTCCTTAGTGTCTCTTGACCTTTTCTTTCACAGAGGCACTTTATTATCCTTTAAGAATTTCTGCATATCTTTGAGCAAAAAATGAGACTCATATGGATATAAATCTGATTTGCCAAAGAAGTGTGATTTCTATGGCATGGAAGGATTATTCATTTCTATAATCTTTGATTTTAAACCTTACCTTTCTGTGAATTATTCCAACAGCTAGTGTCTTTCTCAGTTTGATGGTTCAGGTTTTGACCTCATGGATCAGTGTTTTGCTGTTACTTGTTTGGTAAGAAAATACTGTCTTATCAACACATGATGCCCATGTAACTGTACTTGTGTTTCCACACTACTTAAAAATAAGAAAGCAAAACCATGCTTCAAATACAGTACAAACACTTCAATCTTATACATGAAGGAGAACAAGAGGTACAGATGTGATGGGAGAACAGAATAGAAATAAAAAACCATTAAGATGCATTCGCTTCTGATTTCACTAAGGATCATGTGGTTAAAAAGAAAATCATTAAATACCTGCATTTGAAATGCACTTCCAGAGGTCATTGTCCACTGTGTCCCTGCTCCATCAACTCAAAGCAAATCTAATCAGAACAAATTGCTCAGGGCCATGTCTTGTTGATTCTTGAGCATCTCCAAGGATGAAGAGTCCACAGCAACTCTGGCCAACCCATTTTGGACCAACATTTTGTTTAAAAAACTAATAACATTATATTGTTATGTTACAATGAATCACAATGTACCATGTTCCAGCTTGTTTTCCTCGCTTCCTAGGGACAAAGATAATGTAGTCATTGGAGATGAGGATATGAACATGGAAACAATCATAATTAGGAAGGAAACAAAGGGGTTAATGATTTTAAGATTAAGATTATTTCATTAAGGTGAGTAGAAACTGATCTAATTGTTGGGAACACTGTGAGTCATGCTGAAGAATAGGTTGTTGAGTTTCTTTAGGCTTCTAAAGATAATCATTGGCAGTGAGTTCTTAATGTTTTCATTAATAATCTGGGCAGCAAAATAACACTGTTAATGCACTTTGCTGACAACATAAATTTGGCAGATGAGAATACTACAGAGAAAAATCAGAACTGTGCAGACACATAAATACATAACTTTAAATGGAACAAGAAACATAAACACATCAGATACAATAATATAAGCACATAAGTAAGGCTCACATATGCCTCTCCCAAGTTTACACTTTCCAACACAACTGTGGGTCTTGGACTAAAGCTCAGCCCACTCCCTTGGTTAGGGCTAGGAGAAAGACAAATTTTTGAAATCTGGCAAACCTTGGTGTTCAAAATAATTTCTAGGCCATTTATACCCAGGAATAAGTTTTGGGAACAACGTTCAGTCCAAGACCAGGTCTTGGGCTAGATTTTGGGCTTAGTGTTCAGAGACACAAAGGTTAGAGCCTCTCTGACCATCTGTTTTTAATATTAAGTACCATTGCATTGGGTTTGTGTGACAAGATTTAGGCAGTGGGGAGGGTACAGGGGTGGCTTCTGTGAGAAGGTGCCAGAAGCTTTCCCTGTGTCCAGCAGAGCCAATGCCAGCCAGCTCCAGAATGGATCTGCCTCTGGCCAAGGCCAAGCCCATCAGTGATGGCAGGATAACAGATATAAGAAATGGAAAATCTGCTGTGTAACAGCAGCAGTGAAGAGAGGAGTGAAACCATGTAGAGAAACAGTTCTGCAGCACCAAGGTCAGTGAAGGAAGATGGGGAGGCAGGAGGTGCTCCAGGCCCCAGAGCTGGGATTCCCCTGGTGCAGCCCATGGGGAGGCAGCTGTGCCCCTGCAGCCCAGGGAGGAGCAGGGGGAGCAGAGAGCCACCTGCAGCCCACGGGGAACACAATGCCAGAGCAGGTGGATGCCCAAAGGAGTCTGTGACCCGCGGGAAAGCCAAGCTGGAGCAGGCCATGAAGAACTGCAGCCCATGGGAAGGACTCATGTTCATGGAGGACTGTCTCCTGTGTGAGAGACCCCATGCTGGAGCTGGGGAAGCGTGTGAGGAATTCTCCTGAGGGAGAAGGAGCAGCCAAGACAATGAATGATGAACAAAACACAATCCATAACACCCACTCCACGTCCCTCTGCATCACTGTGGGGAGGAGATAGAGAACTGGGGGGTCAGGTTGAGCCCAGGAAGAAGGGAAAGGTAAGGGAAAGGTGTTCTGAAATTTGGGGGTTTTCTCATTATCCTGGTTTGATTTGATTGGCAATAAATTCAATTATTTTTCTTGAATCTGTTTTGGCTGTGATAGTAATTGGTGAGTGATCATCCCTGTCGTTATCCCAAACCACAAGATTTAATTTATTTTTTCTCCCCTGTCCAGCTGAGGAGGGGAGTGATAGAGCAGCTCCAATGGGCACCAGATGTCCTACCTATGATAGTGAAGTCACTTGTCTGAAAAAAGCTGCAGCAGAAGCAAGATGGGTAGAAAAAGCCTCTAACAGCATCCAGGTTAAATGGATTAATGAGTGCACAATGGGGAAATTGAACTAATTAAGAGGTGGCATAGTCTGCTCCTAACATTTATAATCTTATAAGGGACCCTCTATACTTGTTCTTCCAGCACTGCAAACAGAGAAAATTTCTGCATATCTTTGTGCAAAAAAAGAGATTTTGGAAGAAAGCTCTATGAAGAGCATTTTATGAGTGTGCAGAAAGGATAATTTTGGTGGTGGCTGCGGAATGTCCAGCTCAATTGTACACTTCTGGTGTCTGGGAGTCTTGAACACACTATTCAGCTTTGACTCCCCTGGGCTCCCACATATACTGCACTACAGTAGAAGTGCACCCAAACACAAAATATTCACCCAATTAATTAGGTCAATTAATAACTTAATTAGCTGTCTTATTAGCAATGTGCTAAATTGTGAAGAGCAGTTGGGAGTTCATAGATTTTAAAGATACAGAATAATATTACTGTTCTACATATTAAGGGTCACAGCATTCTTACTATTAAAAATCAAGATTAACACAAATAAATCATGTCATCTGGCTCATGAGATTGGAGTGAAACAGAATTTTTCCCTCTCCCGAAAGACCTTCTTAATCACTTTTAGATAGGTTGTGTACCTGCATCTGTTAGCAGAGACTCTTTCTCTGTATTCCTGGCAAGAGTAGACAAAACTGAGAAAGAAAGGGTGTAACAGTGCCCCAGCACTGCTCAGTGTTAGAGGACAAGGAGATGGCTTTTTGATATTGCTTGCTTGTCTCCTCTTCTCACTTAACACTCCAACCATAACCCTATATGTACGTAGGCAATTCACAGCATAGGCAATTCATAGCACAGGCAATTCTCCTGGCTGTGAACTTCTGTTAATATGAAAAGATAGCCCTTGGAAATTTTGAATACCTTGGGAAAGTCAACCCTGCTTGTCAGCTCTGAAAGGTATGTGTACTTCCAGGAAGATTTTCACTAAAACTTCATGGGCACATTCACAAGAATAAGTGAACTGCCAACTTTAATTACTTGTCCCAAAGAATTGGGATGCAGGAGATTTTCAGGTAAAAATTATAATTCAGAACACATTATACTTTTATTTTCTTTTTGGAAATGACTGGATGTGAAATTACAATAAATTGCTTTAGGTTACCATCAGGACTGGACATATGCTTAACTACTTCAGATTTGGCAACTGAAGAAAGCAAAAGCAGTAGTGTGAATTACAGGCATCATTAAGAGTGTTGCCTATAGTGAAATTGGGCAGTTCATTAAACTGTAGTTCTTAGCTAGTTAGGCCTTTAAACATGGTGTATTATAAAAATTATAGCAATTACCATGACAATTAAATGAGTCATCTGTGATTACATCTGAGCTTAATATCATGCTTAAGGCAACAGGTGCACTTTGGGCTTTAAAATGTTAATTGACCTTTAGGAAAAAAAATTAGATAGACATGATATGAAGGACTAGATGGTACCTTGTTCCTAAGTGATAAAGAGTAGCATAATAGGAACCTTCTCTATGTGTATCCATCACATCCTTGGATTTCTGTGAAGAAATTTTACTTGTAGGCCTAAAAATGAATTGATTTTAAGACTTTCTGTATTAAGCAAGACAATTGTTCCTCTATTGTGTTTTTGCTCAGATTTTCAAGAATTTAAACATTTTATTTATACTGCTGTTAAGAAGAGTGTTAACTTTGTTAGTGGACACTCCTGTAGACAGCATCCTTTATTGACTGGCATGTGAACCTATGGTATTTAATGTTTCAAGTTAGCAGTAAAACCAAGTGAATAAAACACTGAGCTTTCAGGAAACATCTGATACTAACTAGTACTTGGGAGTGACATGGCACTCTGCATTATACAGGATGTACAGGATCAGGCTGCCTGGGTGTTCACAAGGCTTGAACAGGCTGCAGGAGCCTGAAACAGCCTTAACAGGACTTGCAAAGCAATTGCCAGATTAACATTGCACTTATCTGCCAGTCAAAGGCAACTGAGATGTTTCCTTTCATTTCTCCCCCTTCAGATGGTCCTGACTGCTGCAAAAGTGTCACCTCAGTGTTCCATGCTCACCACCTATGACATTCCCATATGTTACTTGCATCTCCTTATTTCTCTTCACCTCTAGCTCCCTATGCAGGCAGAGCTGATGCTGGGGCATCCACATGGCTAAAATGGCTGTGTTACAATTACAGTTATCTCTATCTATGGAACTTTTTTTCCTTTTTCTGTTTGCCTGCTTATATTTTCCTTTAATCTTTGTTACTTCATCCTACACACATTGAAAAAACTATTTGATCTCAGCCCAGAATGCAGATGCAAGAGCTGAAAGGATCCTGATTTTTGTCAGAGAGCTCTGTAAGTCTGTAAGCAAATAAAAGAAATTAATAAAAGCAATTTACATGAGGGACTCCCTTATGCTTGCTGCCCTGGGAGTAGGAAGAAGACAAACTCCATTAGTTTGCTATCAGATGCCCACTCCAATAAAAATCAAAACCTATTTGAGATGCTCTATGATCTCTCACATTGCCACTGGTCAATGATCCAGAAATGCATGGACCTTTCACAGGTTTTCAGCAGCTGTGTTTTACTCAGTCTGTTAAGCACTTCTCATCTGTTCCAGAGACAAATGTGTTACTGGTAATTTCAGGTAAAAATCTGTGTTAGCTTTTTCCTCATGCACTTACTTGTTTCTCTGAGAAATGCAGGGAAATGCTGTCCTTCTGTGAAGAAACCAAAATTTCCCTAAGAACTCCCTTAGGCTAGGACCTGCTGCCATGCTTCTCAGGGCATCTGAATGAGTCTGCTCCAAAATGCAGATTTTTCCTACAGAGTGAGGTGGGGACAGGGTTAGTGTTTGTAGGATTAGGAATCTTCAGAAATATGAATATACTTCCCTACCCTGGAAAAGGCTATGTAAATCTGTATGGTCTGAAGACCCACATGAGGTCGTTCATACTCAAATGACCCCTGAAAAACTTGGAATCTAGGTGAAAAAACCTCTGCTAAGGGAAACTGAAGATTACTCCCACATCTCCCTGTTTTACTTGGGGAATTACAAAATGTCCTGATTTTAAGCCCAGTTGGAGATGAAACACCATGCAGCTATCCAGTGGAATCAGCAAGAAAATTGGAGGATGAGAGCTACATTTGGAGTGATGCAATAACAAAGAGATGGGATGCCCATACAGTAAGCAATCCTGGACATCTCACCAATTAATGACCTTTTTAGCACTTTCTTTCCTTTCTATGCCTTTTCTGGTTTGTCTTTTAAGCAGCTTTTCAGGAAAGACTTCAGATTCCCAGAGGCAGGTCACTCAAGGGGATGTTCTCTAGATTTCCTCACCAGTTTACTCTGAGCCAAATTTACCATGTGCACATGTCTTGTACTATGTTTCCCCCTGGACTCAGAAAAACCCCAAAAAACCCAAAAACTAAAGCAAACCAAACCAAACCAAAAATAAACAAACAAAAGAACCCCCAAGAAAGCATAGTCATAGAGGCAAAATATTAGTAAGACAGAGATGGCTGACATAAATCCTTTGGCAGATACCCCTGGTATCCTTGAATTTGTGGACTAAGAAAGTGATAGCAGCATGCACATTAGGTGCTTTTAGGATCAGGAATGTTAGACAAGTGATAAACAACACAAGTATGGGTAATTCAGCATGCACAGCATGAGCCAGAACCTCTGGGGAACAATAAAGTTAAAGATGAATTTGTTCCCTGCTCTCAAGGCATGCTACAAGCAGGCATGCACAGGATTATGACTATTTTTGCCTGCAGTCTTCAGACCCTTTGTCTTCTCTCTCTTGGGATCCCTGATCCTATAGAATCAGTGATGATCCATGATGAAACTTCAGCTAGGTAGAAGCCAAGAAAAATTTATGACTCATGACAGTGGGAGGTCCAAAGATCCACTTCAGCACCTTGACACAAGACTGTATCATGAGACAAACACCACTGAGCCCATTTGGACATTGGTCACATTTTCTTTTTCCTTGCTTAACTTTCCTTTTGTTTCCCTGTTAAAGCCTCCTGAGGTTATATACCCAGTTAATAGATTTGCTGCCTCAGTTTCTGCCTCTTTCTTTCTTTTCTCTCATGGATTTCTGGTCTGGGATACCAACATGCAGTGCAGCACAGGCTACAGACCCTCTGTAAGCCCCACATCTGATTCTGCTGCCTTGACAGCCACAGAAACATGGCTGTCACAGCTCACCAGGCTGGACTAATGCCAGCTAAATATAGTTTTAATGGGATCACATTCCCTGGTGGCTGAGAAGGCTTAGCTGCCATATGGCCTCTCTGGGCTGCTTTGCCAGTAGCGCTACAAAAGTGAATTGCCTTCCACAAGCTGTAAAAGGGGAGATTGGGAAGCGATATTAAGAGAGAGGATATGAAATTACAGAGTGTCAGGCAGTTTTATAGGTTAGCATAGGAGTCATTTGTCATGAAGACTAAGTCTTGCAGAAAGAATGGCAGCAAATTAAAGGACAGAAAACATGAAGTTCGCTGTCCTATAGCACATTCCCCTTCTGATGTAGAAGGTTATTTACCTGTGTTTCTTCAGTGTTTTCAAAACTCATAAGAACAAAACCTTTAATATAACAGAAATGATCCAGCAGTTTTCAGGGAGCAAGCTTTGGCAACTTCCACAGGAACACTGGGGAAAATAATCCTAACAAGGACCAGGGGTGTCCTGATGAAAGTGGCTATTGACTTTTCATCATACCCTTGAACGGATAATTAAACCAAGTGAGATGAAGAACAAAGTAAGTGCTATTAAAACATAATCAGTGGTAAATGCAAATGTCAATAATCTAATTAGTGCTGTTTTTCCTTGAGAGGCAGCAAATAATAAACCACAGGGATTACAGTCTAAGATTAAGACTACACTTCAGGATTTCCTGCTGTACAACAGAAACTCTATTGCAAAACCAGTTATACATTCATACCTGTCCTTCCATCACCATGGCTATTTCTTCATGGGAGGTGTAGTTTTACTCCAGCAATCAAGAGCTTACAAAGTACTGAGGCTGCTGGACAAACAAATTGGCAGAGTCCTTCATGACTTAACACCAGTGTTACAGATTTAATTTAAGACTTCACAGACACAGTCTGAGCAGTTGAGTACCTTAGCTTGCTTTCTTTGTTGTTTAGTCAGTATGCACACATCAGGGCTCCTTCTAGCTGATACCCCTGGGGGAAGCACAGGCACAGCATCAAGAAAGATGTTTTCCCTTGTTGAGACAGACACACCACCACAGCTTAGTGAAGTCACCTTTGCCATCGACAGCACTCCTCCATCAGCTTGTTTCCATCCACATAAGCAATTTTGCTGCCATAAGGATGTGAAACAGAGGACATGATTTGTTCACATTCTTATGATTGCAGTACTTAGCACTACTTACATCAGCTTAAATTGAGTCCCTTAGGCCAAAAGCATACAAGTTCTAGCCAGGATAGCAAGTGCTGGCTAAGCCAGCATCCCCCCCTAGGCAATTTTGTTACACCACCAAATGCCAATTGTAGACCTGTCAAATGAAGAGTGGGCATTTTCTGAATTTTGTTTAGCTCTTTTAGGAAAACTACGTGAGCTGCAAGGTTAGGAAAACCCCCATGTGCTGCTGCTCCTCATGGCATCTCCACGAGAGGGCTCTGCTGGCATGTCCGCATGGGCCCTGGGACAGGCCCGGCTGCAGCCCCGGGACAGGGCTGAGGAAAGAAATTAAACACACAAAACTCAAATCTGGGGAGAAAAAGGAAAAGAAAAGAAAGAAAAAAAGGAAGAAAAGAAGAGAGAAGGAGGGAGGGAGGGAGGGAGGGAGGGGGGGAAGGAAGGAAGGAAGGAGGGAAGGAGGGAAGGAAGGAAGGAAGGAAGGAAGGAAGGAAGGAAGGAAGGAAGGAAGGAAGGAAGGAAGGAAGGAAGGAAGGAAGGAAGGGGCGGAAGGAAGTGGCGGAAGGAAGTGGCGGAAGGAAGGAAGGAAGGAAGTGGCGGAAGGAAGTGGCGGAAGGAAGTGGCGGAAGGAAGTGGCGGAAGGAAGTGGCGGAAGGAAGTGGCGGAAGGAAGGAAGTGGCGGAAGGAAGGAAGTGGCGGAAGGAAGGAAGGAAGGAAGGAAGGAAGGAAGGAAGGAAGGAAGGAAGGAAGGAAGGAAGGAAGGAAGGAAGGAAGGAAGGAAGGAAGGAAGGAAGGAAGGAAGGAAGGAAGGAAGGAAGGAAGGAAGGAAGGAAGGAAGGAAGTGGCGGAAGGAAGGAAGGAAGTGGCGGAAGGAAGTGGCGGAAGGAAGTGGCGGAAGGAAGGAAGTGGCGGAAGGAAGGAAGTGGCGGAAGGAAGTGGCGGAAGGAAGTGGCGGAAGGAAGTGGCGGAAGGAAGTGGCGGAAGGAAGTGGCGGAAGGAAGTGGCGGAAGGAAGTGGCGGAAGGAAGGAAGTGGCGGAAGGAAGGAAGGAAGGAAGGAAGGAAGGAAGGAAGGAAGGAAGGAAGGAAGGAAGGAAGGAAGGAAGGAAGGAAGGAAGGAAGTGGCGGAAGGAAGTGGCGGAAGGAAGGAAGTGGCGGAAGGAAGGAAGTGGCGGAAGGAAGGAAGTGGCGGAAGGAAGGAAGTGGCGGAAGGAAGTGGCGGAAGGAAGTGGCGGAAGGAAGTGGCGGAAGGAAGTGGCGGAAGTGGCGGAAGTGGCGGAAGTGGCGGAAGGAAGGAAGGAAGGAAGGAAGGAAGGAAGGAAGGAAGGAAGGAAGGAAGGAAGGAAGGAAGGAAGGAAGGAAGGAAGGAAGGAAGTGGCGGAAGGAAGGAAGTGGCGGAAGGAAGGAAGTGGCGGAAGGAAGGAAGTGGCGGAAGGAAGGAAGTGGCGGAAGGAAGGAAGTGGCGGAAGGAAGGAAGGAAGGAAGGAAGGAAGGAAGGAAGGAAGGAAGGAAGGAAGGAAGGAAGGAAGGAAGGAAGGAAGTGGCAGAAGGAAGGAAGGAAGGAAGTGGCGGAAGGAAGTGGCGGAAGGAAGGAAG
This sequence comes from Zonotrichia albicollis, assembly GCF_047830755.1. Classification (NCBI taxonomy): domain Eukaryota; kingdom Metazoa; phylum Chordata; class Aves; order Passeriformes; family Passerellidae; genus Zonotrichia; species Zonotrichia albicollis. Next base: position 61,641,590 of record NC_133822.1, read on the forward strand.
GAAGTGGCGGAAGGAAGGAAGGAAGTGGCGGAAGGAAGTGGCGGAAGGAAGTGGCGGAAGGAAGTGGCGGAAGGAAGTGGCGGAAGGAAGTGGCGGAAGGAAGTGGCGGAAGGAAGTGGCGGAAGGAAGGAAGGAAGGAAGGAAGGAAGGAAGGAAGGAAGGAAGGAAGGAAGGAAGGAAGGAAGGAAGGAAGGAAGGAAGGAAGGAAGGAAGGAAGGAAGTGGCGGAAGGAAGTGGCGGAAGGAAGTGGCGGAAGGAAGGAAGTGGCGGAAGGAAGGAAGTGGCGGAAGGAAGGAAGGAAGTGGCGGAAGGAAGGAAGGAAGTGGCGGAAGTGGCGGAAGTGGCGGAAGTGGCGGAAGTGGCGGAAGTGGCGGAAGGAAGGAAGGAAGGAAGGAAGGAAGGAAGGAAGGAAGGAAGGAAGGAAGGAAGGAAGGAAGGAAGTCAAAATCAAATGTCCACAATTTTCAGCCAAAAATATTGGTCTTGACGCAATAAGGAAGTGTGCCATGGGGCCTCTTATAAAATAAGGGCCAAAGTTTGCAGTGAAAAGTTGAACCCTACCATAGCAAAAAAAAAAAAAACAAACCACCATAAAAAAACCAACCCTAATGATATGTTCCAAACTTTATTCTCAAAAGACTTTGGTTCTCATATGCCTGAGAGCATCATTAGGGTTGATCTTCACTCCATGGCTGCTTGTTTCCTGCAGCACTGTAAACCCAGGTGAACAACGTCCATCTGTCTCCTCCAGCTGATGTGGGGTTTACTCTGTTTATAGGAGGAGCTGAACAGTGAGATCACTTTGTTTCTTGTTTGCTCCTGTACAACTGGCTTCATACTCCCTCCTAAGTGAGAAATTCAGTCTGTGTAACTGAGCACAGGTGAAAGGAAGACTGAGGCAAGGGCTTTCATCAGTATACTCAGCATAACATCTTTCTGCCCTGAATGATGAGATTTCTGAAACAGAAGTCGACTTTGATGTGCACAGCATCAGGAAAACAGAACTAGGTCACTCTCCTGTCTAGAAATATATTGTCTTTTTCAGCATAGCAAGGGATTGGCTTTATATATTGGAAAGCTGTAGAATATTATTAGTTTTCTAAAAATATAACTAATTCCTACTTTTATCTCTAATAATTACAGAGGTTCTGAATGCCTAAGGCTGACTACATGTGAGGGTTTTTTCTATTTTTGTGTATATATATGAGATATTGCTGTACTCAGCTTCAACAGCTTCAGCAGCCTGAAATAACTGTAAACTCAATAACAAAATAATTATAAACCTAATATTACCTTTTTTCAATGTGTCATGAATTTAAGACCTCTAGAATTTTATTTAAATCTCACAGACATCACTCGGGTGAAGAAAACTGCAACATTCCTACAGGGATCAGATGCAGTAATGAATGTAAATGACTCAAGCCTGGTCGAGCTAACTACAGCTAGCATTTCAGTTCATAGCCTGAGCTGTCATGTGAGCCCAGAGCCCACACACCTGCTCACACCCTGACTCACATCTGCAATGAGACAAGGCAAGGAAAGTCATGTCCAGGCTAGATCTGCCTCACACACTGGTTTTGCCTTGGCTGGCAGAAGGGGTGCATCCATCTCAAACCCTGGCCCAAGCAGACAGAGTCAGAATGAAAGTAAACACCCAATGTCTCTTGTGTTTTAAGTACAGAGCGGAGCAAAGCTGTGCATGTGTCTGACCTGCTGCCATGACAGTATTGTGTTGTGATCTGAATTTGAAGACAAAACCACAAATTTTACCTGGTTCAAAATGCAGAAGGCAGCTGCCTGCTGCCTCCTCAGCACTCCTCCGGCAATGTGCAGTGCAGTGCACTGTGCAGAGCCCCTGGCTCCCTGCTCCCAGTAACCAGGGGCCAGCTGTAGCTCATGGAGTGACGCGTGCTTTTGTCTTCCACAGGCTTAGAATATTTTGCTACTTGCTCTGGGGTAGCAAGGTTCAACAGGTTCATCAATGAGCTCTGATGAAGTTCATTTTGGCATCAGTGGTAGAATGTTAGTTCTGAAAGAAGAACTGTTACTTGAACTCAAATAATGGTACAAAAGTCTCACATAAAATTGGATGAAAAGTCTAGAACTCCTTTAAACCCCACACCCCACCCCCTCCCCTTCCCACTTGCATATGCCATTTTGGCATCACAACTACTGAGTTCAGCTCAGAGCCCAAATTGAACCCTGCCTCAGCAGAAATGCCTGAACCTTGGTTGCATAGTGGTCTCAAGGAAGGGATTTGACTAACACTTGCATTAACCCTTGGTAAGTGGCTGCAGCTCTTAATTTCCAGACCATGTTGAAGCACCTTCCAGTTCATTTGGCTTCTGATTAAAAAGGTTGATAATGAAGAGTAGCATTTTGGACAAAAAGATGTTAAGATCTGATGTTTAGCTTTTTGAATTTTATGCTGTTTCATTCTGGGTTTGATTGACTTTTAATATGTGTTTTGTCCCAAATACTAAGAGACATAATTAAATTAACTGGAAAATAAAATAGTTGATTTTCATCATGACTGTTAGAGATTGGAGCACTTAGTCATTCTTGAGGCTGAGGCATTTTTAAAGGTTGCACAGGATTTTCATCACATCTGTTCTACCACAGTCCTATCAAATCAGACACCTGGCCTCTCTCCTCTCAGCAGCTGATAGGAGAACAGTCATTACAATTCAAAGACCACACATGAGTTTGGAAAGTTGGTGCATAAATGTTTTTTAGAAAACTTAGAATGGATTTAAATAGTCTGAAAATGTGAAGTATTTTTCACATGGAAGGCATCATTCCAGCACATTTGCAGCTAGAAGTGAGTCTACACAAGTTATCCATCAGTCTAGGTGTATGTATTGATAACCTGTGGTGGAAGGGGAATATATGGTATTGAGTAAACCCTATCTTGGTATCCATATAATTATTTTAAAAATAAAAGAGATAAGCAGAAGAAAGAAGAAATGTCCATGGCAGTCAAGCACACTACACTCTCTTCTGAGTAAGAGTCCTCTGTATCCAGGGGCAGAACCAATGCTTACTCAAATGGAAGCTCCTTGCTGCTACATGGATGGCCTGTGGCAAACATCAAACTGTGGCTTACCTGCCCCTTACTTCTTTACTTGAAATATTAGACAGAAATTGCTACACTTGTCCCAAAAGCACAATATATACCTATTCCCTTTTGTTTCAAAATGCAATCTGAAGTCCATTTTTTCAGTATTTCAAATTTGAAACAGCTTCCTACAACCAGATTCACTGGAGCCGTGTCCTTTTCTTTGAAAATACTATCTTGTGGGGATTTGCCTGCTCTCTGAAATTCCTAGGATAATTCTGCTATGGGTGGTGCTATAAAATTCAGTGTTGATGATTGTGTTCCATTGTCTTAATGACTTGCTTTTCACATTCTTCTGCACCTAATTAGATTCAGATCAAATGAAGTCATAAGTGCCTGGGGATAAAGAAAAACTCTTAAAGAGCAATTGGCTCAGTCAATGCAAGCCTCCAAGGGGTGTTTGAAGCAGATGCAGTGATTAATTGGTTATTTCAACTTCTTGTGATGAACTGTTCTGACAGGACAGGTATTTTCATGCTATCTGGATTGATTGCAAAAGCTGTTTGTGTAAGAAAAGCGCAGCATCGGAGAGACAGTCATTTAATGTGCACATGGGGACTGTATCATCAAAATAAGTATATGGAAGTTGTGAATATGTAATAATCAGTGTGGAGAGGCTAAGAGCATATTTCTAAGATCTAGGATATGCTGAATAACTGCTCCAAAAGTGGTGATGTTAGTAATGATATGTCAAGTAATAAATATTTAGCTGAAATAAACTGACATCGGTAATTTAGAAGTAACTCTCGGAAAATGTAAATGCTCTGTAAAATGGTGAAGTCTTATGAAGTTACCATGCACTGAGCCAGCACAGCAACAACTGAGAGAAAATGCAGGATCCATCACTGAAAATCCATGTCGTAGCATTGTACCTGTTGCCTCCAAATCTTCATGGTAATTACAGGATTAGGACAACCTTCTAAAGTTCCTGCTCTGATTAGCCAGTGTTGCAAAGAAACTTCATACCCTACAGGTCCCAAACAGTCTAACAATGCAAACTCTCAACTTCTGTTTAATTTACTAATTTAGGGGCAAAACATCTTCAGCAAGAGATTTCAGAACTTTGGCTAAGGGAGTTAGGGGTGTTTAGTTGGGAAAAGACCCAACTCAGGGGTGGTGTTATCACTCTCTAGAACTCCCCGAAAGGAGGTTTTGGCCAGTAGATATTTGGCCTCTTCTCTCAAACAACCAACCAGGATGACAGAACACAGTCTCAAGCTGTTCCAGGGGAGGTTTTGTAATAATTTCTTCACAGAAAGAATGGTTAAACACTGGAATGGTCTGCCCAGGGAGGTGATGGAGTCACTGTCCCTGGAGGTGTTTAAGTAAAGACTGGATGTGACACTCAGTGCCGTGGTCTAGTTCACATGGTGGTGTTGGGTTATAGGCTGGACTTGATGGTCTCAGAAGTCTTTTACTATCCAATTGATTCTGTGATTTGTTAACTTGTTCCGTTCTAGGCTGTAACTCTTACATCGTTTTTTGTGGTATAACTTTGACTTTCCACGCATGTTACTAGGTCATGTCATTGAAGCACAGATTATTTGGAGCAAGCAATGAGCAATCACCTTTGGAGTCTCTCTGGGCTTTGGTATTGGAAGTACTTGCATGCAAGACTGTCTGGCAACTGACCTTTCCCCATCATCCCCCTTTTGGCCTCATGGTTTTAGAGTCTGACTTATATCCTGCCACTGGTTCCTCAACCAGTGGCAACCTTGCTTCCTTCATTTCTCTTACTTGATTTTGCTTTGCCATCCCTTTTCCCTACTGTATGTACTCTGTGCAGACACATGCCCTCCCGTACTACATTGGGTTTTTAATATTTTTGCCTCAGTATTTTTTTTTTTTAGTGGAAAACACACACACAGGTATGAACAATTCTCAAACTAGTAAGACCTCTGAAGCAAAAGAAAAACAAACACATTAACACATTATATTTTGGTCTTGCTTCCTTTTGCTCTTCCCATTCTTTTGATTTTTGGCTTGATCTCTCATGAATATTCAGGCTATATAAATATTTTGTGGTAGGAACTATATCTTTTATCAGTACCAAACACACTTCTGGATGCTATAGAAAAGTTGCAATATGTTAAAATATTTACCTTAAGAACTCAGCAATACAGGTACTTAGCATTCAGACTTGAATATCCTTCTTTCCTTAGGCAATTGGCTCTGAAATAAAAACAGCAATAGCAACATAAGGAATTAGTCAACTTGTATCAGTCAAGGGACTGCACTTGGTCCGTTTGTATCTTGTTAACATGGAAAAAAATCAAGGCATCTTTACTGTAATTCTACAACTTCTGTCTAGGAAAACAACAGTCCCACACTCAAGATTATACACTTAATTTGGAGAGGAAGAAGAACAAAGGATTGTAAGGTGAATATACTGCTCAAATTACATTCTGTAACATGGTTCAGTGCTTTGAATTTTCCTCTTTTAAGATAAGATTTTGTTGCTATGCATGCCCAGTGATAAGTTACAGCAGTGTACCAGTCACCAGATCCCTTCCCAGACAATCCCCTTACATCCACAGGGCTTCTACTGCCTTTTACCATATCACATGCTCAGCACGGGAGACAGCAGCCTTGTCCACACCTCAGTGCGTAGCAAACTTGTCCAGGATGTTTGTTGTGTGGGTCTGAGCCTGTGGCAGGCCTGAAAGACAAGCTTTTCCCATGCTTGCCGTGTGCTGTGACCACTGGAGTATTTTCAAGGCTTGAAGAGTGTTGCAGAGGCATGAAGGAGGCGCTGGGTCGTGGTGAGAGGAAAAACAGAGCTCATACAACAGCAGTTTCTAGTATATACAAAGAGGCAGAACTTAAAACATGAATTTCCCTCTGGGTTTTCATATGTTATCTACCTACTTTACACCAGCTAAATCTTGAATTCTATACCACTAGTCCTTCATTCATCACACAGGACTAAAACTTCAGTCAGGACTAAACATTGCCAAAAGAAGCAGGTACCCAAGTGTTAACATGGCAAAATCACTGAAGCAAACCTGTAACTTTGTAACTGGAACAATTAGACAGTGCATTAGAAAATGCAGAGGGATGTCTTTGATTTGTTGTTGCCTACTAATGGCTCATTTCAATTATTTTTTAATTAAAACCATTGAGGTGTTGGAAGAAACAAATCCAATCTTTTAATTTTGTTTCATACTTTTAATGCATACATTTTAAGAATGCTCAGTGCAAAATCAACTTTAATATATAACCTCTACAGCATTATGAATAATGCTGCCTTATTAAAAGTGAAGCAGTCTGAAAAAAACCCCAGTATTGCCCTCTTGCTCCTGGCAATGTGTTTGCTTTTTTTACCTCTGTTGTGATGAGCATAGAGCTTCAGGTTATCATTTTGTTTCACTCTAGTCTTACATCTCACATTGCAGACAGGATCAAGTTTAAGCAAGCACTGAAGGGAATGTGGTTAAATCCCCTTTTACTATTTTTTAATGCAATAGGAGCATGTGACTGAACTTACAGCTCAGTCATTTTTCTGGTGCTAGACAACACAGCAAAGCTCTGAAAAATAATCATCCCCTCCTCAGATTTGAGGGCTTTGGATCCAAAATTAGGACATGAAACTTTTCAATTAAGTTGATGCTACAAGAGCACTTCAGGACAGCACAGGTCAGTCATCATATCAAATACCTGTCTTAGAGCACCTCTCTCGCTGTGTTGCAGTGATCTGAATACACAAGGTCAGAGAATCCACCTGATTAGAACCAAAGTGGAAAAAAAACAATTCAAATAATCAAAAAAAATCAAAATAATAATCAAAATAATAAAAAAATTCAAATAATCAAAAATCTGTTATGTGTCCCACTCCCTCTCTCCCCACCACAACCCAACCCGAGTAAGGAGTGCACACAAAATCCTGGTTAGTTTTAATCCAGTTCAGCCCCCTGATCACATAGCAACACAGGAGAAGTTTCAATTTAAGCTCCCAAGTGCACTTGTCCCCAGTGTTAAAATTTAAAGGTGAACCCCTCACAGAGTGTCTGACTCTCCACTACAATTAAAAGAGATGTAGGCAAGAATTCATGGGGTATCAGCTGATATCCCAGACACCCTAGGTTATCCAAGGCACTTCTACAGAGCTGTCATGTCTCTTGCCAGATTAAGAGAGACCTATGCCCTTCCAGATGGGTAGATGGGCAGCAGGTGAGTTAGAGCAGGAACATGCACAAGACCAGATATTTATGATTAGCCAATTGAATATGAATGTAGACATTTAAAAAATCCACCTATGTTGCTCTCAACCTGAATCCTGACCCTAAACTCACTTATCCTGAAGCAGAAAACCACTCACAAACATGCCAACAAACACCAGGGAGGAGGGCAGTGCAGGATGTAGGTATTGCTCAAAACACAACGGGGATGAAAACCTCCTTAGAGCAAAAATACTTTATTTTGAGAGGAAATCTCTTTGTGTAATATAACATGTTTTTTATAATTACCATGTTATTAGTTAAAACAGCAGCAATAATCTTTTACTTTTGGAACAAAAGAGGCCATTAGTTCCCCTTGAGTCCTAAAAAGACCTCTCAGGAAAGAGGTCCAGCTCAAGATTCATCTTCTCTTAACCTGAAGTCTCTATCAGAAAGCATATTAAATTATCCTGGAATATTTTCTATTATTAATTTGCCTTCCTTTGTCCGCAGGTTAGAGACTCTGACTCAAAGTGCTTCTGGACTCAGCCAGGGGTGAGGACAGCCCTGAGGGCTTAGGATCCACTGGGACCATGCTGTCTGGTGGTGGAGTGAGCTGTGATGAACAGGACAGTAAGAAAGTTGAGGTGAAGTCCCATCCAATTTGAAGTACTAAAATAGCACAAGTTCACATACATGTGATCAAAAAGGAGACAACTGTATTTAGAATAAAAACAGTTGCTGCAACCAAATAAGTGGATAAGCGGAACTGGGCAAGAATGAGAAGTCTAATTCCCCTGAAATTCGTGAGTTTAACCTCAAAGCATTTTTCTGCTGATTTCATCTGATTTCCTCACCTACCCTTCTGTAAAACATGTGGACAATACCTTTGATATGAATATTTCACTTCTAATGAAAACAAGTGTTCATACATCTTCCTGCTTAGGTGGGATTTCTGTGAGCATCTCTCTGCTGTGGGAAAAGGGAAAAAAAATCTGTTCATTCTCTATTGCCATCTGGGCCTTTTTTTTTTCAGAGATTACTACCTTCACCTCATTTCATTCCTCTGAACAGATATTAAAAAAGGCAAACTGGAAAAAAAAAGGAACCAAAGGACATTTAGGGAACACAGAACAATATTAAATTTACCAGTAACAATATTAAATTTACCAGTAAACCTCATTGCTCGATTTTTACATATATGAATACATACATAGAGCAGCACATGACGGAAGAGAAACATCATAAAGAGAGATCATTACTTAGAGACATTGACTCAGGAGATGGGAACAGCCAGCCCATCTCAGCTGGCATGGGAAGAACTTCCTGGGAAAAGTTGTTTCAGCTCAGAAAGTCTGTGACTCAGATGAAATTAAACTTGGAAGCAAGGACTTGCCTGCAGGGACACCTCCAGGGTAGAACAAAAATTGAATGTGGCATCCTTTTTTAAAATTCTATTCTCAACTCATTCATTTTGTATTTTCTCTGTGTAGAAAATTTGATTTACTTGTATGATAAATACTGCCTTTTTTATTTGAAAGTCCCTTTGGTCTTCTATGAGAAAGTTCAAGTCATGTTTCCCCCTGTATTTTTCTGTATCTACAGAAATTTGTTGAACCTGAAAAGTCTTACATGAAGGAAAAGTTCTAGGTTTATTTTAAAATAGAAAAGGAAAACTTGAAAGGATGAGCCTTAATGCTATGGAAGAGCTTGCAAGCCTAAGCATTAATAGTCCAACAAGAGATTGCAGAATTAAAACACATTTTAAAGTCAATGCTCAATTTATTTCCTCAGAGCCTTTTGTTTTCCTGTCTAGAAGTGAACTTAGTTCATGATTTCTGATGTTAGTTTGACAGCACCGAGTGATTATGTTAAACTTGGCATTTAAAGGACCACATTTAAAATAAATCAAATACTTACTGCATATGTGAAGAGAGAATAAGATTTAAAGAAATCATAATGAACACTTGAATGCTGCCAATCAGTCAGAAAACTCTAAAAAGGCCTATATTCTTAAAATATTTTCTTTGCTTATTTTGATAAGCATAACAGTCATGTTGAAAGTAACAGGAGCTCTTGTGTGCATCAGTGTCTGAAAGACATGCTACTAAATTGGCAGGAGCTACTATATGTCTATTCTTAATTAAATGGTCTGAAAATCTCAAATTCTTCTTTAAATCCTTGACATCTTCAAATTTTTTCTCTTTTCAGGTAGCTGAAAATTTCAGGGTGGTTGTCTCTGCCAAATGGAAAACAGCAATTTTCCTTAATCTGCAGCTTTTAAAATGTACTTCCCATGATTGTCTGATGTACAGTATTCCCTCCTGCAGTATCTGCTTTTTAATTTGCAATGCATTTCTAGCTTTTTTAGAGTGATCTGCAATAGCAATCCATTAAAATATTTTTGATTAATCTTCATGAGTATCTGATTTGATAGTAAGGCTATAGATTTTTGCAAGAAAATGTATCTGACAACAATGAATTCTGTATTATTTCTTTATTATATTAATTCTATCTTTTATGGATAATTAATACCTGCAGAAGTTGCATGTCTTCCTCCAGGGACACATTTTGAAAACCAATACACTGAAGTATCACAAAGAGGAAAATGAATCAAAATATTCTAGATTTCTAACTATTAAAAATTCAGTAGTTTGCAAAGATGCTGTGATAAACTGCTTCTATTCCCAGACAGAAATAAAAGCAATACATGTTAGGGAATCTAATAAAATTCCCAAGAGAAAGGGTTCTGTCTAACAATATCCAGCTTCTTTACACCATCACTTAGCCGCATTTGGAGGAGCTTAACTTGCTCATTATTTAGCATGAAATCTCTTAGACACTAATACCTGCACCTGGAAGGGGAATGTTTATTTCCTACCTGAGGCTTTACTCCCTGGTAGTTTGTTCATTCAAATGGGCAGCATTTAAGTCCTGACAGCAGCATGGAAAGTTAGTTGTGCTCAAAGATAAGAGCTGTCCTCTCCTGACCTGCTGCTGCTCTTTTCCCTTTCATCACCTGTCTTTATCAAGATCACAGAATCACAGAATCATCAAGGCTGGAAAAGACCTTCAAGATCATCTAGTCTAACCATCAATCTGGCAATACCATAATCACCCCTAAACCATATCCCCAAGTGCCACATCCAGACATCACTTGATGTGATGTTGACTACACCACCTCTCTACATTACCAAGATGTTGACTACACCACCTCTCTAGGCAATTTATTCCAATGCTTAACTATTCTTTCACTGAAAAGTTATTTTCTAATATAGAATCTGAAAATTCCCTAGTTCAATTTAAGGCCATTTGTCTCAAATTTAAGAAGACTGCTGATGGGTAGATACAAAACCAAGGCTGAAAATAAGGTTAAGTATGTTCCTGTAGGCACATGCCATAATCATGAGGTCAGATCCAGACTTTCCTTTTCTTTTGCTCTCAGAAGCATAGTGTTCAGTTTTGACCCAAGGGGAGAGGATGTCCTAATTTTCAGACCATGGAATGTTGTGAATTCAGGTATTAGAAGATCCCTACATTTTAAACTGGGGGAGCACAGACCCATCTCCTAACTCATCCTGTCTTCTGAGCAGTTTTGTTTATTGCTAGGCTGTTACACTAAAGACAACTATCAGTGCTATCACAAAGCTCTATTGAAGTTACCAGCCTCAAAAGAGCAGGGGTAGACTGCAACATGAGTGACAGATACTATCAGCAATCTGAATCATCCCTTAAAGCTGCCTAGAGATTCAGAGGGTATCACTCTAGTTAAGAATACAGCATTCAAACAGCATGGAATTAATATAACTTTTTAAATGTCATGGTTTGAGAGCCTGCAGGAAGCAAGTTCCCTTTTGGCCATGGAATAACAGAATTTACTAAGAACTGGAATGCATATTTTGCAATACATATAATGATCAAACTGTTCTGTAATTGTAAGAAGTGACTTACCCCAATCAAAAGATAGTCACATTTTTCTGAGGTGATACTTTTCTACATTATATTATGTCTAAGATGCACCTAAAAAAAATAAGACACAGTGAAGAATCCTTTTTGGATACCTGTTGTCTTTTGGGCATAATTTTATCTTGATTTTCTACATCTTCTTATCTCCCTTTCAATTAAGACAGAGAAGAAGAAACAACTGTTGTGTTTTGGCCTAATTCCATGGCTGGTTGTAATTTAGAAGTTCTCTGCTGTTTGCCCTGCAAATTGTGGGTATCACTGGTTAACATGCCACTAATCTTGTAGAAATGGAACTGAATAGAATGTTCAGAATGTCAGAAGTTCAGGCAACTATTTGGACAACACAGCCTATAACTGGATTTCATTAGTACTGCACTAATAACTCAGTGCATTAGCAGAAGGAAAATAATGTAGGAAATGGGATGGAAGATGTCATCAGGGTACTTGGATGTTTTCACTCTGGTGTGACAGAGCACAAGAGTTGATGCCTCGACTACTGAAGCTGATGTGCAAGAGTAAAAAAGCAAATAAATTCAAACCTTCCTTTTTTGTAATTCATTATGAAAGTATATTAATCTGTTTTTGAATTCTGCAAAGCTGTGCATCTTCCCCTCTCTCAGTGCAGGATCAATGAACAAAATGGAACACAATTCAGGTATTAGCAGAATTACATTTTTACATGGGAGCTAGAATGCCATAAGATGTGTCACTAGTGATGATTTTCATGAAAAATAAAATAATTTCCTTTCCTTTTAAAAGGTAGGTAGCAGGAAAGAAAGGAGGAAAGAAAATATTTTACAAGAAGAATTTTTCAAACAGCCACAGGGGGCTTCCTATTGCATGCTCCCACTCTGAGTGGCCACTGTAACAGAAAAATTATGGAAAAATGCCAGGGAAATTTGCTTACTGATGGATCCTTCTCGTGGGTGGAGATTTTTGTTTGTTTTGTTTTGGGGGTTTTTTTTGTTTTGGTTTGGTTTTTGGTTTTTTTGGATTTTTTTTTCTCTTTTTAATACTCTTTCTTCATGCAGAGGTAATGGGGAAAATTGGTGCAGCTGTGGCTGGACTGCTGCTGGGACAATGTTAATGCAGTGAAAAGGAAACATGTTCTTTACAGATGCAAAAGATTTGCTTAAGCTCTAGGGGAGAGACAAGAACTTGAAGAGAGGTCTGTTACAGACTACACAATCCACTCAGGGAGCCTCCTGGTTGAAGATGGTCAGAGGCCAAGGATGCCAGGAGGAGGGTACAACAAGTGACTGTCCACTAGCTGCTCACAGCTCCCACTGGATACAGGATACTAGCTGAGAACAAGCACAGGCTTTTCTTACTGCATCACTATTTTAAAGAAAACAGTATTTCTGCCTCTAAATTAGGCAGGAGATTAAAAACATGTGGGTATTTCTAAGAAATACACTTACACTTAAGAAATTCATTTACATAGAAATGTCAGTTAAACAAATTTTGACTCTGAAAACTTCCTAAGGAAGTCTTCCTCATCTCTGACTTCGCCATTGCAATACATGCCTGCATGTCTGTAAGTGCAATCCCTCCTAAAACATTTTCCTCTAGAAAGTTTCATGTATTCCTTTAGTTTTCATCACAGAGATTTCAGAAGCTCAGTCAGGTACTTATCATGTGAAACAATTAAGCAGTTATAGGTACAGTAATGTGAGCATTAATAACTAAATCTACTACATTCATTTTGTATGCAACCTTTTCTATGGTGTGTTAGTAGTCCAAATTGCAATGCTTTGCAAATGAGTATGAATAGTCAGCAGTGAGGCTGGGATGTTACATCACACCCAGAGAGCTATTATTTAGCATGTACATAATATTTCCATCCTCAGAGAGTTTCATGAGCAGCCATGCATTCATCTCCTAAAGATGCCTCAAGAAAAGCAGGTAAATATTACCATATCTATTTCTAAACATGAAAGACCAAAAGACAGGAAGGTAGGGAAGCTAAGCGACTCACCCAAAGGCAATCAGTAACAGAAAGTCACTATCAGAGACATAATTACAGGCCAAGCACTCCTAATTATATCTAGAATACATTTAGAGGAGGAGCCTGAGGCCATGTAAGTCGACATGCTTTTGTCAGCATTTCAAACATGAGGTTGTGGTGACCTTTGGAAAAAGCCAGAGAAAGAACTTCTGGATAATATTATCCCTTAGTCCTGCATGCCTGATCCAAACACCTCTATGAATCATTCCAGAAATGTTTCTACCATTCCTTGCAGTGTAAAGAACAAGCAAAGAATTATTCTGAGAGATCTCAGCAACTTTGCCCTATCAGTGAGTGGGATTTGTTGACAAAATAAAAACTTGTACAGTCAGCAGTATGGTCAGTTAATAATGCAGAGCATGCTGGGCTGTACCTGATAATTTCCTATCCTGAAAGCATAATGTGGGTGTGGATGCCACCTCTAGTGCTCATAATTCAACTTTAACACTCCATTTTCCCATGCCCGCTCCTTTTATGCTGTCATTTTCACCATGTGGAATCTCTCTCAAAAGTGCAGTCTTTCTTTGAAGCTCACTCTTCCCTGTCTCCCCCACAGGAAAAACAAAATCCTTTGCCCATGACCTTATGAGATGTGGCTTTGACTGTTGCCTATTGACTGTTCCTCATGATGAGGGGATTAATCTTATTCTCTTAACACCATTCTCATCTCTTATCTCTAGTCCCTGTTTGCTTCATCACACAAAAATTTTGTAGGAGTGGTGCATTCTTTACAGCCCTTCCATACAGCAACACAGCTCTACCTCATATCTCTCTCAAAATTTACTAACCAGTTTTTTAAACTTTTTTATGTCTTCTATCTCCAATCTCATCTGTGCATTCACATTGCCCCTCTCCTTTCTATGCCCTTTTCTACAGAACAGTTAAGTCTTCTCCTTTCAGTCTCATTCATTATACCCAAACCCTCTGCATTCCAACAAAACTTCCATCTCAGTACTATTTCCCTGCTCCCTGAAAGCTAAATACACCTCAAGGATATTAGCATAATTGAGCAGCTCAGAAGACTGAAACCAGGTGAGGGCTTGGAGTTTTGAAAAAACATCACCCTATTCTGTGTTGCCTGAACCTCAGCCCATCCTCCTCCACCCACATATGATCAAATCCTTGATGATTTAGATCCTTTGTTTTACATATATTAAACAACATAAGCTAGACTGTTGATGTTATAGAGAGGAGTTTTTTGCCTTACTTATTTTTCTAGCAGAGTGATTTACCAGACAAATCAGAATTGCACCATTTTTTATAATTCTGTTCCTTTTAATTTACCATTCAAAGGTGGGAGAATCCAGGGCATCCAGTGAACTGAGTGAAGGAAGCATCTCCTTGCCTTGTGGACAAATATACAGAGCTTAGGCATCTCTTTTCCACAGGCAAGAATTACCAAGCTGTGCCAACTTACTTATTCACATGAAACCAAAACATTTCAGGTTCTATTTCTTCTGTTTTTCTGTACTTGTAGTCAGTACATGTACAACAGTGCACAAATTTACAGTCAACCTCTTTACCCTTAGCAAGCCCATTTTAACTTATTTTTACTGGGGAGTTAGTGGGAAAAAATTACAAGGAAGAAGCAAGCTTAAAGGGTTGAATTCTCTAGTCTTCAGAAACACACTTTGGTTTTGTTTTGTTCTTCCTTTACTGTATAACTTTTTTCTTTTTTAGTTAATGAAGAATAGTGCAGACTGGAAAGGTGAGCTTATCTTTAGTTTCAATGAAGAAACCTTGTCAGTAGAATTTCTTGATGATTGAAAGAAGTGAGCCCACAGAGACCAGCTGATGGGATTCTTTTCTGAGATTTATCTTTTCTGTTTGCAGATATTTACAACAGTTAAAGGAATTCAGTACTGAGAGCCAGTCTGAATGGCTGCAAAACACTTTTCAACCATTCAGATATATACAGGAGATAGTATCTCTAGTATTGTAAATGAATGTATCACTCTCAACTTCAAAGGAACTAAGATGTTTCACACCAGATGAAAAACCAATCCCGTTGGAATTTCCTCTTGTGCCAGAGTTTGGTTGCTGTTGCATGTCTGGGTTCAGCTGATCTGGATCAAAAAGGTTCCTAGTCCCAGCTGCTTCTCACTGTATTCTCTAAAGGTTAGCCCCCCTGTTTCCTTCCCATGCTCCCCTTCTGATATGTGTACATAATTGTTCTCTAACCCAATTCAATCAAAATGAAACAGGTTAGGGAAAAAAACCTACTATTTAAAGTGTGTGAGCTAACCTGGATCATTTTGACTGAACTGGGTCAGGGAGTGATTATATGTGCCTTCTACCAGCTGAATGAAAAGGAAGGGAGACAATCTATTTGCTTGGCTTAGTAACAGTCAAAACAAGCCATAGGACTGCAGCTTTATGTGATTTATTCATAGACTGCCTGTGGATGGTATAAACTGGCATGTGGTCTAAGAGATGTCTCACCATGCTCTTCCTTTTGATGTGGTTTTGCACAACTGAAATGCCCTAACAAATCCTCTTGAAACCACAATGGGGAGGTCAAGTGAGCATTTCAGGTCTCCCAACCTGCTGATGCCTTGGGAAGTTCTGCCACACACACTAAGTGGTGGTAAAACCCTGGAACCAAGATGGTTTAGAGCAGTGCTGAGGGAGATGCAGGGCAGCAGCTGACATGTACGTCTTTTGAAATCAGCCAGATGGTCTTTTCCTGGCAGATAGAGACAGTCCCCTTCTATTTACTCTGAGGAGGAGAAAGGATTTGCTATCACCATCAACATGCAAATGTTACTGCACCCTGTCTAACAGATTTAAGCATTCTTCAAGTGAAGACATTTAATGTCAACATTCGGGCTTAACAGTCTTTGTCAACAGCTCATTTTATGTAACAAGCCTGTACTCTGCCTGACCTTTAGTTGAGCAGAAGGCAAAACCATAGCATAGACAGTGCATGGCCTTGGACTTGTGCTTTTTGGACACAGAAATCTCAGCCTTTCCCATGCTGGGGCTAGTATTATTACTCTGAAGCCTATTCCCTTCTTTGAAGAAAAACAAACCAACAAACCTCAAATGTTTTGGCTTGTTTGGTCTGTTAAACAGTAAAATTCTTCACTACAACTTCTCTTTCTCAGTTCTCCATTATCCAGTTCCTGCAGGAGTACAAGAGCACAGGAAACACTGTCTAAAATTAAAAAAAAAAAAAACAAAACAGAAAACCCCAACCCTTTAGGAACTATCCAGGTAACAGACAAAATTCACCCTGGTGTCCTCACCTTTTTTATAGGCTCCTATTAAATCCTGTTAGGCTGTGCTAAGGTCTTCCTGGACCCCTCTCTTCTTCAGGCTGACCAATCCCAGTTCTTTCACCCTGTCTTCATAGGAGAGGTGCTCCAGCCCTCTGACCACCTTTGTGGCCTCCTTTGGACTCATTCTAACACAGCCACATCCTTCTTATGAAGCAGACCCCAGATCTTAAGCAGGGCTGGAAGTGGAGTCTTGCAAAAGCAGAGGAGAAAAACAAAATCAACTCCCTCAACCTGCCAGGCACGCTGCTGTGGGTGCAGGCCAGGCTGAGGGTGCACAGTGTTGTCATAGATCCAGGCCTTTATCCACCTGTATCCCCTAATCCTTCCCAGCAGAGTTACCCTCAACACTTTCATCCCCCAGCCTGTAACACCTGGATTGCCCCAGGCAAGGTGCAGGACCTTGCACTTGCCTTGTTAAAGCTCCAGGGGCTCTCATGGACCCACTTCTCATGGTCTCAGGTGAATCAAGAGCTGAACTACAACATTCAATACTGACGCCCAGAAGATATTAGTAAACATTAAGGGCAGCTGTCAGTACTATTCAAAAATCCTGTCTGAGAGCTGTAGTCCACAATTCTTCTCAATTTCAGCACCTCCTCAGAAATGAGGGTTAACCCTGATGGTGATGGTTTTCATGGGTACAGCTCTGCCAGCAGCAGACATGCTGCATGCTGTACCTACTCTGCAGTGGGTTGTTAATCTTCCCTGCAGGAAAAGGGTGGACAGCTGGAGGCAGTAACCTCTTTTGCCATTGTAGTTAAATCCATCAGAGACTGTGAATCACAGCTCCTATTATTTTCCACATGAGCTCCATTTGTGCTCTGATGAAATGATGCATTCAACAGAAAACAAAATGAAGTGCTGAAACCAATAAATTCTTTAAGACCAGGAGACACCACAAGTTTTTGTCATTAATCTGCCTTAATTAGGAACTACTATTAATGTAGTAATGTATTATTAATTAAAGATGTTCATAGTACATATATTGAAATTTTGTTAATGAAAATGCTACCATGGCATGATATGGTGGGATGCACAATTTCATCTACAGCCAATTTTGCATTCCTGATAGTGTGGTGGATTGATGTAGGAATAGCACAAACATAAACTTGAAGCAGCATGATCTCAAGTTAAAGCTTAATTTAGAGAATTATTCTGGTCTTTTTCCTGAAAAGAAACTTTTCAAAATATAGGACGTGTGAGGAGAAGATCACCTGTTTAACCAATGCAAAAAACAAAGCCTGGGTTTAACTTCAAATTGAGATGAAATGAGGTTTCAAAGCTAATCACAACCTAAAACGTGGGAGTTTCAGCTGCACTTGAAATCACAGAAGAAAAGTGATGAGAAATGTGTTATGTTCAAATGGAAGGAGGATGTGGTTTTCAGGTTACCTGATTTTAGGCCATACAAGCTGGACAGACTTGTCTGTCTCTATCACTACAAGCAATTTATTTAGACAGTCAAGAACACCAACATAATAAAGAAAATTAATATATACAAGTTAAATAGACCTATATAGTATGCTTATTGTCTGTAAAATAGACAGTAAAAGATAAGATCTCTTTGCAGAGCAGAGCCTGTTATATTTAACAGGAAAATGCAAAGCCAATCTTGATTTGCAGAGACTAAAAAAAATAATTTTTCTTTAAATCTAGCTTGAAGAAAATGCAAATCTTCCTCCCTAATATTTTTCATTATTAAAAAAAAAAAACACCAAAAAACACCCCACCACACAACACTTAAAACTATGTTTCATTTTCTGCATACAAGATGGAATTGAAAAGCCAAGAAATCTGACTCTCTCTTCTTTTCCCTCACCAACAGATGTCATGCTGCTGGCTCCTTTTAGAGCCATGATATTCAAACTCCTTCCCATACCCTCAAGAAACAGACACAGGAGAGGTAAGGAGGGCACAGACGTTTCCCTTCTACCTACTTAGTCTGCCTGTGGGTTACCAAGTGGAAGACTCTTTTCAGCTCTTTTTTATTACTGGGTAAAAGCACAAGTGGCAAGGTGCTGCCAGACTGAAAGTTGTGATATTAGTTTTCTGAAAATACTTGTGACTATGCAAAAGAATGAAAAATTTCTGTTGACCCTATTACAGCTGGTTTTTCATATGTGTCACAAGAAATAGAACTAGTAAATCATGTGATGAGAGGAAAGAAAGTGAACAAAATTTCATGGTTATTTGAAATTGTGCACTTCTTGATAGTTCCTTTCAAGCTGATTTTTTAATGGCAAATTCAATTTTCTTCTTGCAGACAGAGTGGAAGTAGCATTAGGCATATGCTATCTTTGATTTTATTGCAAGATCTGTTTTATTCCATTAGAAAATAAGACCCTTCACAACTAGTTATCCTGTAAAATCACATTCAAGCACAGAACCTGGCAGCCATGGCAAAACTCTGGGAGACTTTTATTTGTCATTTTTATTTATGGAAGCCTTTGGTATTCTTAGCACTGTACTATTGGAATATGAATCCCAATATAACCAGTTAGATGGTGCCTAGGCCAGTTCTGACCTTCGCTGCTGGGCCACAGGCAGCACTGCGGTGTTTTACCCCAGAGATACCTTGGCTGGCGGCAGAGTGCAGCGGGGCACAAGACAGGACTCCGTTCTCCTCAGGAGAGAGAGCTTCTGGCGATGGTGAAGAGAAGGAAGGAGCGGATTCTGCTAGAAGGTTGCCAGATGTTTATTCCATGAGTACAGATATGTCTGCACTGGGCCACTGCTGCTAACAGAATGGGGGCCGCATGGTCTCATTAACATTTTAAACTCAGGGCAGGGGAAGGGGAGGGGACAGGTGAGTTACCAACCAGGTGAAGGGGCAGGGTCTCAAGGGACTAGGGACACCTATCACACGACGCCTTGCTGGTATGTTAGCCTGATTGACAGGGCACACTCAGCGAGGGGCGAGGGGGAAGGGAGAAGGTAAAACAGGATATTGCAACACACCACAACACTGTACAAAACAGAGAAAGCCAGAAATCTTCTCTTTCCTATGGAGTCTACAACCTGTGGGTTGTGCTGTGCAATTTAAGGCCAGCCTGAGTCTAGAGTAGTGAAGAACTGCACCGTGTCCTGGAGTGAGAGCACACCAGCTGCTGCTCTTCTTGCAAAGACAAAGTTTGCACATCTGCACATCTCTGCAAACTTTGCTAAGCCAGCTTTGCTCTTTCCTTTGATGCAGTACCATGCCCAGGGAAGCTGTAAAAATGTGGGATGCAGCAGATGTTTGAGTGAGAAGTGAAACCACATGAGGCACAGGTTTTGTGGCCAGATGTCGAGAGCAGCAGACTGCTAATCTTGCAAAATGGTCAAGATTTTGTCTACTGTGTGCAGGGCAGTCTAGGTTTAGTGCTGCTGGTGCCATTGCCCAGAAAGGGGTCAAGATGGGTGAAGTAATAGTTGCTGCAATGTGTAACAACACCTTTTACAAATCATTCTTTTCAGCAGCAGTGATGGCCTCTCTCTGGCCTCCCACCTTCTGAACAATAAAAGTTACATTTTCCTAAGATGGCCCAGAAATGGAGAGTACTCTACATACTATAAATTGTACTTGTACAATTTATGCAGTGCTGTGTAGACAGCTCTACACCAGGGCTAGATAAACAAATATATTTAAATAGAACTGTGCACTGTCTTGGAGTGATATTAACTTGGCTCCCAGAAGCATAAATTAATAGTTTTCCACTGGGGCAAGTTGGGATGATGCATCATTCTGACATGGCTGTAACCCTGGCAGTTTTTGAGTCAGTTCATTTGCAGACAGTTTGGATATGCTGCAGTGCCTGATGTAGAATTATCCTTTATGATCTCCCTGCCCTCACAGCCTCGATACCCGGATAATGACCCACCCCAGGCAGGACATAATTTTGTGAGAGCAGTCCAGACAACGAATATACTGAGTAAGCAGATGATGTACCCAACTCAAAATGGTTTAGATGTCATTTTATGATTAAAAAACTGTGTAGTGAGCATAATTCTTGCAACAGACTACACCAGGAAGGCATTTATAAAAGTGAATA
Source organism: Zonotrichia albicollis (assembly GCF_047830755.1). Lineage (NCBI taxonomy): Eukaryota > Metazoa > Chordata > Aves > Passeriformes > Passerellidae > Zonotrichia > Zonotrichia albicollis. Next base: position 61,662,151 of record NC_133822.1, read on the forward strand.
TAAGGGGAAGATGTAATGCATGCATGATCTTTAGGCAGTGGCTATAGGTAACATTAGACAATATGGGAAGACAGACTAGGAGATCATGTGTCACTTAGAATTGCCATCAAACAGTGGAAGAGTAGGCAGTTTAAAGGATTTGCACAGAGAATGAGGAATCTGCCGAATATTCAGAACAGGTCTGAATGTGAGCAGAATGGCTCAAATTAGTTAGTACAGGAATTTAGACCTTTCAGAGAAGGAGAGAGGAGATCTGCCCCTGATGAGAATGCTGCTATCACTTGTCCACTCTACCAGAGGTTATTTGGTCACACACTCCCTAGATTCATTTCCTGGGGAGGTAGACAGCAGAAAAGAAGTCAAAATAATTTTGTGTATATTACTTTTCCCTAAAAGATAGAATGTTAAATAATTTTTCATAGGTTTTTGGCAAAAAAATCATGGAGAGGGAACACTCTTGTTCTGCATATTTAGTATGTTAGTTTCCATTCTTTCAATTGGAAAAATAGAGGACTAAAGAGGGAAAAGAGGGTTCTTCCACACTTGTCCCATCCTTGCTGGCACAGATCACATTCCCAGCCATAAACTGGGAACTGCAGCAGCAGTATGTGTGTCCTCAGTACCTCTTCTCCTCAATTTTCTGGAGCAAGCCATCAGTCTCCTCTCCCAACCAAGGAGAAGCCATCAATTAATCAACTTGAAGGGAAGATTTGAAGTTACACTGTTACTAGTGTTTTTACTGCTGTGTGTTGACTGCATGGGAAACAGGCTGACTCTTCCCTGCAGCAACAGAGCGCACAGGAAGATTGGTACTTTTGTCATATTGAGCTAGTCCCCCACATACAGCTGTACATCCCATGCTACATATTGCACAGAAAAAGTTGTTCAGCAGCTATCTAGATCTTGTTTTTCACAGAAGTTTATGAAACTCAAAAACCTCACTGTTCTTTCAGGAGCAGTGTAAAGGGAAACTGGATCAACAGTAATGGTTCACACTACACATATGTATTTGTGCTTATACATGTCTTTCCATATCCTCATGAAATTTTAGATTTTTTATAGGAACTCACAGTCAATACAAACAACAAAGTCTCATGTTACAGCCCCTGCGAGGACATGCCAACTTTTTACACATGACAAGGTATCATGCCATAGAGAAGCTCTGTCTCAGTTCCTGCACTCTCCAGTGACTCAGAATATCTAAGCTGGAACCTCAGGAGCTCAGCTTTTTCTGAAAGTTGAAATTAAACTTAAAACTGACATAAGCCTAAACCTCTCAGGAGTTTTCAAAATATTCTTGGTCTTTTTTTTCTCTGCTTTCAGAATGTTTTGATAAATGTTCTCTCACATAGGTGTCCTTCAGGTTCCTCTCCACAATGAGCACACCTAAAGTAGATATTATTCAAACAAATGCAAAAGTAGTACCATTTAATATGCCTTAGGCTGCCCTATATAGATATATATCATTCGTCAGGGACTCATCCATAGATGTTTTCTATTTCCCTTGCCTTGAGAACTTTCAAATCTACAGATCCTAGTTCCAAGAAAAGGGCCATGAGACTACTATCTGCTTTCATCCTTTTTTATTTGAAGCTAGATTAATAAAGAAAAATATGTAAATTTCAGAATGAGAGAAGATAGGGAATCAAATTCTGTACAGTTTACTTAATATAAAGAAACTCAATAAATCAGAGAAACAAACAAGATTATTTAAAGAATTTTGATGTTGAAAATTCATTAGTATATGTAAAAATCATACTACCATTAATTATGTAACTATCTTAGATGTCCTTTAAGAGCAGCAGAGATGCTGATTACTTTCATGTATTTTTTCTCTTTCATATTTACATACTACAAAAATTCACTACAGAAATTATTATTAAAACATAGGCTGATGAATGAGCACAAAACTATTAATGGCACATAATTTTCAGTGTACATGTCCACTGGAGTATTTAGCAATCCATGCAGATCTTATAGTATGCCCTATGTGCTTTGATTTTCTCTGTTAGATGATTGAAAAATATTCATTAAGAGATTTCTCTAATGAGCTGCATTCAAGCATAAAATAGGCCATTCCTTTTATAATTTAAGTGTGGTTTTTGGAATATAAATATCCTCCAATTCCCTATAGGTACCAACTTCAAATAGGGGTTTTGTCTTAACACAGATTTCAGGATCTTTGAAGGGTCTTTGAAGTTTATAATTGGGTGCAAGCTGAAATGTGGTGTCACTCACTCAAACACTGGCATTTCCACTGCTTATGTTTGATAGAAAATATACTCTTTTTTGAGATATATCCCCAAATTCCTTTGTATAAATACTGTAGAAAGCTGAGACAATATTCACATTATAAAATCAGTACAACACCACATGACCCTCTGGTCAGTTAATCCTCGATCACATTCATGGAGTTACATCAGACTTACTCTTTTTGTTTTCCATTAAGTTATTAGAGAGAAAGCTTTTTTGTGCTTTAATTTATTCTGTTTTCAATTGCAAGGCACTGAGAATGCTTGAGCAGTGGCAGCTTTTAAGAACATACATAAAGGCCAAATATGATGAAAACCAAAATAGTGTTTTCCCATTGTCAAGGTGAAAATCACAGGGTGAAACTGCCCTTTGTGCAACCGTTTTGCTGTTGTGCCTGTCTGAAGACTATTAAAAATAAGAGCCGTGTCCTGAGAGTGTAGCAGGTCTGAACTTCTGCCTCCCGGGGAGGTAAGCCTAGCTGAGGACATCACTTGTCAGAAGTGACATTTCTGAGCTGGATGAGCTCACTGTGATTAGTTGGCCCTTGCAGAGTTGCACAGTGGCAGGCCAGGAGCATTCTGCTTCAGTGAAGTTAAATAGCTAGTTAAGTGATGAAGTGAGGGTACTGTAGCTCCTTTCCTTTGCTATTTCCTCTTCAGTCATGAACAATTCCTAGCTGATGCTAAATTGAAAACTCACTTTGGCTTCAAGCTCCACCACAGATATTCAAGTAGACTTCAAGCTGTATTGTTGCACTCATCACTGCTTTGGCTTTCTTAAATAGAATCAAAGGAGCCTTAACATGTTGGCAAATTAAAAAAATATATAAATCCAGCCCAAAAAAAAGCCAGGCACAAGGACTGGACTTTTGTCACAGACATTTTTTCATAAAAATCCTCTCTTTTAGGATTTGTCCTTTCTGGGAAGCTGGGGCCCCAGAAGAAAAATGTAAACAATAATTATCTGCTGATGTGGAATATAACAGGCGCATCTGTGATTGGTCTTCTGTGAGTGTTTGGATTTGCTGACCATTCACAGGAGAGTTTGTCCTTGCTTTCTGCTGGACACAGAACTTTGTTATTCATTCTTTCCTATTCTATTCTTAGCTTAGCAAGCCTCTGTAACTTCTCTCTTTATTCCTTTTAGTATAGTAATAATTATATATCATATATCAATAAATCCAGCCTTCTGATCATGAATCAAGACTCTCGTCCGCTTCTCTCACCCTGAAGACCTTCATCAGGTTGCTCTAATAGACTTTGGCACAGAAGTTTGGCACATGTGACACTGGGTGATGGTGCGTTATAAGCAAAAATACCGAAACCAGAACCAACACCACTTTGTAACCTGCTGTGTCTATCAGGGATAAGCACAGAGCAAGGGTCCCATCAGGAACAGACTGTAATTTTGAAATGAGTGGGAGGTAGATACATTGTCCTCTCCAGCTACCAAGACACCTAGCAGAGCTGAAGGGAGTCTGGTTTCAGAATAAGGATTGCTCTTGAGGGACAAGCACGTAAGAGCTCTGCTCCCACAGGAGTACTCCGAGCATGAGGCCACCATTGCATTTCTTCATGCCTCATCTTCTTTTGGCTCTGTGATCTCTGGCCCCTGGGTGCACATTCTCAGCCTCCTGAAAAATGGATGTGTGAGTTCAAACTACTCTTCAGCTCAGAAGTCAGAGTAAGATTTCTTCCTTCTCAGGCAAGCACATGAGAAGATAGACCTTATGGTAAAGGAAAAAACTGCTGTCACGAAATTCAAGTGAGCAATGATTCCAGGTAGCCATCCAAATGAGAAAGGAAAAACCCCCACATTTCTATAATACGTGCAAGGTATCAAGATGATTGAAGTCTAATATCAAGCTCAGTAACTTTCTTTTTTTTTCTCAGCCGAAAGACTCTGGGGACACTGAATGTACTGTCACATCATAATTAAATCATGCTTCCATTTCCTTTCCTGAAAAGTCACTTTGGAGGATGTCATCTGTGCTAAATGCTACACAATCAAAACCCCATTAGTTATACTGTCAAAATGAAATTCATTAAACTTCCAACCAAATGTAGACAATTGTTCTTCAATGTCACTGGTATGGTCAAAATACTTTTTCAATTAATTTTCACTAAGGAAAAATTTCAGGGCTAGGATTGAGCGGTAATTTATCCTCCTGTAAGTCATATTTATTTTTTCATTGCCTCAGTTTTATTGTAAAAGTTCAAAGACATAGTTCTAAATTGCTGTAAAGTGGCAGTCTGTTCACTGAGACATATGAACACATCAGGCAATCAGGCTAATCTTGACAGGCATAAATAATCTGTGCCTTTAAACCTGAAATCAGTATGAAAGCTTGCTTCTCAGACCAGGATTCAGAAAGACAAAACAGCCATTTTCTTTGTGATAACCAGTTCATTTCCTTTTGGAGACATTTTGATGACTGCCTACTATTTTTCTCACACCACCATGCTGAAAACAAGCATGAATTCAGTGCCCCTACCTTAATAAAACTGACAGCCTGGCTAATCCACAGCCATTCCCAGGATAACAAGCAATTTTAAAGATGTAGTTTCTGCAATAAATACCATAGTGTCTGAAGTTCTGCTTGTCCTTTAATTCTCATCACTCAGTCAGGGCTTTCCAGTTGCTGCTCACAGTCCTGTGTGGTTTACCAACATCCACCATTCATTGTGAAAAATTCACTGTGCTTTAGCCATTGTTCATCCTGGCACAGCTTTATGCTTAGAGAATACTCCATGGATGATCCACTTGGATCCAAGGCTTTCTATGGCTGAAAAATACTGCTTAAATGGGTACTTCTAATTTAAGAGACCTAAACATTTTTCAATTTTTTCCAATGCTTGAGAAACCATGCTGTAAATAATTTTCTGCAAATACCTGTTTGATAAAGAAACAGTGGCATTTGGCAGCATCATCAAATAAGCCTTATATCACAAGTGTAGATGGAAGGATAAAACTGTGTAGTGTGATTGGACGACATGCCAAAAAAGAAAGAGCAGCTTGTGTTTGAGGGTCCCTCTTAGCTGTTACACCTATGATCAAGAGAGATATGGACTCAAGTCACTACTAAGCAGCCACTGTTAGTTTATATCTTGTTAGAAAGAAGCGCAAGGTTAGAGGGATTCAGTTCTCCTCTAGTTATAAGAATTTTATGTTTATGCCATGAAACCAATGGCTTGGACTTAATACATGAAGAGTAAGTAAAACTAATGTGTGAAAAGATGGCTGGGGATCTCATGGAAAGATTACTGGGAATAAAACTAGAGGAAACTGAGATGTAATATTCACAAATCAAACTGAAGTTATAAGGGTATGGAAATTACAGGGCAAAATACAGCTGCTGCTTCCTCAATGGAATGTGGCTGGCATGCACCACAATGATTCCCCACAACTGTAAGCACCTGCTCGGGGAGGTGGAAGGGAGTTGAGACACCATGGCCAGGCTCTGTTGAAATCCTTGTAGGAAGGGGACCTTGATGGTACATTGCAGCTGATAAATTGTGTGACACCTGTCAGCCAGGGGAGAGAGGGGAAGATGTCCTGCTGCTGAGCCAACAATGTGGTGAAATCACTCTCCTCAAATGAGCATGGTTCACTAAAGCCTAATGGTAACATGAACACACACCTCCATCCCAAGATTTCCCTACTCCAAGGTATGACCACCCCTCACTGGACATGGGCTCTATATTCTTTTTGGTTGCATCTTTAAAAGTGAAGGGAGAGCGTTTTACTCCAATCAGTAACAAAAGTATGCATGACTAGAGTCACTCAAGCTCCTCCTAAACTTAAAGAAATAGCATGAAAATAAGTCAAGAATGGGGACAAATTTAGGGAAGACTCCATTGTAACTGCTGGGACCAGTTGATGGGCTGAAACCGTCTTCCCCCATAGGGACACCTATTGGAAAAGAATAATATTCTGTGCATTCTGAATACCCTTACTGGGGATTAGAACTTCTTTGTATATTGTTTTGTATACGTTTTTGCAGTCAGATAGTATCACCATCAATTATATTAATAAAGAGTGTTATTCCATAAACCATTGATGTGAATCCCTCGCAGGCCCTGGCAATTGAGTACACTGCACTGGCAGCAGAGAACATAATTACAGAAGAAGACCTGAACTGCTGAGAGGCCATAAAGTGGGAAGACCCACTGAAGGGCCTTCCTTATGCTGTTGGTGCGTTTCCCTGAAGAGGTCAGTCGAGCTGCCCTCTGACACAGCGGGACTGCTCCCTGAAGGGTGCCCATAATGGGACACCAACAACCTGGTCAGGCACAAAGGGCTTGTCATTTCTGAGGCACTGACAGACAAATCAGTTATTAAGGGTCGTGGAAATCTCCCCTTTTCACATGAAAATTTCTGCCTTTTGATAACTTTTGATACCATAGTGAATTACTTTAATACTAAGATATCATGTCTCCATATTTGGCTAAATAGGGTTTACACAGTTTCTGCCTCAAGCATGAGAATCTTTTCAATTTTTTTTAAGGCTTTCAAGTCTGACTAATCTTACTCCAGCAATGCTTAAGTGGCTCTGGCACTTTTATAATTTTTTTCTTTCTCCTCAGAACCCAAAGACAGTTCACAAGACAAGTGGTATGTGATTGCACCTCTTAATGAATCGGCAGAATTTATTGCTTACTACAGGGAGTGTACTTAGTTCTTTTAGTGCATAAAAGCTGTCCAAGCTCTTCTGCTCAAGCCTATGACTTGTCTGACAAGACTCACTGTGCTACTTTCTTTTGAAGACTTTTTTTATCTGCACCTGAGGATAACATTCACACAAAATCACAGAATGATAAAGGTTGGAAGGGACCACATTTATAGGTGTAAACCATCTCCTACACACCTAAGTCAGGGACAAGAGAAGGTTCTTAAAGGTATTTGGGAATTTCTCAGTCTCATGTAGGTGTAAAGATCTGTTAAAGATGATGTAGTGGGTAGAGATCTTCCTGTGACAAATTCAGTGAGAGCAGGGCTTGGTAGAGTGAGTATAAATTGGGAAGTAAAGAGATTTGAACTAAGATAAGGGATTTTCTGATCCAGATGACAAAGGGATTTAATGATTTGCATCTGTGTATAGTAATTCTATGGGCAGGACCAGAATGCTTGGGAAAATACACAAATTTGGAATGGATACCAAGTACCTTCAGCTCCTGCAGGTTCCTTCCCTCTCACCAGCTATGGAGAGCTCCCAACTGATGGGCAAATTGCATAGGGGCTGTTGAAAGGCTCCAGCTGCAGTCAGCCACACGCCCTATCCATTGGACCTCACCACTCAATGTGTCTATTGCTCCACAGAAACAGGACAGGATTCATGGTGTCCCCTGCTCACAGGGCTCTGTCGGGCTGAAAGTGCAAGGGTAGTGCGTGTTCTGCAGCTATGTGTTGCGTAGATGCTCTGTGATCTGAAATGACCTGGAAAATGCATTTTGCTTTTCAGATATGTTCTGGCATGCTCCAAAACACATACAAACAGTCTCTTTTGCAAACTGGAAGGCGTTCTGGCACACCACTTCAAACAAGCTTATCAAAGAAATACTTGTGGTAGATAGGTCTCTGGGCAAGACACCCACAGCACAGAGAATTAAGTAATGACCATCCTCTGCATTCCCATGTACTTTATACCACCTTGGAGTTCACAGTGTTTTAGAAATTCTGAGTGGTAACATTCTAGCAAGACAGGGAAGTACTTTTCTTTACTTTGATAGATGAAGAAGCTGAAGCTCAGACTGGCCCAATGACTCACCAGTGTCCCTAAAGTAAGTGAGATGAGTTAAAAAGCAAGCCCAAAAAAGAGCTTGCTATATACATATAAGGTATATCCTGCCAGTCACTTCTGCCTGAAAAAATATTTCTCCTTTTGCCCTTTTTTATTGTTGTCATTCATTTTGCATTTTCTCTGTTCTAATTGTTAAATCAGACATTTGCCAGTTTTGTCACACATAATATTTTGCACCTGAGCAATCCTAGATGAATTCATGGCTGAATCTCATTGTAGATAGTCTTACCGAGGGCATCTCATAAATTCGCCTACTCTTCTATTGCAAGGAAGCCAAGTACACCAAGAAAACCATTTTTATCTAGGTTTCTGGTTCTTTCATATTCTGTGTAGGATTTTCCCTAAATAGTCTACCAATCCAGCAGTTTTCAAGGAAATGCTGTGTTAGGAATCTATTTCATTTGCAGCTTCCTGAGCACCTTTGTGGCTAAGCAGAATACAAAATCTGTACCTTGATTCATTAAAATTTCCCATGACAGACCAGCTCTAAAAAACCACTTTTTAAAAGTCTAGTACAATACGTGTCCAAAGAGTTCAATGCTGTTGCCTTCGGTCACCACATAACATGGTTGCCAAAATACGAGAAAGATATAGAACCAGAAATACTGCACAGAGATGCACTAATTAGATCATTGCTTATTCAGGAGAAGAGATCTTTCATCTCCAGGAACTCAGGCAATTAGGTGAGGTCTGTCACAGTACACCACAGGGGCAGCCAGCTGATACTAATGAGTTTTGTGCAGTAGTTGAGTAAACAACCAGTCATCACAGTCTCATTAAGGCTCTTCCATTTCCATGTTTTCTTCCCAGTTGCTGGGCTCTGCGGTCTGGTAGTGTGTTAAGGCCCTGTCATTACTTTGTGTCTGCATTTATCACTTCTGCTTGTTCCTCCTTCTCTCTGTCCACACTGTTTTGTCTGCAGTGTGGGACTGGTGCTGACCCTGCCCATTCTGCCCTCACCCCATCTGTATAATTTTTTTCATGTCCTAGCACATCTTCCTTTGGATGCTCTGACCTGTTTAGATATGTGCCTCCTTCTTGAGGTTAATTCAACAGCAATGAAAATTCTAGTTATAGAGAATAACTCTATCCATTTTGTTCAGGATAGCAGCTGTCACAACTGGATGGGTTTTTAGTCTGTTTTATATTTATCATTTACAATAAAATACCAAAATTTTAAGTTACACTGACAGCAATGTAGCTTCAAACTATTTAAATACTGCAGCATAACTAATTTTTATTATACCTCTTGAACATATTTTTTAAATATATAAATTATTAATTTATCAAAATATCAATAAAAGTATCTGCACATAATAAAATAGCTGAAGTCTGAATATAAATCAGCTTTGACATTTGGATTCATAGAGATGGTAAAGACTGGATTTAAAAGTCCATACACAAAGTAATTTGTGGACACTTGGCCAGACTGTACTCCCCAGAGCATATCAGCTTTATACTAGAGTCAATGAAAGCAGACATGTGGTGTGAGAAGCTGTAAGAGACAGAACCTGAAAAGCAGAGCTTTTAGCCAGCTGTCAAAGGCCACTCGGAGACTGATGGAATCAGCCATTCTGCTGAAACCTAAGACCATGCCAAATTGGATTACTGTCACCTGTATTTTATTTCCAAAGAAACTAGACTACATTGATTACATATTTTAATTTCTTGATCAGAACATGACAACACAGCTTCCTTTGTGTAGAAAGAGATTCCATCACTTAAACAGAGGTAGTTATTGTCATTTGAGATGCACTGGCTACCAGCTGCTGCTCCAGGTAGGGCTCCTACAGCTCCATGTACAATTAATATTACATAGGCAAATAGATATTGTTACTAATAGATGCATCAGATGCTTGTATCTAGGTGACTAAATCCCAGCACCAGTAATTGTCAATAAGTGGGTTTTAATGCCTGAACGCATTTCAGCATCAAGATTAACATCTTTAGACTTAATTTGCAATTAAAGATAAATAGAAATCTTTGTGGGTTTTGATCCTTGAACTTATCCCATAGTGTCTTCCTTAAAATATATTTTCTCCACCTGTTAAATGTACTGTTCACTCTGGTGCTTCTTGAGCTGTAGTACATAATATTCCATTGCTTCTAATCAAGAAAAAGTTATTTTAACAAGCAGGTATCAATAAATTGTGTCTTTGTAGGCTGCTTTTGTGATTTCTTACCTTAAAAAAAATCCAAATTAATACACTTATTCCAAGAGAAAAGTGTTTTGGAAGTAGATAATATCAGGAAAATGTGCTCTCATCAGAATAAGATCTGTGCTTGGACTTCTACTGAGTTCAGCTGTCCTGAAAATACATATTTTTTAATCTTCTTTTTGTATAAAGAGATAGATATAGAGGTATAGATGTGTAGGTGCATCCTATCTCGAACCACGGTAAATTTAAGATGAACTCAAAGCCTTAGCAATTTGCACTTGCTTATATGAAACAAGCTTTTTCTTGTCAAATTCTTTTCTTTCCCAACCTTTTCTTACTTGCAGTAACCTAACCCTTTTCAAGCAGAAGCCTGCCAGACCACAGACTTTGTTGTCACTGAGAGAACCCTGGGGTATCACTGAACAGGCACAAAGAACATAACAGTGCCCAAGAAGCAAAGTATGCTTATTTAAGCATATTTAAGCAGCAGAACCTGTCTCTTCTCTCAACTTGAACATATTTCACAATAAGTGCAGAAAAACTTGAAAGGGTGGGAAAAGAAAATATTGTCTGTTTTAATGCCCTCTGAAATGGTAATTTGCTATGAAATTAACATGAATGTGAACAGAGATACTCAAAAACTACATGTAAAAAGTGCTGAGCCACCAAAGTTTTAAAAAAGAGAAGGTTTTTGATTATATGTATTTTTTAAATGAAGTATGAGTCTCATAAAGTGGAGCAAAATTATGAACTTTGAATGCACATTCAGCTTGTCACTTAAGTTTCTGCTTTACCAGAAACAACTGGCAAACTTTCTAAACAACTGAAGAAGTCACCCAGGGACTAAACCCATAAAGGGGCCTTTAAATTGACCCTGAGGTTTCTGTAAGCCGTGGATGTGTGCTGGATGTTGATGCAGGTCTCATTGTGGCTGCAGATGCACAGAGGAGGTTCCCGTGTCTCTCTCTCAAGAGATAGATTCTGGAGGATCAATTAAAACGTGCCACGGCTCGACTGACAGGTGAAACCCATTCCAAAGAGCTGAGCCAGCTGATTTCTGGCATGGGAGCTCACAGTCAGCTGAACCTCAGAAATCCTCTGCAGTGGGAATGTGTAAGTGCAGCCAGCAAGGGAAGGAAGGCTCCATGGCCGTGTCACTGCCCACAGCCCATCTGTGCAGGCACAGCATCTCCTCTGCAAAACGTGCTACACTCAGTGCTACACTCTGAGCTGGAGTTGTCCACGCCAGCTTTAATGGAGTACAATTGCAATGTCAGAGGCAAGCACTCTTCTGTATGTGTTTTTCCAGAGATGGAGACCACTAATTAATTTCGACCAGATAATCAAAAAGCTGTCGTGGTAAAGATATGATTTTTCTTACTACAAAACTCACTGACCTGGAACTGAGATGGCCACATAGTTTTATTCATACTCAGATAAATCATGTGGGTTTAACATATCCTTTCTTAAATAGTGAACAGGGGTCAATATTCAGTTTTTGAAAATTGTTACGTATAATCCCATTCTCATTTATGCCAGTGTGAATAACAGTATTGAAGAATCTGATCCACAAACTAATGATAAATATTTTCTCTGACATGAACACAACACATTCCTGTGTTATGTAACGTGAACTGATTTTTTTATCTCTGTTTTCCTTTGTGCTTGTTTCTTTTTGGTTTGTTTTTTTTTTTTTTTTTTCTTATAGCTTGAACGTGAAAACAAATGGGAGTTATAGTCAATATGGATATTTCTAAGAGGGAGAGAAAAATTTAATGTTGAGGGTCAGCTAATACCTAAAATAATGTTCTCCTTCTGTTCTTTGTCTTTTAGATATTTTTGGGTTTGCCTGTGGTTTAAAATGAACTCTTATCTTCAGTGGAAAAGGTCATTGTGCTCCTGTAATTTTCGTGCTACATCTATGAAGTGCATCCATTTTCTTATATCAGTCAACTTTAACCCAAGCACCAAAATTTTAAAATACAGCACTGCCTTGTGCTTTTGTGGAAGACAATGAGGAAAATCCAACCAAATGCTGAGAATATTAATGATACAATGACAAGAAACTTACACACAAATTAAAATAAATGTATTCAAGACGGACATTTAGATTCTTTAGCTTACATAAAGGAAAATAATTAACTAATTCCATTTAAGATACTGTTAAAATCATATGGCTCCCTTAAGAGCCTTGCTTGGAATGCAATGTTTAAATAGACATTCTTACTTTATATTGACTAGCATTCTATGATGCAACATGGAATAAAATAAACCCCCACTGTCTTTATCATAGAAAAAGACCTACAAAGAAAAAATATTTTTTAACCGTGAATATTCCACCTATGAACATTCTTTAAAATTACTTATACTATTACTTTAGTTATACTTAAGTTTCAAAAGTGATTTCTATGTTAACCTCATTCCTAACTGTTTATAATATTCTGAAAAATTCTGTTTTCAAACTCAATGCCTCTGTCCTTTGCCTCAAATGAATAATATAAAGTTTGCTTTCTTTACAATTTGTTTTTATTATAAGAATTATGTGTCCAAGTTCATTCTTTCTCTTTTCTGACCTAAGTTGAAGTGATTGTCAGTACTATGACCTAAAATTACATCCAACAACAAATCTTTGTGCAGCAAAACTGTAAATATATGCACTGACCTTTAAAAATCATACACAATGAATTTTAAACACACCTTCAATGTTCTGTAAGCCACAAATGAAGAGCAGCTTTTATAAATAACTGTGTAGTGATGGGTGCACTCCTCTGCAAAGGCAAAACCTGTAAGTTCCAATATTGTTACAATTCTAAAACTGAAAAATAATGTTTTTGTAGATACAGAAGAAACTATTTTCTATATTTTAGGTTGTTACTCTAACTCCCAATCTGGTGACTGAAGCTGCATTTTCATGGTCACATTCTCAGGCCTTGAGAACAAATTGCACCATACAGATCATATCTGTGCTGTTAAATTATACTTCAATTACTCACTTCTGTGTCTTTATCTTCTAATTTATCTTTCCAGAAAGCAGATTTGTCTAGATGTGTCTGTGCTCAGGGTTAACCAGTGCTTTGAAAAAGAGTGTAGACCTTCAGAGATGCACGTGACACTTCTCTCCACACCTCGCATACAAGCTCAAAGGTTTGTGTAACAGCTCACACCAGCTCCAACTTCCTGTTTGACTTAGCCTGCATATTGTCTGGAGCAAGGATTAAGATCCTGAATCATCTTTTACCCCCCACTCTCAGACCTGAGAAAATCTCCTGTTATGCCAAAGGAATAGCACTGAAGAACATTTGAATCATTATGTTCCCCTTTCCCAGTTTTTGCCAACTGTTAATTACCAATGATGTTAAAAATAACTAATCATCGGTATGCAGGACGGCAGTGACATTTAAAAGTGATGCTGAAGGGCCATGAACCAAATGACTTTTGACTGTTACCATGTAATAGTTATGTTCTCATGTAATGTGATTTTTATAATGGGAGATAAAAAACATTTTCTATAAAGTATAACAATTGCTGCCACTAGAACTAATGACAAAATCTACTCAGTTGCCTCTAGGGGGAGGAGGAAAACAAAACCTCTTTCCCTAGAGTCTTTAATGGAGGTCTGATTCTGAAATTTTTACACCAACATCACCTTACACAACATATTTTCTGGTTTTATTCTTTCCTGATTGCAGTTCTGGATAAGTGAGATTGTTTTCGTGTTGAACTCATAAACCAGAATTTATACTTTTCTGCCTAGATAACTCAGAAGTATCAAAGTCTATTAAGTATCAAAGTCTACCAGCAGATTTTCATGGCTCAATGTTGCCATCACACAAAATTTCAGCTTAGAAACATATTAGTCTTAAACATAAGTCATGAGTGCTCTTCAGCTTTCCTGGTATGAAGAGAATAAAGCTTTTTTCTCTTCCTTATCCAAGACTCTGAGCTTATTCTTGATCACACCACGATAACTGAAAGTAAGCAGATGGATTGCTTTACAGTATTCCCAAAAAATAAATATGTGTTCCATGCATTGGAAACATACACAGATCTAGAAAAATAATACCACATTTATCAGACTTCCCTCACCTGGGTTACCTTCTTTTCAACACTCATTCAATATGCTTCAGTGTCCTTTGAGGAATCCAGGAACTTTCATGATTAAAGTGCAATCTCCCACCACACTCATGGCCTCTTTCCTACTCTCAAGCAAGGAATTGTATTTCTTCCCTGGATTTTCTCACCTGTTATGACTAACTACGTGAGTACAGTCTTGAGTACAGTCTAGTGGTGTGATATAAACTTTGGGTATGAAAATTTGCTAGTGGCAAACTCACCTGAAGTGAGTTTGTCAAACTCTAGCTGCACTACCAGGGGTTTTATAAACACATCTTATCAATCACTTCTGTGGGAGCTGCAAAACCTTTTCACTTATGGTAGTTATCAATGGCAGCTGTTCTGCCCTTGGAGAAATCCAGCAGTCTCAGATGCTGGTTTGTTCCAGAACAGTTGGAGAAAAATATTTTTCTCTTTAATTAATCTATCTCAGGCCAAAGCATTTTCTTTTACCTGTATCACCAATCTATTGGATACCATTCTCATATATAAACAGAAAAAATCTCCATATTCAAGCCAAGGTTCAATCTGGATATGGCACAAATGGGTAGTCCCAAATTCACATCTGCGTTATAATCTGCATTTAGGCATATTCACATATTCACATAAAGGTTTTTATGTGTAAATTAGCATATGATTACAGTTTTCACATATCTTAACCCAGTAGTTTATTCTGAATAATTTGATAATAGGTGTTTTCATTACAATAAACATAGATAGTGATTGTTTTTTTATTTATTGCAAGATTTACCACAAGAGCTCTTGAGAACCACATTCCATTTATTGCTTTTAGAAACAGTAAGAAAGTGTAGCCCTGTTACATGCTTTCCCGAAAGTTTTCACAGTACACCAAAATTCATACTAACACCTTTGCTATCAACCACCACTCTATGCTTTTTCACATACATAAACCTTTTCTGTCTGTTTCTGTGATAGACAACCCTTTCTTTTAAGAAATTATTTATGTGAAATTCTGCACTGGTTTTAGAATATCAGTTAAAAAATAATTTGCTTTTGCAGATGATAGCAGTCATTTATTTCTTTCAAATGGGACCGATGAATACTTAAATATATTTCACATTCCCAAAATGTGTACATTTCTCCTATTTAAGTCAATGGGCTATATATTTTTTTTCCTTTTTCTTTAATATTTTCACATAGTAAGAGATCAGTTAAAGCTGGAAAGGGTGTCTGGAGGTCATTTGATCCAGCCTCTCTGCTCAAGCAGGGTCACCTAGAGCAGGTTGCCCAGGACTTTGTCAAGATTACTTTTGAATATCTCCAAGGAGAGAGATTCTACAACCTCCCTGGGCAACCTGTGCCCAGGGCTCAGTCATGGAGCACTGAATGCACAGCTCCTTTTTTTGCAAAGTTGCTTTCCAGCCAGGACCTCCAGCATGTGCTGCTGCCTGGGTTTATTCTGAGGGAACTGAGACTCCACTGCCCATGTGTCAGGATGAGGTCACAGGCAGAACGCAGACATGGCTGTGTGTTTCTAACTCATTATAGATTCATTTTCCAAGTATGAATTCTTTTTCTATTTCTTCATTTCAGTTTACCATGGTTCAAAAATTTTCTGCTAACAGCAAATAAGAATTGCAATTGTCACCTTTGCCACCATATTTTTTGCTGAATTATAATTATTTCACATTTTAGACAGCAATTTCTTCACAGGTATTATAGCATTACAGTTGAATTGCTCAGGGAGTCAGCTGCTGTAAGCAATGGAGAAAATCATAAAAATGACGGTTTCATTTATTTACATTTATATATCAAAAAGCAGCAGTCTACCTTTCAGAAAATATGTTGACTTCTTATTGGCCCCTCTATTGATGTTACTAAAAAAAATGTAGTGGGGGATTTTTAGGGGGTTTTCTTGATGTTCTTACTTAATCCTCCACATTGTTATATTCTACTTCAAAGCTGCTTATGAACAGAAGATATGCCTATACTGAGGAAATACAATTTCATTGACAAGAAGGACATACAGCATCATATGTGGTAGTTTTATACTAAAAGGTAATTAGAGGCAGGTTGAAAATAGATGTCATTTAACATCTATTTTTTCTTTTAGTAAATATTCCTACTCTGTGTGATGAATGGCAGTCCAGCTATTAGAAACACAATACAAAAATAGGTCATCAGTGGATTACTGTGATGCTGTGGAGAGCAGGGTTTTGGAAATGTCAGTCTCTATGGGTCCTAGCAGGTAGCATGAGAGTGATTTTATGAGCCAAACTGGATACACAGATTTTCCCAATTCAATGTTTTATGGTAAACATACCCCAGAAACAGCAGCAGTTAATCTGAGTGACTAAGTCTACATTAATGCAATGTAATGGCAGCTTCCTTCACTGCTGTCTTTCACTGGTTTTGGCTGAATCCAGGGGCAAGAATGTAACAAAGATGTACATGCACTATAATGCATATTCATTAAAAATATTAGATTCAAGATACTTTGCCTAATTTTTCTTTTATTCTTTTATATTATTATAAATAATAAATATAATATTTATTATTTCCCACTGGATGCAGTTTCAAACAAGAACGATTGGTTAAACTATGGATTTCTAATGAAGTATTAGCAAATATGTGTATGTTTTTCTCCTTGTGAATAAAGCTATTTCTATGTTTTACTCATCCAGCTTGGGCAAGAAAAGAACATCACATGATAAGCATGTTCTAACACTGCTCAGATTTAGCATATTCCTGCCAGCAGTCTACATATAAAAATTATTTACAAAATGTTTCTGATTAATAAATTTGAATTGCAAAAAGCTTTCATTTTTAAATTTAAAATAGAAAAAAGTCTCATAAATAATTTTTGGGTGATTTGACTATGAGAAAAAGATAAAATAACCAAACTATTAACGGAGCAGTACCTACTCAGATTTATTTGAGATATTTCTATAAGTAATTCTCAATAGGAATGCATTTCATGTTTTGTAGATACCACAGTCAGACACTGGAAAAAATCAGATAGTTTCAGATAGTCAAAAGATGGCATTGATTGGTTTCCTAGTGAAGTACAAATGCGTAAATAAAACTAAAGTATTTTTGAGCTGTTTTAGTTACTAATGATTTGCTATGAGTACAATAATTTTTAAAGTCAATGTTTGTATTAAAAGGTGAAAAATTACTTAAAAGGTCTGGTGGGAGGACAGGGTTAAAATTGGTAGGTTTGGTGAGGAGGAAGGAATAGTTCTGCTCAAAGTGACACTGCAGCTGAGAATGCTAAAAACATTGGTGTGGGAAAACTGCATTTCTTGTGCCTCCGGTTTGGAGAAGTTCCTATGGAGAGGTAGCACACTCTCCCAGGACACATGTGAACCCTTTTGCTGTGGCGAGGCAGCAGCGAGCCCCCCATGCTGCACGCTAGGAGGAGCTGAGTGGAATGGAGCCTGTGACCCCTGTGTGGTTCAGCCACATGAAAAAGGTAATGAAATGCCTTCTTTTTCAGCAAGGTAAGGAAATAAGTTTACTTTTTGTATTTTGACTGTGGTTTGATGGTTGCCCTCGGTTACCTCTATGTGTTGATTCACACAAGATCCTTTCCTTACAAGACCGTTGCTTTGCTTCTGAAAGCCCAAGCAGAGTATACTGATGAACAGCACATCCATAACTTGCCCGAGCAATTTTCTTGTTTTTCTTCTCTAGGATGATCAACAGGTTTTCCTGGGTTGGGCTGGCTGTGTCTCAGCTTGTCTTGTATAAACCTTACATAATGTGCCTGATTGATCCTTTTTCTCCGACATGCAAATCTGGGAATGCCACACGATAAACCAGCTGATCAAAATTAGTGTTTCATGTCACAACTTGTATAGCAAGACATGTTACAGATGTGTATTTCCACAAACCATTTGAAACACTTTACTTGCCACTGTGAAAGAAAATATATTTCTTCTTTGAAAACTGTACTACTTTCACCTGGGATAGAGTTAATTTTCTTCTTAGTAGCTCCTGCAGTGATGTGGTTTGGATTTATACGAGAATTATTTTAATAACACACTGAGATATTTTGGTTGTTGCCAAGTGTTTACCCGAAGTAGTTTCCTGTGCTCTGCTGGTGAGGAGCTACACAAGAAGCTGGGAGGGAGCACAGCCAGGACAGGTGACCTGGAACAGCCAAAGAGAAATTCCACACCATAAAACATCATGTCCAGTATATAAACTGGGGGGGAGTGGCCAAGGACCCACAATTTTTCCTTTTTTTACTTATCTTCCTTCCCACTGGGGTAGGAAATGATGGTGAAAAAACTGGCATTCACTCACCAACTGGGGTTAAACCGTGACAAAACCCTCACCTTTCTTAATTCTGTGGAATTTATGGATAATTTTTCCAACCTGTGACAATTTATCTCTTCCTTTGTAGAAATGTCTCTCAAATTTTTTCAGAATCTGATCACATTTCAGTGCAATTCCTGTCTTGTGTATTGCCCTCCTTTCACCCAATAATATGGTCTTCCTGTAAAATTACAGCCATATCTGACACTGAATACAGGCAATATCAAGAGAGCATTTAAGTAGTTCTAGCTGCCTTTTCAAATTTTTCAGAGACTGACGAAAAAGTCATTAACTCACATGAGGACTCACACAGAAATGTTCATTCAGTTTCACTATTCAGAAAAAAATCCAGTAATGTATTTACTCTATGCATGTACGCTTTGGAACACTTGCACAGTTGGGAAAGGAGTGACACCAGGGTAACCTCTCTGGCCCAAGCATTCAATATGTTGTCTTAGTTGAGGCCTTGTTATTTTTTCAGAGTGTCTCCCAGAATTCATGTATTCAATGGCCTTGATTATTTAAAAACTTCCAAGAAGAAATTGAGAGTTAACTCTCCTAATTTCAGATATTGAAATATTACATGTTCAATGTGTATAGCACATGTATAGCACATCATGTAGACATGTTATGAATGACTGAATGAATGCCATCTGTAATATTTAAATATTGAATATCACAAAAATCACAAAAATAAATACTTTAATATTTTAAACATGCGCTATAAACATATATAGATATGTAATCCAAATTTCTCTATAATACTCAGGCCACTGAATGAGTCTAAACAGGACTCCAGCTGTTGAATATTTGTGCAACTGATATCTTAGGACATTTTGTTGTCAATACAGAAATACACTGTCTGTCTTAATGGTGCCTATTTCACCCCATTACTCTGTGTAAAATGTGATAAATGGCTTCTAAAAATGAAGATTTGACTCCATTCCTTAGAAGCATAGTCTAAACTTCTGTTAGCTTTGATTATCAGAATCTTAGAGGTCAAATAATTTGCTCAGACTTCCCTGCCTAGGGCCATTTGAGACTCTTTGGTATGTATGAGAGTCAATGTACTCAGCTTGGCAGGTGTGGCGCAGGATCCATGGGAAACTTCCTGCAGCTGCAGCTGGGAGCCAGGCAGGGCATCTTTGGGCAGCTCAGATGGCAGAGCATCCCCACGGAGACAGCAGAACCAAGATCTTGACTTTTACACATGTATAAATATGTGAGAAGAACTCATCCTATCTGTGATTGCTGATTTGAGTCCACCACTTAGTTTGACATAATTTTGTGTTATCTAACACTTGCACAGGGTAAAACTATTGACTTAGCACAATAAATTGTCAAGCTGTGGGATTGTAGGACCTTGGTGAAACCTGTGGCAGCCTAGACACCATCATGGTCTAATGCTGTAAGCTACTTGCCTCCCCTCAGAAAAAAAAAAATCTTTAATGGTAAAAATCTCCTGGTATGGTTACCATTAAAATAACTAAAACTTCTTTTGGATACCTTTAGTGTGTAGTGCCTACATCTTAAGACTGCTACCACAAGGCGAAAATTTTTTACCTTATTTTTTTCTCCCTTGTTTTTGGGGGCAGGGTTGGGTGTGTGTTTGTGGGTGTGTGTATGGGCATACTGGTTTGTTTGGTTTTGTTTTCATTTTTGTTTTTTAATTATGCAAGATTGATTTCCTTTTCAGTTTTCAGATGTCTCAAACTGGAGTGTAAGGAGGAACAGAGAAATAGAAATTGATGTGGACTTATTGGGCCTGCTTGAAGCCAGCTTTTGTTGCAATGATGAAGAATATGTATTGGCATATATGAAGAAGACTAGAAGGGAAATCTGTGAGCATACATGTGCGTCTTCATTTTGAAATGCAATACACAAGAGAAGAGCTGCTGCACTGCCTCAGGAAAAAAAAAAGTTTAGCTGAGCATTGCATGGATCCTCTTGCTTTTTCAGGAATAAACCCTGAGTGGTTTGCACAACCTCTGAATAAAATCCATAGTCACAGGTCCCCCTAATTACCAGTCCTGTTAATTGTCATTATCTTCTCCCTTCTCTGTCTCTCACACCTTCTCATCTCACAGCCTACACTTTTCGCTCTGAAAAAGAGCAAATAAATATCTGTAACCATGTTAGCAGAACCGGAACTTATCATCAAGGTGAATAAAGAAAAAAAATCATCTTCTCGATGTCAGTGTATGTGTAATTATTCTCACATGCAGTGAAGAGCAAGAAGTAACAGTGCTGGAGACTTTACATTTGGAAAGTGCTTTGTTAGTTTTCACATAGGATACACCTCATGTCATTTGGTGGAATTACTTTCCCTCTTCCCTTTCCATTTTGGATAGGAGTAAAGATTTAAACACTACAAAACATACATGCTGCAGCAAGTAGGTTAGAGGAATTATCAGGTTGGAAAACCAGCAGCTTTCCCCAGTTCTTTTTCAAAGCTTTTCAACAACCTTGCTGGCTTCTAAATTCTTCTTTACCCTGCCCAGCATGTAAAACATGCAATATATGTAGACACTAATATACTCAGTTTACCTCCCATCTCAGCTGAATGAGTCTCATGCCAGCACTTTTGGTGGAGACATCCTTCTTTCAGGCCAGTGGATAGAAATCAAGCCCTTGTATGCAGGATATTTGATCAAAAATCCATGCATGAGAAAAGAGGGCAATGCATTAACAGCTGATATCTTTCTAGTACTTTTGCCTTCTCATTGACTGCACTGAGAGCAAAACCGATGAACATCTTGTTCAGGTACACCTGTGGCAAGTCTGGGAAGCTCTGGGATGGGTAGAAATAGAGCTCTGATATAAGACCTGGCCCAGCTACTTCATCCCACAAATTTGAGTTACAGTCCTCGGCACTGAGATTAAAACCAGAATGTTTTTATTTTGGTGCTTTATCATAATTTACTGGGTTTAGAATTATACATTAACATAATTTTCTTGCCCATATTGACAAAGGATTTTCCTGATTCCCTGGTACTTTTCTAACTAAAGATCCTTTTTCTCCCCCTCAGTCTCTCTGCTCTGTTGTTTATTTTAATATAAAATAACAGTAAAATATTGCTTTTTTAAAAAGGCATCTCTTGGATGTATGTTAGTTATCTTTTCTATAGTTGCCTTGCTTTACTAACACAAAAATTGGCTAAACTTAATACAAGCATTCATCTTATCAGCATCTTTATACTCAAAGCTTTTTAGAGTGGCAAGGACCTCAATTTTCAAACAAAGACAGATTTTCATGTCATTGCTTATCACTTCTGCTTACTGACCTCTTACCTGAAGCCTCCATTTAACTTAAAGGCATGAAATACGCTTAATGTTAAATGGAAAATTCGAGTGCTTTCAAGAAAGTTTTACCTGTGCAGAGCATCTGAAATAGGACATTTAAATAATTTTCTAAAGCTCTGTTTCCAAAGAGTCTGCTTTTGGCACCAGTACCTTAAAAACCATCTATTTTTAACATTAAAGTTACCTGCTACAATGCTTTCTTTAAGAAATCAGATTTGTTATCTATAAACAGATTTAGGGTGCCAAATTTGGCAAAGGAGAGTTTTAACCCACCAAGACAGCTTCTCAACTCAGCCAATTTCTAGTCTGCAGTGGGGTTAGCAGTTTTCCCTGAAATGGCTCACCAAAATGACCAGTGAGCCACTAGGCTCACTTAATTAAATTTTGGTGCATGCCCATGAGACAATTTAATATCTTTTCCAGCACAGAAAGGGAAATACCACCAACATTTGCAGAAACCCAGAGGCTATGTGGCTTTTGGAGTAGCAGGGAGAAGTTAAATAGACTGGGAGCTGGCTGTAGGAAGAGAGATTGGTTCTTGGATATTGAGATGAAAGGCTCAGAGCTGGCACGAGAAACTATATGTTTCTGGCAGAGGAGTCTATAAGAGGCATGAAAGAGCCTTGTGGGTGGCCCACTAACAAGGGGGGTTATAGCTGGGTCTGAAGAAGGCTGGCAGAAGACAGTTCCTGGCTGTTGCATTTGCCAGCCCGTGTATGCTTGCAGCAAGGCAATGACCTACAGGGAGCTGTCTGGACAAATTCCACATCTATACCCAGCAGGCACTGGGGTGTCTTTAGGGCTGAATGAAACATGATGATCTTACATTGGTTGCTAACCATTTGTGTACACAGAACATGAAAAGAATTTTCCTCAGAAACAAAGGTTGGGAAAGGGTACCTTCATTACAGCATGATCAAGTGAACACGGAGAATTCTTCAGAAGTGTTTATTTAAACACACCTGTAATCCTCTAGGTATTAAAATTGCACAATGACAGTAAAAATAATAAAAAAGAGTGTAAGGTAATCTATTTCTTTTTTGCCCTACCCTCTGTGGACATGGAGTGCAAAGCAGAATTAATCTGCTAAAAAACACATCAACACAAAAAACTGTTGAAGGATTGGAAGACTTTTCATGTCCTTCCTCCTTTTTTTAGTTTGCCCATATGTATGTTAAACATGACCATACCTTTCCAAACTTCTTATGGTCATGTTTATTAAACTCCTTTTTTTCTGGCCTTCTCTAGATTTTCTTCAACTCCGTCTTTCTTAAAATATGATGGCCCACCTAAATATAGTACTCCAGGTAAGTCCTCAACAGTGGCAGGTACAGCAGAACAGCGACCTTCCTGACAACACAAAATGACCTTTTTTTATAGCAGCATGATATAGTTGATTCAGAACTAGCCTAATATGCCTTCTAACTTCTAGGCCCTTTCTGTTATTGCTGTCAATCAGTTAACATTCTTTTCTGCATGAAAACAGCACAAACAATATATTGAATTTCACCTTGATTGATATTCTCTTTTTTTATACCAGATTCTTCAGCTGGTCAAAATCTTATTCAGTGAACCTTGCCATCTTCACTCGTTCAGTTTTACATTAAGGTTCTTTCCAAACTATCTAAAAACTATTCATTCAAGCTATTAAAAAATATTGAAGAATACTGAGCACAGGACAGAGCCCTAGGGAGTGTGACATAATAGGAAATAGTTGACAAATAGCTCTAGAGAAGATGTGTGCTTTTAGCTGTGAACCTGCCAAAACCATCATGTATACATGACTTCCTTGAGAGAAAGAGCCATATGGAAAGGTCTCAAAAGCCAAAAGTCAAGACATATCCTGCTGTTGCCTCTTCTTCTGTATGTGGCATGATTTTCTCTGGAGAATAAAGAAATTGCAGTGGATTAATGTTTAACTATTGGAAAATCAGTTATCTCTTTTCTCATTTCATTGTTAGTCTTTAAATACCTACAAACTGCTATTAATAGTTTGATTCTGATTCTTACAGGTAATCAAAATGGCATGTTTTTATAATTCCATTCTGCCCTTTTCAAAACTGGAAATATCTTTGCCATATCTTTGGATGTTGTATCTTTGCCATATCTTTGGATGCTGTGATTTCTGGGAGAAAATCCAGGTCTGGGAGTTGCTCTAATACCCTTAATGAGGAACTCCCAAAACTGAGAATAACTAAAGTATTCTCAAAGGGTTTTGAGCCTAGGTTTTTACATCTGTTTTTCATTTTAATTATTTTGACCATATAGAAGAACTAATTTTTTGCTGTACTTGAAATAAAAAAGACTTTGAATTTCTCTGCTCATTACTTCCTTCCCTTTACTGGTAAGGATTTAGCTCATTCTTTCACTTCACTTTCATTTACTTCTAATACATAATTAGAAGGTTTTCTTCTTGTCTGTTTTCTCATTAGTCACTTAAACTTTCACATTCCGTTGTATGCTCTGAATCAATTGGATTTTTAATAACAATTTTTAACAGTAATAATGTGTCTCAACTAACTCAACCTCCTGGCTCAATTGCATCATTACAGATTACTTCTACTTTTATCCAGCCCCAGAGACTTTCAGCAGATTGGCTTTTGGTTTCTTTGCAGCCAACACGTTAAGCCTATTCATTTTTGATCGATCATGTTATATACTATGTGTTTTCGACATTACTGCTTAGCCTCTTGCTCGGGTACTTACATGAAAGAGAGCAGGAGATTCTTGTGTCATAAGAAGGTGGTGTCATGGATTATGGTGATTAATCACCATAAAAATCATAAATATACTAAAAATGAAAATCAAAAATGTGTGCTGTTTTGAAATTTTCTCCTTACATGAAAAGAGAAGCTATGTTGAACATCTATTGGCACACACAGGAGAATTACTTTCATTGTAAGATAAAGTAACTTCCTGCACAGTGAACTGGTCCTCTTTCTCTTCTGTTGAGATTCCCATTCCCATGAGGAAGGAAAGCTGAGTGCCTTTTGTATTCTCCTGTGCCCTGGACAGAAAGCATAAGGTCTTGCCTGGCACAAAGGAACTGAAATAAGTAAACAGTGTATGCAGTGGTGGCCTCTGGGAATGGTTTCAGGACTTTGTATTTCCTAGTTATTTTGTGCCTTTTTGTCAAAGGGTAAACAATTCAAGCTAAATTATTCAGAAGGGATTTAGGAGGTGTTTTCTTTAAGTTCTGCAGAGTACAAATGTGTGGAGAGAAAGAAAAATCAAGCATTCTGCTTTGGTTTTGTGTTTTTGTTCACTGGTCACACTGAGATCTTTGAGGAGAAGGATTGTATAGATGCCTGGGGTAATCCAGTTCCCCCCTTTCCTGAGTAGTGCTTTCATAAGAAGCCACTCCAAACCACTGCTGGAAGAGGTCTATCTCAAGTCTAGTAAAGGAGAGAAAAGAAAAATCCTGGCACATGAGGAGCCATGATAAAATCTGAGGGAATTTTCTACCAAGACCAGTACATTAGTGGTATTTCTCCAGCTAAGAGATGACACTGAGTACTTTTCAGAAGATGGCATTATGTAAATATGTGGTGTATTTTAGCAGTGCAATACCAGCACAAGGCCTCAGAGTGCAGAGTGAATTCAATTTCCTGAAAAAAATACCTTCTTTACATGTAGGCGGAGGAATGTAACTCCCTAAAGGTAGAAATTGAGGTAGAAGCCATCTGCTTCTGGATTCTCACATTGACAATACAATATATGTATACACATAGATGTTTGTCGTTTAAACAAAATCTAATTGGTAATTACTAGAACCATGGTATGCCTCAGTACACATAATCTGCATGAAGCCAGAAAAAAACTGTTTGACCCCAATCTAGCAAAGCCTCCCCAAGGACTGCTGGAAATGCCATTTTCCAGACTTGCGCTTCCTGCAGTGCATGGCAGCAGATGGCCAGCCAGCACTCTGGGATGTGACTGACTGTAAAACAGTGCCTTGACTTTATTCTGTCATTTTAAGGACTCAAAATTTTAAATGTATGTATTTTGACAAAGTTGTGAGACTGATTATATGGGAGGTAAGAAACAGGGGAGTAAATGTTGTTTCTTTACAAGATATTGTGCTCTCTAGAGAGACGTAGAAGTTCAGGCTTGTTTATGCTAAGTAACCTGCTGAGCCCATGTGTCTTGATTAGGTTAAATAACACTGAATGTCCTCAGTGGGGTCACCATCCTTCTTCAATATTCCCACAGTGTAGTTTGAGTAGTAAAAGAAATAATAATCCCAGAAAGCTGTGACCCTCATGGCATACTGTCCCCAGGAGAACAGAGGATGCCTCTTTTGAGATTGGGCATTTTCGTACTCTGGCATTCATCCATGTTGAGCATTATTCGACTTATCTGCTGTTGTGCATTGGGCTTAATTCTATGTGATACAGGAGCATGTATTTATATTTAAATATTGTGCTAACTGCAGTACAATTACTGCTAATAACTGATCCCAGGAAACCAGTTCTCTTTCAAAGCATTGTTACAGCTATTTTTGTAATGATATTTTTTCATGGTTCACAAAGTTGTAGGTGACAAGTTGCAGGCAGGCATCAGAAGTTGTGAAGGTGCTGACTTTTGATGCATGAGGTTCAAGTGCACATCCTTGTCCTCTGTCTTCTGTCCTCTGTCTCAGCATGATCTATGACACTTTATGTAAGATTTTTCAAGATAGGACATCTATTTCTGTGCAAGTTTCAGCTACATAAGTGTAACAGACTAGTTTGAAACCTTCTACACTTTCACCCTATGAAAATAAAATACTGCAAGAGAGTATTACTCTTCTTGGGCCTAAAATTCAGTACACACTTAAGAACCTCACTTGCCTGGAGCTTGTGAACAAGGGTGCTCCAGACCCAAATTAACAGTAAATGTAAAGTACTTATAACAGGGCTCCAGTACAAAACATGGCATTGAAAAATAAGGATGAACTTGGTACACAGGAATGTAAATGCATTTAATTCTTTTTATGATATAACATTGACATGTTGTACCAATATTAAAAAAAAAAAATTGAAGAATGTCAAGGATGTCCTCAAGGAAACAATGAATTCCTAATTTGCATTAAAAAGGATAGAGGTAAGGAGAGAGGAAGACCCTGCTGCTATGCATGACTTTCAAACCTTGAAATTCTTCTCGAGAAGTCAGCGGGCAGAGGTGTGAGACATGAGAGCTTGGTTGGAGGTGAGTTAGAATCACATCTTGCTGTTTCGTTTTTTACCTTTGACATTTTATTTCCAGCCCTGATATTAAGAATTTAAGATTTTCTTTTGCTCAAATAAGCTTTCATTAATTTTCCCCATCATCTTTCCAGTGCCACAGCTGAGGCCAAGGTAAGCTGACAAATTTGGCTCACGTTCTGTCTCTGGAGGCAAAGCATGCAAGCATCAGTCTAACATTCCCCCCATGAGGTGCACCCTGACATGGTGCTAAATGCTCTCAGCCAGGCTGGAAGGGTCAGCCAGGGCCTGGGAGTGCCAAGCACTCTATTGAAAATGTAGTTCCTGGCAGACACAGAGTACACCCCTGCTTCCAGCATCAGGTAACAAAGAAAGACCCCTCACTGCAGATTCCTGGGGAACCTTTCAAATCAGCCTGTGGCTTCAAGGGGAAATGTTGCAGCTTCCAGCACAGGAGAGAGGGCTGAACTGAATTAACCAAGAGAAAATGTTGGACAGTACTGATTTGTGGGACTGTGTTTGAAAAAAATATTTACTAACTTCTGCAAAGTTGACACTATTGTAAAATATGCAATGGATGGTGTTTTCATGAGAATTATGAAAAGAAACAGCTCTTTTAATCTAATAAATTCCAGGAAATCCATTCTTTACTCAATCCTCTGAGCTCAGATGCTGTAAAATACAGGTTTATTCTACCTATTTTGAAAGGTACTGGATGTTATCTAGTAGTTTTCTCACTCCAGTAGACATTGCAACAATGCTGTTGTTTTTATCACTTTAACCCATAAGGCTTCTCTCTGTGCTGTCAGGCTCATGCCTCAAGAAAGTCACTGGCAAAACCTACTTGAAACTCTGCTTAAAGCCCAGACCCAGGGTTAGAGGAGGTCATTAAAGCTTAGAAGCTGCTACCAGGGGAAAATATTTTCATGGAGCTTTCATGGAGCTTTTATGGAGACTGCAGTCTAAAACCCAATATTTTTCTCAGAGTTAAAAGCTAAACAGGATGTGGGGAAAGTTTCTATTTTATCCTCCAAAATAGGTGACAATTGCCCTGATGTTATTTTAAAGCTATTGTTGGATTCTTTCTTATGTTGAAAACAAAACAGCAGGTGCAAAAAATATGAATATATTGGAAGAGACATACAGGAGTGCATATCTCCTCATGTTTCCATGCCCCTAAAAATGCTTGTATTCCACTCTAATGAGAAACTAGATGTAAAGAAGGAGGTTATTACAGGTAACTCAAGGAACTGTCAGGGTATGCAGTCCCACATTAAGTCAGTGTTAAAATAGAAACTTGAACTCTATATTTTCTAAATGCAATGATGGGAAATGTTTTGGGATTGTCACAAATCAGATATCACCAATACTATCAAAAGGAGATTCTCTTTAAGAGCTTATCTGATATTTTGTGTGGTACTATGAAAAAGTGCACATTGTGTAGTAAAATAAACACCATTGCCATTCAAAATCAGGGGGAAAAAAGGGGAAACCAGGCTACAGAAAACTGCAGAGTGCATTGAAAGCACTTTTAAGTAAAGCCTTTCAGAGATCCTAACAACTGCCAAAACAACCCAACTTCATTTGGAAGAAACAGAAAGCAACTGTGTGGAGAGAAAACCCATGCTACATAGAAGAGATTCGAGTGCAGAACATAGGGCCAGAGTGATGGTAATTCCATCCTGAAATGCTAAGTATCACAAGTGAAAAGGCCTAGCTGAAAATAACAGTGCTCCAGGTACAGGTCTCACATACGGTCCTAATTAAGCAAAAGAGATTGTCCAAGAATATTAGCATCAGGAAACAGCTCCAGCAACCTGAGTACCCTGGCATGTAATTGGTAAAATATTAAAGTGATGTTTTTAACCCAGCAGCAGCCCAGGTTAAGTCATGCACTTGTGAATTAAGCATGTATCAGTGAAACATCAGAAGCTAAGTTTTACCCATGAAATACACACTCACAGAGAGGTTATCATCCACGGAGCAGGCACACACCTACTGAAAGTGGGCAGCCGTGCATGCAAAATCACCTCCTGCCTGTGAGCCCAAAGGAGCTGCTCAGATTCCTTCTGTGTCCATAGTGGGGCCCAAAGGAGAGACAGCTTGGATACTGTGTATTGCTAAAAACTGAAAAAGGTGCACTGGAGCCTGCATAACTCACTGCAACAGAAAGGGCTCTAGCAATGCCTGTGAGGAATACAACAGAAAAAAAATTAAAAAGAGAGAACACTGAGCTGTGGAAAATAGTTCATACCCTTCCTCTTTAAGGCTTTTTCTGACAATCCTAATTAGACATGAGCAAATAATTGATTTTTAAGTTTGGTGGCTGAACCTAAAAATACTTTCTAATGTGTTTTAGATAAACCCGAACTGATCTCTTTTGCTAACTTCTTTGGTTAACACAAAAAGCAGCATTAACAAAATTTGATGATGAAGCACTTCTACACTGACAAAAATAATTTTGTATCTGCCTTTTTGTTGGTATTTAGTTTGGTTGGTTTTTCTCTTAATAAATGAATGAGAGTTTGACTTCTGCAAGAAATGATCAATAAATTTTTATTTTAAAAAATTGAAATTTGATCCCAAAGTTCACAAATTACTTTGGTAGACCTAAAACCTTTCCTTTCACATGAAATTCGAATATGAATGCAGGCACAATCTCCATTATTGAAAGCCTCTACTTTTTTCTCCCCTAATTTCACATTACTAGAATCAATTCTGCCCTCATATAAGTGCAGCAATGTAGCTCTCACCACCACAGGGTCCTGAATCAGCAAAGAACCTGTGTGTGTCCTTAATGATAAGGAACTTGAGAAGACATTTGTATTTCTTTTTGAAAACTAAGTCAACTAAAAAAAAATTTTTGAATTAGCCAAACATCATTTCAGCAGCTTACTCCTGCACTCTCTTCCCTCTTATAACTGTGCAGTAACTTCCCTGTATTTCCAAAGTCCTCTCTGTCCTGTTGAGGTTCCTGTTACACACTGAAGGACAAGTGATTGGGGGCAGCCTGTAAGCTCCCAGTCTGCACTGCTGGCTCCTAAATGGAGAATTCCTCAGGGTGCTTCTGATCTCCAAGGTCTAGATCAGCGCTTCTGCCACAAGTATTTTTTATCTTAGGCTTATCCCTGACTTTAGAGCTCTCCCCACACTCATTATTTTGTGGGGGAGATCCAGCCATAAGGGCTAAAGGAGACCCAAGGAAGACTCAGGTGGAGCTTTCAGGTCCTGTATCTGGGTGAACCAGGGTTTCTGAGCATTCCCAGAGTGCAGACCTGCAGTTTGAGGAGTTATGGACCACTCATATGCCACCATCACCCTGTCACAGACATTTTTTCATAAAATCCTATCTTTTAGGATTTTTCCTCTTCTGGGAAGCTGGGGCCCCAAAAAGAGAATGCAAACAATTATTATCTGCTGATGTGGAATGTAATAGGTGCATCTGTGATTGGCTCATGTTCCATGTTTACAATTAAGGGCCAATCACAGGACCAAGCTCAGAGACAGATTCTCAGAGAGCTCTCTTGTTTTTAGATTCCTATGCTATTCTTAGCTTAGCAGCTTCTGAACTTCTCTCTATTCCTATTAGTATAGTCTTAATGTAATATATACCATATATTATATATAATATGGTATATAAAAATATATACCATAAAATCCAGCCTTCTGATCATGAAGCAAAATTCTCGTCTATCTCTCTCACCCTGAGGAACCCTCACAAGTCATGTAATATCACCCCAAGAGTTAACTCCTTACAAAAAAGAAAAAACAGGAGATACGTAGTAAGACAGTAATTGATTGTATGAGCAATTGAGGAAAATTGACTGAGTCACTTGGGCAAAATGAGTAAGCTGAAGAGCAGGAAGAGAAAAAAAATACATGAAATGAACAATTCTTTAGCAATCTTGGCTGCCTCTGGCATCAACAGTTTCCAGGACTTTTTAAGAGGGATCTTGACTGCCATACTGCTTCAACAAGTTGTCCAAATGACTATATTCTTTCCGTTTCTTTACACTTTTCCTCATTTCAGTTACTCAGGCACTGTAGCTAAAGAGAAGAGTAAGAACATTTCCCTTTATTTAGGATGTGCTGGAGGAACCTCAGTTGAGAGCACTGAATTCACAGCCAGATCCAGCGTCCTTTGTCAAAACCTGTTTTTGGAGAATCCTGTCCCCTGCTGCTGAATCTTTTATTTGCTGTTGCCTCTTTTCTGTGCTGCTGCTCTTGGCAAACTGGGCCTCCTCTCCCCTTCAGAGGGATAATAATCATATTCAGTCTGGGAAATCCCTGTTCCTGGGAAAGGGATGAGGCAGTTCTTGCTATCTGCTCTGCCAGCTCTGTGGGTAGTTCCTATTTCTCCTCTCTGTCTATTCAAGTTCAGGTATAGAAGACCTTTCTCCTAAGCAGAAACAGTCCCAGCCTAAATGCAGGCCAGTTTAAAATAACTCTAGTCTCTAAAGGTGTTGACTGAAACTACACTGATTCTTTTGGGATATTCAACACCTAGCAAAGTTTTATCTGTGAACACATAGGTTTAAGTGTCTTAATCTGAGAGTTCTAGGTTGACTTTATGAATCTATGGCCTTTTATTTCACAACAGCTTTACTCTGGCAGGCAGGACAGCCCAAGGATTAGACTGTGACTGAAAATACTTTGAACCTTGAATTTAGAGCCATATAGGCTTAGATCTGAAGACCAACTAGTTTAGGAAAGCTAGGCTGACAGAATGTAGCCACATTTCTGAATGTTACAAAATCTAAAATTGTCAATTAGAATTATAGTAAGTAGGATCAGATGAGTTTCTGTATGTCCATGTACAATGATCCCAGTGTGGCTGCTGCACAGTGAGGTTCTCTCAAAGACAAAGGGTGCATTCAGCTTTCTCACACAGAGTTTTTGAAAGGAGGTCCAAGAGACACCTGTCACTGATGCTTTTACTCATCCTTGCAAGTAAGGTCTGAGTCACATTCACTAGAGATTGTGTAATGACAAAAAAATCGTATCATCTTCCCAAGGTGTTTAATACATTTCTCCAACTTCTAGATTATCATTTTGATAGTCTTCACTGGAAAATCAATGCACATAAAATGAATACATACACAAATAGCAGCAGCATTAAAAGAAGCAGAGTGAAAAGACTTTGAAAGAAATAGATTATACTGACAAAAATATATGTGAGTTTTGAAATGACATTTGAAAAGACATCAGAGAGGCAAGGAAAATGAGGTCTTTTCTACCTGTTCTGGCTACAACTCTACTGCAAAAATTTTCCCTAACACATAATAATCTTAGCAAAAAATCAGCTTTACAAAGCTGATCAGCTTCACCTTGAATTCCTTCAATATGATGGCAAGAATTTTTTGCAGGTAAAGATACAAGTGAGAAAGGTAAAGACCTTTAGCATGAAAATCTGTGGCTTGTTACAAACAGACTGACATTTTTGTAGGAGAAAAGCATAATTAAGTTGAAAGATTCTTTTCCAAAACAGAAAGACCTTATTCTACAAGTGAAAATTACATAAACCAAGTGGTTCATCATGTTACTTTAAGTTCAACTATCAGTAAATTCTACTCCCACTACCCCCTCAAAGAGTTTAAATTTGAAAAATATAGAAATGAAACTAACACACAAAAACTGTGGTAGGGAAAAGGGTGGCAAGATTACAAGGATAAATGAAACCATGCAAATCATCAATGAAATCCAGTGTCCTGAGTCTACCCAGACAGCTATACAGGGTTTGTACAGCCACAGGCTGGTTTTATCTCAGGCTGTGGTGAGGCAGGGCAGGCTTAGCCCCATGCTGTCCCCCAGACTGGGGAGGTTACTGGGGATGTTCCAGGCCTGCAGAGAGCAGGAGCAGCACCCACACATGAGCTTGGACTCCAGGATTCCAGGTGGTGATTGCCCAGGCTAATTGCTACCAGAAACCCCCATCCCAAGGCTTGGTCTGCCAGAAAGGATCACCCTGGTCCAGCAGAGATCCTCTGCACTGAAGCAGTCACTGAAGAAGTTATGAGCTCCAGGAAAATAAGGTAAGGGTGACAAAAGAATGTTCAAATTTTAGTGAAAAGACATTTATGATCCAGGCAAATTGCAGAGGAGAAAGGAGCTGGGAAAAGAACTGGATAATGAGTTATAAAGAAGAGACAACTTAACTGCACAAATACTAAAAGACAAACATCGGCTTTAGAGGAAAATAAAATTTTGAGGACAGAAACATTCTTGCAAGTCATGGGTCAGCGATGCCTGTGACAGGAAAGAAGAATCATTCTTGCTTTGAGACCTTGTTCTTGCCCCTAAGTACTTTTCACAGCATAACAGTAGGAAAAAGTTATTAAATGTTCAAAACAGCTGCTGCTGTGCTCTCTGCTGTCTCACAGCATCCTTTGATCACCAAAATATATAAGCAGAGGCCCAGGTTCATTGCTAAGCAACAGGCTGCTTAAACATACACCAGAATTCAAGTGTGTGACAAAACTCCTATCAGTAGGACAGAGGCTTGTAACTCAGTTCAAATTCACATGAGTGTCTGGTTGAAGGGGAATATGGAGGTGGTAATGTGCACTCTCTGCCCTGCACCTTCAATGTCAAAATGGAGGTCACATGAAGCTAAAGCAATATCAGACTTCAGCTGCGTTCTTGATGCTGCTTTTGGACTCAATGATCTTCATGATCTTTTCTAATCTAAGTTATTCCATAATTTGGTATCAGCCATTGCCATTTTGTGTCTGTTGATTCATTTTTTGCAGCAGTTCAAGAGTTCCTTGCTCATGAGTTAGGAGTGGTGCAGCAAGAGGGAAACATGCAAACGCAGCACCTGCAGGGATTGCTGCACCATCTGATCCCATTACCACTGTCCTGGGACACCATGCACTAATCTTGCAGCACCAGGAAGGTTTTACAGAACATTCACTCCCACACTGTAATCCTGGTTTATAGGTGTTATGGGTTTGAGTTGGAAGAGACATTCCAGATAATCCAGTTCCAACCTCCCTGCCGCGGACTCCTTCCATCATGTTGCTCAGAGCCCCACCCAACCTGTCCCTGAGCACCTCCAGGGATGGGGCAGCCACAGCTCCTCTGGGCAACTCTTCCACTGCCTCACCAGCCCCAGAGCAGAGAATGTCCTCCTAATATCTTGTCTAAACCTACTCTCTTTCAGTTTGAAACCGTTCCCCCTGTCCCATCACAACATGTCTTTCTTGTAAGCTCCCTTCAGGCAGTGGAAGGCTGCAATAGGGTCATTCCAAAACCTTCTCTTCTCCTGCTGAGCAATCCCAACTCTCTCAGCTTTTTCTCATAGGAGAGGTGCTGCATCACTTTAATCATCTTCATGCCCTCCTCTAGACTTGCTCCATCAAGTTTATGTACTTTCTGTGCTGGAGACCCCAGAGTTGAACACAGTACAGTTCTTCAGGTCTCCTTCTTCTACAAGGCGTGGAACACAATTTTTTAGATATAGGTATACATGTATATGGAGTTATGTGTCTGTACAAATAACATATGCCATGTATACATTCAGGTATGCATTTACACAGCTACTTACTTTTGAATAAAGCAGTTGAGAAAAGGAAAATTAATGGATCTTGCTGCTGTAGGACTTATTCTTCCTTACCCAGAATTGTCCCTACTATTTGTTAAATTCAATTCTCACAACATCATAAAAATGAGTTGGTAAGCATCTAGAACTTGAGAAATGTGGTTCTGTTCCATCTCTCAAATGAATAAATAATTTTAGTTGATGTTGAAAATCTGCAAAGAAATTACTTGCTATAACAGCCACTGAAACTGTGTTAGAAATTTTGGGATAAACTGACTCATGATATAAAGGTATCACATACATTCAAAGTTACTCTCTTCATGTTTCTAAGGTCACCTAAGGAAAGGTAAAAAAACCTCAAGAGGCAGTAAAATTACGGCAGTGACAGCCAGCTGGGTTCTGGGCAAACACCTTGATGACTGGGAATGGCACCAAGGCTTTTCCAGCTCCTCTACAAGAGAAGGGAAGACGAGCAAGAAATACAAAACCTCCCACAGGTGGGATCCTCTGCACCACTTCAGATGTCTGTAAAGTAAATGCCTATGTTTGAGGTAGCCAGCCCCAGGTAATTTCACCTGGAGGCAAGACATCTTTGCATTGCCAGATCCAGGGATCAGCCTGACTCATCAGATGCAAGCCATGTGCAATTTTATAGGCTAATTGTGGTTGCAATTAATCTGGTTTAACTTTGTTGTTTTAAAGTTTGGAAATCTGTTCACTTGAACCACACCTGTTCAGGGAGCAGTTTTGAAATTTTGCCTCATGCTTTTATTTATTGACATAATGATCATAATTATCACTCCACTTCAGTTAGCAGTGGTTTTGATGTGGCTTCTGAGGGCTCAGAGTAGAGTGTATAGGGAACAATATTCTTTCAAAAAAATGCTGATTTTGGCTTATGTGAAATGCTTCACACAAACATGAATGTCTTTCTGGAATAATCATTCTTTTCTTCTTGCAAGTAAAAGATACATCCAAGCAACCTCAATAAGAAAAAGAGTGTAGCTCTGATCAAAGCTAATCACAATGTAGTAGAAATGTTTAATTATTTTCCTCTACTTTCAATGCAATTCCAAAATTATCTAATGCTCACTTCAACAGATCTGAAATATATTTCATCTTGATCAAAGGCAAAAAAATGCATTTTCATGTCATCATTTTAATTGTTAGCCTAAACTAAATGTTAATGTGTATTCTATCACAAAGTTAGAAACAATTATTTGGTTTTATTAGTAGACATAGCATAGGAATAATTAGCAGTTTAATCTATCCACACAGACCATTTTCCATGTATGAATATGAAACATCACAAGGCGATGGATTCAAATTTTTCATTTTTCAAGAATTCTGAAATGTTTGGCTCCTTATCCCATTTTATCTCTAAGAATGCCTTGAGAAATGGAAATTCAGATCAAGTCTGATGAAGTTTTATGAGGGAAAGTAATATTCAGGTCCTCTGAATTATTCTGAAATTCAGCTACAATCAATTGGATGAATCATGAAGAATTATTCTTTCTAAAAATTGGATGGATTTTTTAAGTTGTGTGTCTGTGGGATCCCACTAAAAAATCCATGTAATTCAAAAAAAAAAAAAAAAAAAACTCCTTTAATAATTACTTTTACTGAGAAGGCATAAAAATCCTGTGTTATTTGCACAGAAATAAAGGAAGAGATGATGCTTCATTCCGGTCTTCTCTCTGAATATATCAAAATTACTTGGAAAGATAATAAATTTAGGTCTCAGAAAGATCAACTCAATATTATATTCTCAGTAATTTTAGAGAATGGGAGTGGAAAATGGGAGTGGAAAATGGGAGTTAAATGGAAGCACTCAGAACCTAGATGTTATCTCAGACTCCAATTATGAAGACCAAAGAGCAAAACCTTGCAGGTATTATTAGCACCACAGGAGATCTTTTTACTAAGCTCATTTAAAACACAGATCTGCTACTAAATCCCTTCTCATGAAAAACATCTCTTCTGTCTAAAATTTCCCTGAAGCATAAATGTTGAGGAACTGGTGTGCAAATGGAGCAATTAAAAGGAAGATTAAAAGAAATTTATAGAATGTATTTCCTTCACAACTACTCTTATTACTATTCTGAAGCCCCTCAGAGTCTCATTTGATTTTCCCAATGGATTTTTAGTCTTTTTCTAGTATCAATATCAGTCAGGATCGCTCCCTGTAGAGTAACACATCTGTTCTCAGGGAAAAGAAGACCAGACAGATTTCTTTTAAATCAAGCCAGGACTTGTTATGCATTTTCTTTTCCCTCATGCATTCCCACAGCCATAGGAAAGACATAGCAGGTAAAGTACTCACTATGGAGAAAAAAAATTACAAAAATTATAAACTACAGTGAAGCCATGTAGTTCTCATGGAAGTCTGATGAATTTAAATAAGCAGAACTCACTTTTACTGGGGGAAAAATTTGACTTTTTTTTTTCCAATGATAATTTAGGACTTTGCCTTTTTTCACTAAGAGTAACGAAAGAAATAATTGCTTTTAAGATTGAAATTATCCCAATCAGCTTACAGAGTTAGGGAGTTTTGCAAAAACAAAGGCTTTAGGAGGAAAAATAGCTTTATATGCCCAAAAGAATGGCCTTATTTATTTGAAAATGTAATGGCTTTAGTCCTCGAGGAGTTACCTGAGCTTTCACCTTTCTAAAAAGCAAGCTGTATTCAAGGAGCCCAGAACTGATCATTTTTGACTTTAAAAGCTCTTTATATCTCTCACTCTTTTAATTTGAACATCTCTGTTGCTGCTGAAAGAGCTTGGTCAATATGATCTCTACAGCTGTCTCAAATACAACTGGCAGCTAATGGAAATAGACAACAGCCAGGATTTTACTGAGAAAACACTTTCCCAGCTGGATTAACCAATAAAAAAAAGGTGGCAAAACACCTTCTGCCATCTTTTCTGGCCAAACCCCTTCATTCCACCTCCGACAAAAGGTTGCAGTCACAGCCATACATCTTTGATTTCTCCTACTTGGATCCAGATACTGAGACAAGGTGGAACTTTCACCTCACGTTGGCTGCAGGAACTCATGTCTGGCAGGTGTAAACTCTGAGGTGTGAACATCTGAGGTTCAGGACTTAGAGCCTGCACTTGTCTCCCTGCACTTAAGACCTACTGATACTGTGGGCTGTCAAATATTTGATTTATATTCTGCAGCTTTATTTAATTGCCTTTGAATGCTTCTATATGAGCAATTGCATAGTCACTCTCAGACAATTCGACCTGTGGTTCCCAGGCAGTACAGAGGAACAGAGAGTTCTCCAGCTGTGAACCAGCAAAAGAGAAAAGTGAAAAAACCAGACCATTCTTGGAATAGACTATAAAATATGTGCAAAAGACATTACAGTATTTAAGAATTAAGGAAAAGATAGGAAAAGATAGGAAAAGATAGGAAAAGATAGGAAAAGATAAACTACAGAATAATGCACAAAAATCTTCCAAAGAAAAAATACAGAAAAGCAAAGATCACTTTACCATTGACACTGCTGTGCAATCCATGGCTACAATATGGTGTGAAATCACTTTATCCCTTTCTTACTTCTTGAACTGCAGTTCAACTTATGTTTGCTAATCTATTACTCTTCATCAAAAAGTTACAAGACACTGTCTTACATGTCTTAGAAATCAAAATCAATCTGTGCAGTTTGAAAATTTAGGAACAAGTTTTCTGTCCAAAAGTAGCAAAATAAGGTTATCTTACTAAATTCATGGTACTTTACAAGACTTTAAAGAAAATCAGAAGAGGCAATTACCCCAAATTGCTGGATGGAAAATTGACCTCAATACTGTTTTAGTTTCAAGACGTGACTAAATCACATTTCATGCTTTCCTATCTTCTAGATAGTTCATTTAAAACTTTCAAGAGTACATTTGTACTTTATTTCTAAGATCTTAAGGTTCCAAACTGCAGCTGCACGAATGCACATGGAATGTACCTTTTTACTGAGCTGTACTTCTGACCCTTTGCCAGCTGTGGATGGAGCAGCAGGCAGTTTCTTCTCAGGAGCTTCTGACCACTTAGGATGGATTTTATGTTAGGATGTTTAACATTTAGGATGTTTATGATAACACAGAAAGAGTAGTAGTAATTTGTGAGGTGAAACATGACATTTTAAATACCCTTCAATTCAAGGCATTTGTGGGTTTGTGGATACTGCTTAGCACCAGACCTGACCGTCTGGGCTTTGGGCAGTCTTTTCAGATGACTGTATTGTTTTATCCTTTGAAGGAAACATGCAAGTTAGGTGGCTTCATGTCCTGGGCAATAACTTCCAGTTACAGTAAATGGAAGCTGAAAGTGGTGTGGTTAATATTTACAGAGCTTATAACAAGGGCATGCAGTATGAGACATTGAAATAAACCTCCCTCTTTCCCAAGCACCAGCATGGCTCTCAACCATCCAGCTTTCACTAGCTTCATATCATACTTCTGAAAGGCATTGTAGCCCTTGTCTCAGTATGCATGGCTCAGTCATTTCCTCATTTCAGTTCTCTGGAACAAATAATTCTCATTTCCTTTTCAGAGCAAAAACCCACATAAATTTGGATGTCAGGCTACACAACCAGTGAATGAAGTGACACATAGCTTCATGATCACCACAATTTGGCAGCGATCTTCAGAAAGTATTTCTTCCTCCCTGTACTCCACTCCTGCATCTTGGCATCATAGAATGACCTGAGTGGAATGGACCTCAAAGATCATCTGGTTCCAACTTTTGTACAAGGACACATTTCACAAGACCAAGTCACTCAGAATGTTATCAAAAGTAGGCAAGAATAAAATTCCTTAACACCAATGTAGCATTAAGAAGCAGGCATTCTTTATTCTACCAGATGGACAAGAGGATATCTCCTCTGAAGTATCATTCATCCTGAGTACAGAAAGTGCTTTTGTTTACATGCTATATTTTACATACATATTAATTGATTTTCCTGGAATAAACATCAATATGATAACCATTTTCTCAAAGATCAATAATGTATGTTCCCTCCCCTATGGTCATGTGTTCTTCTGTTCCAGAGATCTCTTTGATAGTCCTGGGTGGTCAGTGATCCCAAAGTCATATTTGACTGCCAGGTCAACTGAGAAAAATTAGGCATAACGGGGCTGGATACTCTCCAGTTCTTCTTCTTGCTCAATGCTTAACATCATCCTACAGAATAAGCATTGTGCAGATCCTTAGGCTAGTGGTTTATGAAGAATAAATGTTGTATTAGTCCACCAGATGAAAAAAATTATTCATCTGGGAACAAGAGCTCCATCCACCCTGGCCTTGAACATTTCCAGGGACAGGGCATCCATAATGTCTCTGGGCAATCTGTTTCAGTGTCTCAGCAGTCTCATAATAAAGGCATTTTTTCTGAATATACAATTTAAACCTACTTTCTTTCAATTTGAAGACATTCCCCCTCTGACATATAGTCCTGTCACTATATGCTCTTGTAAGAGGTCCCTTTGCATCTCTCTTGCAATCTCCCTACTGGAAGATGACAATTAGGTCACCCTAAGCCCTTTCTTTTCAGAGGGGCAGAATCCCCTCCCCTGACCTGGTGGCCACACTGCTTTTGGTGCATCCCAGGATACAGCTGGCTTCTCTCAAGGCTCCCAGTATTCCCATTACACTTGTACAAGACATACACCTCCACATCCAGGTGCTCTGCTTTTTGTCTCAGTTTTTACCTTCCCACTGGAATGCAAATACTCTGCTTTAAAAGATCTAATAGCTCTCCAGCTTAAGGAACTACATATTCTCTAACCAAATTCAGAAGTTACATTTCCACGGGATTTGCAACCAGCTAGGTGCTGAATTCTATGAATTACTTAAGTAAACTAACAATTCTTCAGTATTCTATTCAAGTCTGCCTTGAGTCTTACCTGCTGCTACAATCATACTGATTGTCCCATGTGACTGTGTTTCTGTGTGTTGAATTTATGACTCATCTCCATTTTAAAGACAGTATGCACTCATACACAAAAATATCAAAAGGTTGTCATCACTTCACCTTTTCAATTCTGTTTTATAGGCTATTTGATGTAAAACACAGAAGGCTTTTCTATCTTAAATGGTGAATAATACTGACCACAACTAATCTTTGAAGCCTCATCAGGGAAGGAAGGTTGAATCAGAAACTGCTTGCTCTCTTGGTGATGATCTAAATGTGTAGCAGGTATTGCTTAGAAAGTGGTGTGAGGTGTTAATGAAGGAACATCCTACTCATTCGTTTATCAGACCCTGTGTCAGTGAGATAACTGCATCCCAACATATAAACCATATTTCAGAGGGGCATATCAGATTTGACTTAAGTTGATGGCAGCTGCATGTACAAAGTGTGTTCCAAAACTCAGATGCCATGATGCATTTCTAAATCTACTGAAGACAATGAGAGGTCCCTCTTTCCAGTGGAACAGCTGCCAAGTTCTATGGCAATTAATATTAAAATTGTACATTTCTGAACAAAAAATTCCTCAATATCAAAAAAATTCTGACATTCTATTAGTAATTTTTCCATAAATTAAAATTGAAAACCATCAAATGTCAGAATTTTCCAGCGACCACATTTATTACCTCAAAATTCACCCCATTATGTTCTGCATTTATGGCTTTTTATTCATTTTTGCTTTCATTCTCATTATAGAATGATGACTTGCATCCTGAAAATAGCTACTTGACAGAAGTGCAGCCATGGACATTGAGTTTCAGCATAGACAGAAGAGCACAGATGTCTGAAGTTCGGATAGATTACAGCTTTTGTAATTCAGACATCATGAGATCTGAGATGTATAAGGCAGCATGACCATTGCCCAGCACAGACTACAGACCATAATCCAGTGATCCTTTCCCTAACAGAGAGCTGATAAATAACTGGTATTCCACCTCTTGAATAAGCTGAGAAAGCCAGGGATAGGCAAAATAATATAGAATATAATGGATGATATAGAATCCCTTGCTCTAGAACCAAGAAAAACAGATCACTAACACCACTACAGTGAATAAATCTGTCTCAAGTATACCAGCAAGGATTGATGTTTGAGTCAGGCATCATTTCCCTAGAAGTTTTGTTCCAGCTAACACACAAAAAAAGCTAAAAATATATACCCTCTATCTAATTATCTGGTTTAGCCTCTAGATACTGTGTTTGCTGTCTAGATTAAAGACTGATTGCATCTACTGATCTCTCTTTTTTCAATATACATATGTATGTTTATATATTTATAAATATCTAAGTTGTATCTTGATTTTCTTTTGATCATGGAAATAAATTATGAACAATTACCTCACTGTAACATATGAACACTTGATAAACTCTTACTTTTTTGATAAGAGGTGGCAAATGTAATCTGCTTTAATGTAATATCTTCACTGTGAGAAGATAAAAATAGAACTATCATACCCTATTTTTTGCAATGGAAGTTTTAATATTTACATCTAGCTCAAATGGTAGCAATTAAAACTCTAGAAAACAGCCCTTAATAGGATCAAAAAGGTCTTTTTCATTTCATTCCTTCAAATGCACATCAAAGCCTCCAACTCCCTGGGTAGTGCTGTTAAGCTGCTCTATAAATATGTGCTTTGTCATCTGACAGTAAGGAACAAGGAATTTTTGGCCAAATAACAGTTGAGCTGCAATGTGAGCATTGCAGAACACAGTACTGTCAGGAAAGAGAAAGTTTTGCTGTGAAGGCATCATGAAACTCAGCTGAGGCAAATCAGCTGAAGAATTCCCATCCTGGTATTAAGAAGCCAGGTGTCCAAACACATCTTTTGACTCATGGAATATGAGCATGAAAATTTGGCCCACAGCCCAAAAAAGCCTCCCACAATGTCACCTAAAAGCAGAATTGGATCATATTTCTGCCCTTAACTGTTGGAAACAGTCATATTTGTCAAGCAACAAAAAACATACTTCTCTTTTAGATCTCTTATGGAGATCCTGTGAGAGTCTCTTTTTGAACCTACCTGCATCCCCTGAAAGGCTGGACTTACAATGAAGTTCAGATCTGAGAGGAAGAATTTTTGCTGGTTCTTCTACTCAAAAGGAAGTATTAATTCCATGCTGTTTGATCTTTAGATGTGGTCTCTTCAGGATTTGAGATATACTGACTTCCATAAATCCACAAGATTTATGTAAAACTTGAGTAAGGTAAAAGATAGATGTTATTATTCTCTAAAAGAACACCAAATAGGAGTACACATTGTCCTGGTCAGCCAGTTCGAACTTCCTGTGCATGAGAGGCAATAAATAGTTCTGTGCTTGACATAAGTTTTCCAAATAGCACAGAATATGTGGTGTTAAATAAGCAATGGCAAATTATGTTCTACTACACTACACACACGTACGAACAGATTGTTTCATCTATTAAAACAAAGGACAACTAATTGCTTGCATAAATTAAGACTTCATTTGGACACATTGCCTTCATTCCTTTTTCTTTCCAAGCTTCACTATGATATAACAATTCCTATCACCTAAGGGAAAACAGATTGTTAAAGACTAACATAACATTGTTTCAGACCTCAGCAGAAGCCTAATCACACAATCAGCCTGGAGATGCCTTTCCCTTTATGGGTAAATTAGATCATGGATTTCTACACTCTTAGAGCAGCTATATAGAACTTTGAAACTACTGGTCCTAACCAAAGTTTGCATTTATTTGAACATAATTTATGAGGTGCATAGCAATATCTAGATATCCAAATAGTATCTTTCTCTCTAGCAGAGTAAGAGAACCACCTGCTACAGGGTCTATAACCCTTTCATTGCAAATTGACAGGCGTCTGAGATGAGGGAAAAAGGGCAAACTCAACTGATCTCTGGGCTCCAGACACTGGAATAGAAATATCCAACATCCTGATTTATGTATCTGTTTTCCTTACTAGCTATTCCCATGGAATTCAACTTATCACTTAAAAACTCCTAGGGAAATGAAGACTTCCTTCTATCTGAAGAATTTTTTTCTCCTTTTCAGATACTACATTGCAAAGAAGAATTAGGGATTATTATCATGAGGACTTCAGTGTGTATAGATCCAACAGCAAAATACACCCTTCAGCACAATTTAAAAGCCCAGGATAGATTGATTCCTGTGAGCTGGAAGGAATTATCATTGCTTAAGGTAAATCTTCAGAAGTGCTTCAATTACTTAGGCTGTTGAATTCCCATTTTCAAAAATGACATACACACTTAGAAGCATAAATCCAATAGAAGCTTAATGATTATTGTAGCCTAATAGTTATTTCATTGCAGGTGAGCAGCAATAACTGCTATACTTAACCTACTAAGATCTACATATGAGGCTTAGATGGCTCTTCCTTTGTAGATTAAATACAGTCAAATTTTTCTTACTTCCCATGTAGCAGGCAGGCTGCCTATTATGAAGGCCTACTTGACATGAGGCAGAAGATTAAGTTATAGTAATTCAGGATTAGCAAATGAAATCAAGGGACCTCAGAGCTTATGAATATGTAAATTCAGCTCATGAGAGGTTTTTGACTCATAGCCTAAACAGAACTTCACCCAGAAGTTCCTCCAACAGTCCCACAGCAGCTCGCTGAATGGATGCATGGATGCATTTTCTTGAAATCTTGCTTTATCCTAAGAAATGGCTATAGATTTTTCAATTCTCTGAAATAGTATTCCGAATGTTCTTTCACAAAGGTGTGTATTTTAATATAATTCCAAAGAGAAAGTTTACTGAGAGCCTGTGACTTTTTGTACTCCTTCTTTTCTTTTACCTGTGTCGGGTTACCCAAGTTTTCAAGGAGCTGTGTCTCACACACACACACATACACGTGTGTGTGTTACAACTAAAAATTGTGAAGAATGCACTGGGAAAAGATACACTAACGGGTTAATCATCCATCTAAATCTGTGTGTGGGTGGCTAAGTAATTCATTTGAAATATAACTCACTTCTCACCCACTCACAAAGGTGTTACTGAAGACATGAATTCTCTTTCATACTTGGGAACAAAACAAGG
This sequence comes from Zonotrichia albicollis, assembly GCF_047830755.1. Lineage (NCBI taxonomy): Eukaryota > Metazoa > Chordata > Aves > Passeriformes > Passerellidae > Zonotrichia > Zonotrichia albicollis. The sequence goes on from NC_133822.1 coordinate 61,706,793, forward strand.
CTTATTTTTGGGGTTTTGTGAGAAATACTAAAACCAGTGTGAGAACCCATCTTCTCAAATACACAGAGTTCCCACAGCATTTACACAACATCTGCTGCTGTGGGCTGAGGCTAGTAAACAGTAATGTTAATATGAACTAAAGATATAGTATTGCTAATAATACAAAGCAATAATACATTTTTACTGCTTAGGGTATCACAAGTGTATAATCTAAGGCAAAGCCTGCTTTTCATCGGGAGAAGGAGAAAGAAGATAGTCACCTTTTTACAGCAGTAAATGTCATGCTTTGTAGAATTTCAGCTTCTCTGCTGCAATGTGATTCTGTAAATATGATGTATTCATTTGTTCTTCATCTATTGCTGTGTACCACAGAATGAATGCTGTGATCCAAAACACATGAATGAAGAATTACTGGACTGATTGAAGAACCACTCTATTTAAGTGAGAATATGCTGGATGTAAAGACTTTGTTTTCATTAATATGGTCAGCTTTTCTGTCAAACTAGCTGGAACTGAATATCCTGCTTTAATAAAAAGTACACACTATTCTCTATTTACAGAACATTATTGTTTCCAAAATGCTGCTCCTAGATAGCAAGAGCTTGTAAATATTTTCTGTTCGTGTGTAATAAATTTCTCACTCAAACACACTTTAAAGGGAGCAACTTATATTTGTTTTGCTTTTCAGGTAAATATATATCACACACAATAGGAAGCATGGGTATCATCCTGGTTTTTCCACATTCTTTTATGCTTTTTAGCTTTTATGCTTCTTTTAGCATAAAAGAAGAGCCATAATATTCAAAAGATACGGGAAAAACAAATTCTAAACCTCATGGCTTTACCGTTTTAGAATTGCATTGATAAATTCAGGAGAATACTTCTGACACGCTATGCTTAGCCTTCACATTTAGGGAAGTGCTAATTTAACTGCATGGAGAAGCAGCCCTGAGGCATTCTCCTTCAATAAGACACTGTCTTCCCGGCAGTCACTGCAAGATAAAAACAATCTCAAAGTGTTTTTTGCACAAAGGTTGACATAATACAATTCCCCACCATACCTTATTATGGTATCTTGCTCATCTGTTCATAAGGTGGGCACAGTGCACAACTACAAACCTGACTTTCAGGATATCACTTTCTGGTTGACTCTTTCTTTACTCAGACACTCAGTTCTCCTCTACCTATGCTAATAAACAAGGAAACTGAACACTGAACTATGTATGTAAATGCAGCCCAGACCCTTCATTTTTTATAAGTCCAGCTACAGCACAGATCCAGTTCAAATCTAGCTGGATTGAAAGGGAGACTTTTCACTTTATTTTAGATCCTGCCTTGGACAACTCCTCTTTCTGTATAAAAGCCCTTCCAATTCCTTTCAAGTCTCCTTCTAAAAACATCTTTCTCTTCTATGAGAAGATATTCTGAAATATTCTCGTTTTCTTCATGCTGTGAAATTACAGTATGTGGTCTTTATGGGCAGTGTATGATGCAACTGGCAAGTGTTAAATGGCTGGCCACCCACTGTGGAATAATAGTGGATGGTAGCAAAAGCACAGTAAAAGTCCATCAAATAAAGGGCCAGAATTCCTTAGACAACAGTTAAAACCCCAGGGATAAAGCAGTCGAGCATCACTTCCTGCTTAAGATAGATGACATTAGTGTCCAATGAAAACAGACCTAGACACACAGGGAAAATGCAGACCAGATCCTGAGATCAAGATGTGAAGGCACCCCGTGAGCTGCACTTGTTATCTGTCCACAAAACAATTCATAAATCTCTAATGCCTCCTGTTTGGGGAAAAAACAAAGAACTATATAAACCAGTTTATAATTTTTACAGTTCCTCATTGCAGCTGGCTATTGCTAAAATAGATGATCTCATAGTCTGCTGTGTGGCTGCCAGATAGCTTGCATGCAGATAGATGCCTTTGTGCTGCAGACCATAGAAACCTGCATAAAATTGGCCTTCTTTCCTTAACAGAGCTGCATGAACAAAGATGAGTTTGTTGCTGACCAAGGACTGAAAGCTTTGTTTTATAAGACTCTTTGAATGTATTGCACTTTGCCAAAGGGAAAGGTTCTCTATTAAAAAGGAGAAGGAAAAAGAGAAAAAGAGGAAAAGAGAAACAGAGAGAGAGAGAGAGAGAAGGAGAGAGAGAAAAAGAGAGAGAGATAGAAAAAGAGAGAGAGAGAAAAAAAGAGAGAGGGACAAAAGAAAGAAAGAAAGAAAGAAAGAAAGAAAGAAAGAAAGAAAGAAAGAAAGAAAGAAAGAAAGAAAGAAAGAAAGAAAGAAAGAAAGAAAGAAAGAAAGAAAGAAAGAAAGAAAGAAAGAAAGAAAGAAAGAAAGAAAGAAAGAAAGAAAACCAGACAAAGAATGTGCACTTCTGTGGTGAATATTTGTGAGTAAATTGGGCTGAAACCCTTTTTTTTTTTTTTTTTGAATAGTGGTCACATTTTTTTTGAGCTGAATAAAAATGAAAGCAAAAGGAACTTTAATTAATGGGATGCCTTTTGATTTGTAGAGCAAAACTGCCAGAGCAGATGTACCAGCAAAGAGGATTAGATTGTCCCTTCCCTGACGCACTGAAAATTTCTTTTTCCCCTTGTAGTAACCCCCATTGAGGAGAGGCCGTCTTTAGTGTCTAAAATTCAGCACTGCTAAGGAAACTGTTGTATTTGGGCACAATGGGCAGCTCTCACAAGACTAGACAGAATATGTGAGGAGAGAGCTAATATTCCTTTAAATCCAAGGTTGATTCCAGTTCAGTATTTAGAGTAAGCCTAAATAAAAGAGAATTTCTAAGTCTGAGTTCTTTCAAATCTCATCAAATATGTATTAAAGTGAATCCTGAAGCAGTCATGATGAATGTTCACCCTTTTTAATAGGCTGAAGTAACTTAAAGAAAGAATCTTGAATTTGTTTTTAATTTATATTAAAAGTTCGTCAATTCATCTACTTCTGAAATCTTTGGCTTAAGTTCAACTTTGAGCAAGGTGGAATCATGGAGTGTGAATGCAACTGATGAAGTTTATACACAAAAATTAGGTTTGAGAAACAAATTCCTTAGATATTTGATTTTTGCATATTTTAAATGGTGTTTTTGATACTCCAGTTTGAAGAAAAACAGATCTCCACTTCTATTTATTTAACTTCCTTTGCACCAGCTGTGAGATAAAGCATATAATAAAAATTCTTTTTATCTAGTGCTTGCTTAGGTTCATTTTAAATTTCTTCTGTATTGAGAAGATTGCTGTGGAAATACATAACTGGCTCAGTGGTGGACATGCTAAGGTGGTGAATGTACAGAAGCCTAATTTATCCAAAGACAAGCTAAATGGCTGTAAGAATCAAAAGAAATACCTAACTTTTTTTTCCTATATTATATTGCACCTATAAGCAACACATATTTATTAAAGCAAAAGTGTACACAGAAAAAAGGGGCAATGATACATTTTTAAGGTTACAGTGTTTATTTCTTGTCTTTTTGGATCACTCCTGAAATGGACCATGCACAGGGGGCTTCAGTTTACATTTTCCTTCCTTTCTAAGGGATAGTAACTCTGGCGTACATTTATTCCTGCCTTAGTCAAAGGCTAACCTTTCATGAGGATGCATCCCAAGTCACTATTTTGTTACTTACTGCTTGGGTAAGTGATAAAAATACTTTTGATGCACCATTTTCATCATGTTTACTTGCCCAGAACAGTTTCTACTGCCAAATGTCAAACAAAAATCAAAGCTCAAATGTTTCCTTTTGTTAAAAAAGGCCTCTTCTGGTGCAGAACTTGGCCATGCACTGCTCTCCCACTGGGTAAGTTACTACATTGTTTAGTCTATGATCCTGACAAGTTCAAGTCCTAAGGAAACTTTTAAAATGTGTTTTTTCTTCCTGCAAATCACAGTATAGATTATACTTGGCATAACACTCCTGCTGCTACTGTAGTGTCAGAAGCTTTATATTGGCATCCAAAGTATGTACAGCAGCAGAGACCTGCACCTCAACAGTGCACACATCATTGCCAAGGAATCAGGACTTTTATTTAGCCAACTGTGAATCTTGTAGAACACAAATCAAAACCAAGCTATTAAGTTCTTTTACCAAACTCTCCAACACCAAGATTTTGGATGGGATCCTGTGATGGTATGACCAACCTACAATTAGACAAATCATCTTCAGGGAAGGGCTCACCAATATCAGCTGTTTCCCATGTGTGCCTAATTAATCTACAGTCCTTTTTTTCCACACTTATTTTACATAAAAACAGTGGGTGAAAATAAGCACATGGCTATTTACCAGGGATGCACTGCTCTTCCCCTCCCAACAGGAAATTGCTTGATTGTATTTTCAACTGCTGACCCTTACATCCAGCTTTGTTATGCAGGGGGCGGGGTGGGGGAAAGGCAGGAGCTTGAAAGTGCTACCTTTTGGCAAAAAAAAAGATTCTATGGAAATTGTATGTCCTCTGGACAACTGATTCCTAAACTGTTCATTCTGAAACTAAAACAAAAATCCAAGATAGGCAGAGGTAGGGATTGCAGTTCATACAGTGCACAGGGGCAAAGAACAAGTACACAGACTCATTTTAAGACCTTAATAACATAATCAGTAACAAAATTATAGCTGTGAAGTGATCGTGTACTAAAAGTGTGATAATGATGAGAAGCAGAAATTTCAGGCAGGGACTGAATTTTCTTTTTCCATAGAATTTGCTATATATCAAAGATGCTGTTTTAGTTTACTCCTCTTTCATTTTCAGTATGAATGTTCATGTACAATTTTATGGTGGATGCTTCAAATTTTATTTTAATGCAGTATATATTATTCATGGACATAAAAGAAATTGGCTATAAAATTGTGCTTTTGTTTGTTTAGCTGTAAGTATGGCATTTATTAGGAAGCAAGATATAGCTTTATAATATCCAGCTATCGAAAGACTGACAAAACATGTCGTCCTTTATACTGGTTTTGTTATATCCATAGTGATAGGACAAAACCCAGCAATTTGGGCTTGTGCATGGAAATTGAATTAGAAACAGAATGTAATGTGAATGGGTTTATCACAGACACATTTATATAACAGCACTACAAACACTCTACTTGCACTTGCTGTGTAATTAAATTCATGATTCAGCCTGTTTTGTTAAATTACATTCATGCCTACATATACAAAGATCTGATTCTTTTCCCTTTTTTTTTAAATTCTGGAGCAGAGTTAAGAGGGAGCCAGTTAGATCAATGCTTACCTATGAAGCACTACACTAATTCTTCATTCCTTGTATTACTTAATTTTTAATTACATCTTCCTTAGTTTGTAATAAACCCACTGCCCTACTCCATTACCTTAGCTTCACTATCATGATTTTTTTTAATGTACAGCATTTTTTGCTATACTTACAAAAGAAAAGGTAAGGTAATGAATTATCTTTCTACTGATAAGCCAACAGTATCTAGTGATAGAGTAATGCAGCCCCTTTATGTGTGTTTCTCGAAATAATGTTGCTCACTTGTTGTAGTCTAAGTACTAAACAAGATACCTTCTCCTTTAAACATCCCTCAAAAACTTGCCTTGTCGCAGACATCTTTTTATGAAAATTCTTTCCTTGGGATTTTTTTTCCTCCTGAGAAGCTGAGGATTTTTGATTGGCCCATTTTGGATGTTTTTGAGATTAAACCTTTTCTTCTATTCTTTCAGTACAGTTTTAATGTAATATATATCATAAAATAATAAATCAAGCCTTCTGAAATATGGAGTCAAATCCTCATCTCTTCCTTCAACATAAGACCCCTGTGACCACTGTCACATTGCCTTATTGGTTTCTTTATATTCAGCCTCATCCCAGTCTTATTGCCAGCACTTCTCCATGAAACAAATTCCAGACATTTCAATTCAGTTTTAAGTTCAAATCCCATTCAATTATAGTTCCATCATTTATCTAAAACACAGAATATTCTAATTTATTCTGAAATTACTTGTTCTGCAATTCATGCCATAGCTGCTAAAATAAACTTTTTCTGTAATATAGCCTATTGGTTTTCTTTTGCTCCTCCCATCAAATGCAGTTTTGCAGGTTTTGTGTTTGTAGATTGAAAACTAAGAGGTAGGTAATTTGTGTGTTACATTATTTTATTCAGATGCTATCCTTGATAATTTGTATCTCTTCCAGGAATCAGAAAAAAGTTGACCATTAGGCCTGTACCAGAGGTGTTCTTGCCTCCTTACTCTCTGTGACATGAGAATGATTAGCGAAATAAGACTACCCCTCTCCAGCTGCATGGTCTCAGCATGGCCACCACTAAGTGAAGAGACATCAAAGAGAGATGGAAATGTGCATCCATGGAAAAAACTTCACAGTGGCTCTGGCTGTGACTTTCAAATCACTTTGCAAAGCACAGTCAAGTGTTACCCTGTGAACAGCAAGGTGTCCAAGGCAGGCCTACAAAAGCAGCTCTTGAAGGCTGCTGCTCTCAGTTGCTTAGGTAGAGCGGCACAAACAAGAAGATGGGGGAAGAAATTCCCAGGTAAAGGCTGACGCAGAATTAGTGAGAAAGTGAAGGGTACCACAAGAAAGGCAAACAAAGCTGGTGAGAGAAAGATCAGAAATGCACTTGTGTTGGTATGTGATGGCAAGACACAGAGGAACAAAGTGAAGCTCTTTGCCATGCACAGCTCCTCTCAAATACTGCCATATGAGGGCTAATATACTCTTTGGATACAGAGTGTATCCCATTGCCCTTTTTAATGCTCAACAAACACGAGTGAAGCTGTAGTTCAAGCATAGATGCACTTCCACTTGGGGCACCTGCCAACAGCCGAAAGGAGCAGAAGAGGAGCACCTCAAAGGGGAAGAGCTCTGTCCTTCCACCCAGAGAAGATAATTTTTGCTTGCCTTCTGCACCCTGCACAGCCTTTTGCACCATGCAGCTCCAAGGGAGCCAAGGACTCTGGTATCCAGGACACCATAGCACTGCAGGGCTGGTCAGCCTGCAGTACGGTCTGAATGAAATCAAATCTTCCTCAGACAAAGAAGACTTGGATTCAGGGTTTCCTGTTTCCAACAATAAATGGCAGTGTATGATGCAGAGGACATGACTGCTGGTTGAGGTTCACAGAGGGAAACAGTTACCTGTCACCTCAGCGTGAGGGTAGGAGAGTGTCAAGAAGGTTTTTACAAGCTTTCCTTCAATGACATACCTAGGAAGATTAGTGTTTAAGGGGATACGTAGACAGCAAAGCTGAAAAGATGTTACCCTGCTTCATCCGTCTTTCACAAATAAAATTTTATTTCTATTTATGACAAGATCCAATTCTAACAACCTAAGTGTTATTGAATAATGCCCTTGAATTGCAAAAAAGTCCATCAAAATCAATTGAATTTTCTCACATACTGAGGTTGAATTCAATATAACCCAGAGTAACAGTCATGGCCTTCAAGAAAATATGATTCATTGTTACCCCCCTCCCAAATAAAAACAAAAAACCAGAACCAAAACAAAGACCCCCACTTACCGTGGACTTTTCTATTATAAAATCTTCTTTTTAAGGGCAAATTATTCTGTAAAATGTGTCTTAAAAGAACTCTGTCATTTTCAAAATTTGCAGTTGCCATAAGGATACTTTATATCCCTGCATGAAAGGTCAAGAGAGATTCTAAATTGGTATCAATTGGCAAAAATCCAATGCTTCCATGGAGCTGAATCTATTTACATCAAATGCTTTCGTGGCCTTTTGAGAACAAGATTTTATTGTTGTTATTATTATCATTTTAAAGGCTACCAAGACAGCAAGGTTTACACAAGTTTTTTCCTGAAACTTGTGCTTGTAAAAAGAAAGCACCCTACTTTCTCTTTAGTAATTTTCTAATTAAATCCACATGGAGATAATCACCACTTTAAGAATAATTGGGTGTATATTCTTGTTCTTGGAAGCATGAAAATTTTTTCAGCAAATACAACAGCATGAAATGTCCTTTATATCAGGCTCAATGGCTCTCACAACTAATTGTGACATTATATCATAGGAAAAAGTCCGTAATGCTCCTCCAGCAGTGAATCAAAGAAGCAGACATATTAATATATACACAAAATTTATCCTCAAGCTAAACCCTTGCCTCATGCTCAGTGCCTGAATTTGCTGCTGTGCCCATGTTGAAAGGAACAGAATCCACATCACAACAACCATGTTTTATCCAGAATGGATCAGGGGCATGTGTGGCTGTTCCTTGGCTCCTGCATATAGAGATTTTGGGATTTACTCCCACACTGCAGCCTCACGGTGTGCAGTAAAATGCCATTTACTCTGTCCACTACTCACAGAACTGTGTCCATTCTGCCTGTGGAGTGAGGACACCCTCACTGCCATGGCAGGGTTCCTCCTGATGACAAACAAGTGTCATGCTCTTGGGTTGAATTCAATGTCTGCTCCTGCCCCAAAGCAGGAAAAATTAACACTGGTCTGCAAGTGCAGGTGCTCACTTTTAGACAGACTACCAGTTTCCAGGCAACACAATGACCCTTTTTGTTTGGAGGTATTGCTTTGTTAGGTGTAATTGTATACACTGTCTCCACTTTAATCAGAGACACCTAGTAAATTATACAGGGAAGCATTTTACAGAGAGGAGCACTGGCACCCTGAAAAACTCCAGCTGTTTCTCTGCAATATTTATTGTTCATATGCCAGCCCCTTTTTCTGTATGGGGCACTTCACATTGCAACAAAGCAGAAAGCAAAGGTGCTATCAGCTGACAGCTTGCAACTCTGGATCTAAAATTTTAACTGTTCAATCCCATGCCCTTCAGACAGGTTGCTCCCCACTTAACTTGTGGTTTTGCTGCCTGGTAAATAGTTTACAGTACAGGATTAAACAAACACAAGAATTTTTCTAGTCTTTCTAACAACATAGCTACATGAGGTTGAGAAAAGTGTTACTTTCCATTGACAGCCAAAAGTGTCTGATCCAGTTGTGTTGTTAATGGAGGGTATTGGCAGGAGAAATGAGAGATCATTACAGCTCATTGCTATTTTTGTACATGGAGCAAACATAGCAAGGAACAATAACAAAAAGGTAGAAGAATGAGAGGAAAAAAATCAAATACCCCTTTATTTCATTCTCATCCCTGAGTGACTTCTACTCCAGATGCTGTGGTACTACAGAAAAGCTTGAAAGCCCAGAGTCAGATCGACCCATCCACCTGCCCACAGTACCCTGACATCACAGGTTTTAAACAGAAAAAAAGACAGACTGAAAAATGAGCCCAGGTGACCTCCAGCCTATTTGATTTCATGGCACCTCATATTGAATGAACCTTCCCAGCACAGTTAAACAAATGATCTCTGATATTTCTCTAGGATATGCTTTATTGAAAACTGAAAAGATTCTCACTTTTCAAAGATTGAAATGAAAGATTTGCACTTTTGAGAGATTGCACATTTAGTGACATCTTTTTGCCCACTAATAAGAGCTTTGAAGTCCAGGTAAGGATGGGTGTAAAGAGGAATATTTCCCATTCACTGCAGAAAATGAGGGATCGATTTAAAAAAGCTTGCAACACTTTAATTAAGCCTTCAGGTCTGTGGAATAAAACCATTGGATTCATGATTAACAGCCAGAACACATAACATTCTCTTCAAAGAACAAAGTGATGTACTAGTCAATAACTGTGGATATTAGAAGAGTGGGCAGAGCTGTGGTAAGTGGGAATTGTGGTGCCATATGGCAGCAAAGCCCACACAGAAACAGCAGCTGCAAATCCACAGCAGCAGCAGCAGCAGCAGCAGCTGCTGGAAGGGGCTGAGTAATAGCAAACCCTCAAAAAAGCCCTAGAATAGAAAAAATATCACGATGTTGGGAAGGCCCTTGCAGCTATAATTCTTCTTAGAGTTCTGAGCATGGGTTAATCATTCCTGCTAGACACTGCAGTGGAGCCCTAGGAGTATTAGGAGTGGGTCATAGGAGTATTTTCCTGGTCATGACTCTTTTAACCCACAAGAACCTCTCATCTCTCTTGGTCATGTTTCTGTCCTCTGCCCCTCCATCCTTCTTAAGATATCTACTGTGCTCTTATGTCAAGAAAATAACTTTGTGAAGCCAGTTCTGTACTTAATTTGAAAGTTCCCTATATATAGCTCTGTGATTAGGAGGTGTGGCACACAACAAGCAGTAGAGCTAAGGAGCCGGAGTCAGCTCTCAACCTCCACTCTTCAGTCCCTCCTGGCTGCGCAGACTTGTGGTGAGGGGGAAAGGGAGATACATGCAGATCAAATATTAAAGAACAGCATTTTACCAGACTGTTGCTCGACCCAAATAAACATTGCAACAGATTCTTTTATAAGTACATAAAACCTATTACATTTCTAATACCATAGACCAAAATAAATCAAAGGAAACACTATGGTAATTAAAACACAACCCCTTACAAAAGGAGAGTTTAGCTGTGATTTTCTATCTGAATGTTCCCAAAACTTTTAGAAAAGCAGTCTATCTTCAAGAAAATTCCCTTCAAAGGCAAATCCATTGAAACACTGAATAAGTTGTTCCTCTGCTTAATTAGCCCCATCATAATATGCTAATCAATAGTAAATAAATGTTTTTTAATAGTTTCCAGTCTATAAAGCCTTTAATTATCCACAACCTTCCTGTAAGTCATAAACATCACCAACCAAGCAGTAACATACTCAGTAATAGCTCTGAAGTTTCATAAAAGTCTTTGGTGATTTGAGTACCTAATTGAAGAAACTCAATCTTGTCCTTCCAAAGCCAGGTACTCAAAGCAGCTCAGCATATTTGGATAACCCAACAAGAAATGGGGATAAAGGCAGGTTTCATCCAATTTTACCAGCAGAGTTTGAATTTTACATAGCTGTTTTTCTCTTTTGCTTAAAAAACACATTTCATTTGTGTTGAAAAAATGTATGACCCCATTTCATTTTGTATGTAGTACATATGGGAAAAGGCTTCCATGTGGCAGCAGTGATCTTAACAGATGCTCCCCTTTGGGCAAATGGGATTTAATGGAAAAAGTGCTGAGCAAGATGCCAGTACCTTGTTCTGATGGAGCAAAATCATTCTGAAATGAAAGTTTTGTTTGTCTCCAGTGTACTTGGTTTATGATGTCAGCTGTTAACTGTTATCCTTCATCACAAGCAATGTTTAATTTATAGGTATTCATATCAGATATAAAAACAGAGAACTGGAAGTTAAATCAGTTATTAAGTATAGTCCATTAAATTGCCAACATAACCCATTAAATGGGAGAATATAACTGCAATTTATTTTTCATCTGTCACTCTTAAGGGAAATGATTGTTGCTTTCTACATGGAGTCATCAGTCAGACTCATGGCTGCCTGATGAACTGTGATGATTTGAACCTAGGAAAAATAAAGAGCCAAGTCATTCATTACTTTCTCTTGTACACCACTTGTAGACATGGTGCCAGCTGCAGGAAAATCTCTCTCTGCCCCACACTTGAGTTGCAATAGGCCTATTATTCAGTGCCAGGCTATGGTTTCCTAACTTTTCCGGCATCAGCTTAATAGTAGCGTCAGCTGGGCATCATGCCATGCACATCAGCTATGCCTCATTTACCCTCCTGCTCCCAATTAGCTTGATCACGATGATAAAACCAGGAGAAAGACCTTTGGATAGAAGGCACATATTTATTTGGCCAACAGTCTAGTAAAAGGAAGGAAGGATGGGAAACTCATAAAGGGGAGGAAGCATGGATTGTGATCTTGGCTGTTCTGCAAACGCTCTGTGTGACTGCCACTTCTCTCGGCTTTCTCTTATTCTTCTTCCCACAACTGGGATCATTCTATGCTTTGCTCATGGGAGTTTTCTGAGCCACTCAGACAGCACAGTGGCAAGATACAGAAATCACTATAAATGAAGGATTCCAAGAACTTTAAGTAACCATGGGGTTCACAGATCTACGGTTGCTGCTGATGTCTCTTAATCAAAAATCTTTGCTGAATTTCCTGTGATTCTATTTTGTTTGCTGTGACTGTTAGGCCGTGAAGCTGCCATCTCAGTTGTAATCCAAAAGCTGCATGTGATTATTTTGGGCAAAGGAGAGAAATCTTCTACTTTAAGACTTTTGTGCAAGATATAAGCCACAGCAATCTAGTTATGAGAGAGAAAGCTCTCTGATTTACTCAGCAAGTGGTATTTGTGCTAGCACAAGGGAGCAGACACCCCTAGACCTCAGATACAAGCAGGGCTTACAATATGCTGGACAGGAAAGGAGAATTTGCAATTTCCTGCTGTTGAATCCATAGCATTATGTGGCAGTAGAAGAGGAGATAATTTAAATGTGAAGATCCTGTATCTCCCTGTGATCTCAGTTCCAAGGCAGAAAAACTGAGGAAGAGTTGCTAAAAATCTTTCCAACAACTACAAAGAAAATCTTTACCTAACAATTTTAGGAGCTTAAGATTTCCTTCATTTTGATCTTTTGGCCCATTTTCTCTAAGGTGTTGCTCATCCTATGAAAGATACTTTCACCTACATGATTCATGGTCTCCTGAAGCGAGATGTTCTTTTTTGAAGATAATAGAATCAAATTAATATTGTGTGAAGTCTTTCAGGAAATCTGTACCCAGTGTAGTTGTGATGAACATTCAAGGCTGGCATAGGCACTCTGGGAGTGCCAGCACCCAATACAGAACATATTGCAGCCTCAGAGCATGGAGGCATGGGAAGAGACAAGGCAAAGGTCCTGTCAAGACCAACTATCTGTTCATTACAGGTCAGGAAGGAGTGAAAGTCAGCTGCTTATCCCATCTGATCAGGTGTAGTTCCTGTCTCCTCCCACCATCATTAAAATTGTTAACTTCAGACCTGAAATGAGTCTTGTTTCCTCATCTGGGCCTCAGACATTAGTCATGTGTGTGTCATTTTGGCTGTGACCCTCTATTCATCATAATGAGTGACAGTGGAATTGAAAGGGAGAAAGAGAGAGATCAACATGTGATGCCATTTTACGCCATCTGCTACTAAGTATGGGGATGCATATGGGAAAACACCATTAAGAAGGCTTCTTAAAATGTTTACCTACAAAGACCTACTACTTCACTGCTGCAATCTTTCCTAGCAAGAATAATTCTCAGAATGATTATATCCTCTAAAGCTCATGATAGCATTTACACCTACATTATTTAAAAGGAATGTCCATGTTCCACCTGAACAGGCTTTCTGTGGGAGGTACTGAATAGAGTGTAAATAACTTACAATGCCTACGTGTACTTGTACGTGACTTTCATTCTCCTGATTCAAAAACTTTGAATTTGTTGCTCACAGCAAGAAGACATCCTATTATTTAACTTCACTAAAAAACTTCAGTTATCCCTTAAAGACTAAATGTAAATAAAAATCAAGTCTGTAGGAATTAATTTCATCTGCATCATAATAAACATCTTTGCCTCTTCACTTTCATGTTTCTTTGCAAATTGGAACACTAACATATTTTTTTCTTTCCAGCAATCATAGGTTCTTATCCAGAAGACTGATTTTTCATATTTGGAGTGTGCTTAGAAACACATTATCTCATTCTAGGAGATGGGTGCTCTTATCCCTTTTCAAAGCAACTATCCAAAAGCTATAACCTGAGATGTTTTGAACATGTTCCTAAATTTTCTTGAACAAATTAATAGCATTCACTTCATGTTTGTAGAATTGGCTACTGATTTTCTACATGACTATGCAATTTAAGTTTAAAGCCTGCAGTCAACCATTAAAGTGAATAGATTTACTTTGCTAAAGATAAAAAAGGCTATTCCTCTTATTAATGCCCCAAATCTTTATTTTGCTACTGTGCAGAAGACAGTATGTCAGTGGAAAAAAATACATTTCAGTTTGACTATTGAGTGTTTTTCATTTTTCCATCTGTAGACTTTCCACCAGGGCACTGCAGCCCCAAGCACTTTGTCATAATTCCTCAAATAATTAACAAGGAGATCATTTAAACTGAGCAAGTCTCTGAATACACCCATTGGTCTCTAACAAGGGAACTTCTACAAAATGGGATGGTTGTGCAATGGCATTTGTACCCAATATTAAGTAATCTGAAGCACCATATGAAGAATATAGCAGAAGTCACTGACAGGATCTCTCCTTGCAGCCAAAAGAAAATGCTTGTTTTCAAGTGAAATACGAAGTGAAAGAAATACTTGCTTTCTTTAAAAAAAAAAAAAAAAAAAAAAAAAAAAAAAGTACTTTTGTGGCAAACATTTTAGAGATATTGTTGGGGAACAGTCCTTCCTCACATAGAGGTTATCCCTGTGGTGCTGCCAAGTTTAGGGTCTGAGTGGATGATTTGCCAAGTAAGTGCCAGTTGTGTAATATATGCTGTAGCAGGCATGGAAGCAGATTTTACTTTCACACTCGCCTTCTGAATTGGCATTCTTTGACTCTTTTGTGCCAATATTACTCCTCTTTTCCATTCTGTGCCCTCCTATTTCACTGGAATGCCCTTTCCCCTCAAGTATAAGCTGAATGTCCCGTTGTCTGCTAGAAAGCAAGAGTTGCTGAATATGGATTTTAGGAAAGTCACTCAGGAAAGACAGACTGCATTACTTGCTACTTACCTTATTAACATGGTAACCCTATTAGGATTACATTATTAAAAAAAACCCAAAACTTATATTTTGTCACATGTAGTTGTCTATCTTATATAATGAGATCTTTCTTTCTTTCTCATACACCCCTTCTGTCTAAATGACTGTTTAAATTTTGCTTCAATTTTTTGTCTCCCAAATCTTTATTGTCCTCATATGTATTCCTTTGAGTTTGCAAATTTCCACTGTTTAGATAAATATACCTACCTAAATAAACCTACTCTTCAGCTCTTAACCATATGTTTTGAGTCAAGTCTCTTTAACAACTCCACACAGAGCTTAAGCACATCTTGTCAAATGCTGACACTTATGTGTGCCCTCTCAAGTAGTAAAACTGGATTTTCCAAAGACTTTACAATCAAGCCTTAGTAAGCAGGTTTATGCAATAAATTATAGAAATAGTTGCACAATATTAGAAAGTTTCTGCAAGTTAAAGGCAACTCCTAGTTCAATTAAAATCAGAATCCTGTTTGGTGTATGTTGCTTTAAGTCTAGGGCTGCTGTAGACCACAATGTTGCTCTTCTTTGTTATGGAAGCAGGAAGGATGAGGAGGCTGAACAGGGACATATCTTTAATGTCCTTCATCTACCTGTCAGTGGCAAGAGTAGGATATCAGCCTTGCATCCTTTGAAGTTACACAGGACTTCTTCCAAGAGCCAAGAAGTGACTGGAGGACAATAATCACTCTGAGAGTTTGGATTTACACAGAGGTTGCATCAGGTGCTCAGGTCTTCACTTGTCAGTCAAGCAGTTGTATTAGTGAGGATGTGGGCTCTGATCCTGGGGTAAAAATTAGGTGTTTCAACTTAGATTGCATCCTCTTCTTTGTGGCAAAATCAAACTCAAGTTTCTTTTCCCTCCTATTTCAGGATGTGTATATAATCAACTACTGACACTCAGCCAGTGCTTGGTCAAACATTAAATATGACATGATGGGGTGTGGAATCTCTGAGTCATAATACTTTTACTGAATGTGTCTAAGCTGGACCATTTAAACTGTTCCCTAGCTCAGGAAAGACCCCAAATATCAAGATACTGAGTAAAGTATCAAAGTGTTTTGCATACATCTTTTAGCCAGAAGAAACAGAAGGGAGCTCATTGTGCAGGACCTATCAAACCTTCAGGGACTGGTGAGATCCAATTAATACATCTCAAGGGTGGTTGATGGCACTGCAGAGTGACTGCTCAGCAGTCTTATACCTGGCACAGTCAGAAGTCCTTGAAATGCAATGATTTTGTCATGAGGAATTCTACTTAGGAGAATTTTTCTTTGGAAGAAAATATTAGTTAATCATTTATTATTGTCTACTACCGATTAATGTCTACAAACATGTCTCCTTTATTAATGTCTACAAACAATAAAGACACCCTGCTGAAAAAAAAGTGGGGGAAAAGGCTTACTGAAATGCCTGGACAAAGTTCTTTTTTACTTTCTGCTGAGAGTAATGGCTTCATCTAAGCATATGTCTAAGTAAGCTGTTAAGAAAAAGTGGTTAACACTCAGTTTAGACTCCCTGTCAAATTTCTCCATTTCAGGGTTCATGAACACACAGAAACATACGAGCACTGAGTACAGCATTCATATGGGGAGAGAAGTGCAATTAATAGAAACTCATTTGTTTCTTTGGAAATGCTATTAAAATGTAGGTCACCTCCTTTAAAGGTGGATAAAGTCTGCAGATGCTAATCTTTGGTGTGTTTTGAATCATATTTTCCCTTGTGAAACCCTGGTAGATGCAATTTGCTCTAATTGAAATCAGAAGCATTACAGATGTAGCCATCTTCTATTCTTTTCAGGACTCTGAGACAGAGTCCCTGCACAAGTTTCTCAATATTTCTGTGTAGAATTTGAATGTACAACAGAACCTCTAGCAGTTTAACTAAATTTGGAGAAAAAAAAAAAACCAAACCAACCCAAAACTTACAGGAGACATGAGAATGTACTCTTGTCTATGGAAAAATATATTTTATTCTGATTTAAAATAAGTTAGTGACTTACTTTCTTAGTGGGATATTTTATTTCTCTAGCTCTTCCTACAGTAAATCAGTTCTTCTTTTTTAATAAACATTATTTGTTTTCTTCTTTCTTACCATTGTAACAGGATGCTCAAATCATTTTATTCTTCCAGAGGCTGCACTTAAGCAGACACTTCACTATATCTCATTATTTCCACAGTTATATACTCCATTTATTTAGCATCTATGTCTAATTTGTTAAAGTGTAGTGTCATGCATTGGTGGTGCTACATAAATAAAAAAAATAAGAATACAGCTAGATTTGTGCATTTTCTTTATTTCTGAGATTATTTTGTTTAAATTCATGGGATGAAATAAAATATTTAAAAATTTAAAATACATTTAAATATTTGTAAAACAGATTTTTCACTGTTTCAACCATCATCTTTCCTGTAACTTTTCTTAGCTAAACTTCGTTGTTTAACACCCAGCTCCTTCTCTCTTCCTCCCTTTCTCTTTCCCTCTGTTTCTCTCTCTTTATTTTCCTCTTCCTTGTTTCCATCTTTATCCTCATCATATTCCTTGCTCTTGTCCTCATCATCCTCTTCCTCTCCTTCTCCCTCTTTGACATCTGCTTTGTCTTACTTTCTTTCTCAAAGCAGGTTAGACTCCATTTATGTCTAGGACCCATGAAGCTCTCCCAGATCTTTAAGCAGCCAAAAAGAGACTCAGTGTGAGACAAATTAAGAAATGGGCTAAATGACACAAAAGGAGATAACTCTTCACAAGGCTTCTGTGTGCTGACTCTTCCAAAGCTACAGGCCCTGCCTGGAGATGACACTGATTTCTGTCTTATTACATCCCAGTACTGAAAGGGAAACTGCATTTACAGCTGGACTATTATTCTCAAAACCTGAAGAAAATTACTATAGGATAAATCTAGGTTTTTCTTTGGCTAATAAGTGCAATAATTTTATTTTTTTAGGAGTTGGAAGTTCATTTAAAGTTAAATTAATTGGGATGTTAACCACAGAGGTTGCAAAAGAATAATTTTAGAAAAATTATGAGAAAATCTACTTGATCTAATGCTTGCTGCTATGGCAGCTGTGTTATAGGCAGCTTTCTTCATAAAAAGAATAATTTATATTTTGCATGCCTAGAGTCTGCTCGTGTTATTATCTGAAATGCAATAGTTGAAGCATAGGGGAGGGCAAATGTGAGGTGAAAAATTCCTAATACAGTTCATTGGTGTATCTAAGCAACCAAGTGGAGGACTGGATGTGCTGTCTCATGGCCTTCTGAAACTTTACAGTACCTGCCACTCACCAGTGTGGCCCACTCTGACAACAGGTGCAAAAATGGAAAATTTAATAAATCTGACTTCAGGAGAAGCAACACAATTAAGCTGTGCTTTAGCAAAATAGACCCATCATATAAAGTATTCAAAAGAACTGCTACAGGCTGAGAAGAATAAACTTTCCATCTCTGGTTCATTCACCATGATGTGCCTCTCACTGCTTTCTTCACTTCTTCAGCCCTAATTTCCCCTCCTCCTTCCCTTTTCAACTCCTAATTCTTTCACTGCTTCCCATTCAAGCCTTGCCCTCTGCATTCAGTTTCTGCTTCTCATTCCCCTTTGCCCGCTACTCGCCCTGCCTGGTCCTTTTTGGGTTCAGTTCTTCTCACTTCAGGCTTTTATTTCTCTGAGGGATTTGAATAATCACTCCTTCTTTTTTGATCTCATTGTCATCTCAAAAGGTCTTGCTGCCTTCCACCCTCTCCTCAAAAGGTAGGTTTCCAAAGAAAGTATTCATTCCAGAAAGGAGGAAAGGGACCTCTGAAACTCACTGACCCTTCCTAAATTGGATGCCCCATTGTGCATCACAAAATTAGGAATTTTTCTATTGTATGACAATGTTAACTTTGTTAGTGAATTTCTTTTTTAATGAGCACATTAAAATCCTCTTTAGCCTTACAAAGACATAACTGGTCTACTAGTCTATCATTATTAATTTCTGTCTCCAGTGAGCTGAGAGTGAGCTTTAACAAGGCTGATTTAGTCATACATTAAATTTTATGTAAAATATCAGGTGAAGGAGTCTTACTAAAGGCTAAATAAGTGCTTTTTTAGTATCAGAACTGGGACCCCAAAACAAGGCTGACACATAACTGATGCATACTCCTGACCATATTTTTAAAATGCCCCTCAAATCTAAAATCTGCAACTGAATGCCCTTGAAGGCAACTATGCACAGCTAAGCATCTAATCACACTGCTTGAGGAGAGGAGTCTTTCATAACTGTGCTTGATCTTTATCATAGGTCAGACCAAAGAGCCAGACACGAAAATCAGGTATTCCAGGAAAAAAATTACTGTGGTACTTCAGAGTCATAACTCCTGCAATAAATTAAACAAGTCAAAAAATAAAATAAATAATTTTGCAGCTATTATCAAAGGCTTCAGCCTTTCACTTTAGCACATGTAAAAAAAAAAGAAATTAAAGAAAATCCTCAGTAACATAGAAAAGGCCACAAAACAAGAACACCTTGAATCAAACTTCTTAAATGGTTAACCATATTGGCATAATATATTTAGTCAAGCAAGTCATATATTTTGCTCCTTATGCATTCTTTCAATGGCAAACCACTGCAAGTTTGCTACAGACCTTGTAGCTAGGTGAGGAAAAGTTAAAACATTCCTTTTTTTCCTACAGCACCCAATCACCAGGGTACTAAACAAGCATTCAAAAATAAAATTAATGTAGAACCATATGGTGAGTTTTGCAGGAAAAAAACCACTCATGCTTCTGTTCTGTACTACAGATGGTTCTGATGGACAGCACATTTTTACTGCCTAGAAAAAATGTGAAGACAATTCTGAAAATCTATTTATGGAACACTGTCCTTCTATTAGACATAGGGATAAGTAGCCAGAGGGTATCTTTAAAGAATTACCATTTCTGTTTTATATTCTGCTGCATTTGTATTATCTGATCATGCAAATGCCTTAGCAAATCTTTGAAAAATGCATTGCTGCATCCAGTTTTAAGACTACATTTTCTTCTGTTGCTTTCATCTCACTTCCCCGAATTCTCACTTCTACCTGTAACACTGAGCCTATTGTTACTTGATCTTTTTGAGCATCAGTATGGGTATTTTTTCTCTAAACTTGGTAAGTTTGACTTCCTGGTCTTTGAAGTAATAGTGGTCTTTAGTAGTTGCCTAGTAGACACATCTGACTCATCACCATATCTGTGGGATGTTGACTAGATTTAAAAAAAACAATTGTCAACAAAAATAAGTGAAAGATCTCTTTTCCTTTACATTTAAAATTTCCATACATCTCAACAGTTTTCTTATTCATGGATAATGTAAACCAACAAGCACTTTCAGGTTTTCATTTGTTTTTTTCTTAGCTACAGGACAGTAATGTCCAAAATGTTCAATCTACAATTATCACAATATTGACAAATTAAATTGTACTGCAAAACATACAGATTTAGATACGTCTCAAAATGATCTCTTCACAAAACATAGGAACATTCATTTAGCAACATAAAAAATCATTCTCATGTCATCTGACTGTGACCATAATATTATGAATTTCACTCTGCTCTCCATGAACTCAGAGGAAGAGAAATTCAGCCCATTCTCCCTCCTGCTCCTCTTTGTCCTTTGCAAGAATTTAAATAAGACTTCCATATCTACTTTTACCACTTACATTCTGTTTCACAAATGAGTGGTTTTGTGTAAATGCAGATAGCACACGGTCACAGGCATTCCTGTTCTACATTCAGTTTTGAGTAGTTTGCATAATTTTCTCTTTAGGGATTCTTACAAAAAGTGACAGGGGGATGGAAGTGTGTTTTTCTACTCCTCAGCCATGAATTCCATCTGTTGTCATGGCACTGAACCCAGTGCTGAATAGCAGCCAGCATTGCTTTTGATGTTCTGTAGGATTAGTAAAGATGTCTGAAGTTATTGTGCAACATAATTCATTGGAATAGCTCTAACTGAGCTATATGCAAATGTTGAGTTGCTAAATTAATAAATAAATATGGTATAACACCCAAGTTCACTTTCTGGGGGCAATCTCTTGGACTGGCACTATTTCTCTAATGACTCACATACATTTTTTTTCAATTATTCGCATTTCTACAAAGACAAGTAAAAAGTCTGTAATGTCTTGTTAAAGGCAGCTCAAAAATAATATGGCAAATGAAATATAACTGATGATCTGTAGCTTGTGAAATGATGAGGCAAGTTTTATTCTTGTAATCTAATAAAGATATTCGTGATTTGGCTCTGCTTTTGACTCTGATATTTTCTATTGAGCTATTGAGAAAGTTATCATTGATCCTAAATGCAGGAGGAGTCAAATATTCAACAATTAGAGATATTATTCAATGCTCAGGACATACAGGTTGTCCTATTTCAGATTTTCAAATCTCTTGACATAATCAAAATTTCAGAAAAGCCCATTGTGACAGTGATCACAGGGGTCTCTGAATAAGGGAAGAGACAAGGGTGTTGACTCCATGTTTCAGAAGGCCTGATTTATTATTTTATGATATATATATTACATTATAACTATAGTAAAAAGAATAGAAGGAAAAGTTTTATCTCAGAAGGTTAGTTAAGCTAAGAATAGAAAGGAAAGAATGCTCACAAAGGCAGCTGCCTTGGACAGAGAGAGAGAGCCAGCTCTGCCGTGACTGGTCACTAAATCCAGACATTCACATGAGACCAAACACGATCCACCTGTTGCATTCCACTGCAGCAGATAACCATTGTTTATTTTACATTTTGTTCCTGGAGCCTCTCAGCTTCTCAGGAAGAAAAAAATCCTAAGAAAGGATTTTCATAAAGGGATGTCTGCGACAGCCCATAAAGTTTGTTTTTGTTTTCTTATAAAGATGAGTCTCAGTGCTGTATAGGAGTTTCTTCTGACATTTCCAAAGAAAAACTAAAAGTTGTCGGTCTAACAATACCTTGTCTTGTTATGGATAGACTTTGGGAAGATTTCCAAGTTTAAAACAGAGTTTCTGGTCAAAACAGAGAATATTTCCCTTTGGAATGAGCTCAGGAAAAGGACATGTAAAAAGCTTTCTGCAACAGATAATTACCAGATTAGCACATGAACAGAACTCTGCCAGTTCCTTTTCTGTCTCTCAGAAGCCAAGTTTGCTTCTGCTTCTCAGGAAGCAGCCAGGTGATGGGGGCAGTGGCTGGGGGAAGAAGAGGCAGCAGCTGGCATCTCCTGTCCTCACTGGCCCTTCCCTGCAGGAGCAGCAAGCCAATTCACTGCGCTGTTCCCTGGGGAGGAGCAGTCCAGCACTCCATCCTTGGAAAGGAAGAGTTCAGTTTTGCCTCTGCAGCTGAGAGATTCTGTCTCAGCTCTGCCCAGGACAGTAGCCTGGTGGGTGGCTCTTTCTAACAGAAGTAGAAGATATAGGTCTAGGATGCAGAGCAGACTGTGTGGATTTGGTATCCCACAGCTACAGCCAGTGCCTTGCTGCTGTCTGTGCTCCATGGCTTCAATAAAATGTTTTAAAGAGAGCTGTCTTGCATTCTCTGCATCCTGAAAGGACAAATAGGAACTAGATATTTATTTTCTTCTTAACTGCTGAAATATTACTGGTTTGAAGACCCTTAGATTTATGCTGTTTCTAAACAAAAATAGCTCTTTTTTCCTTAAATTCATTATTTTCATATCAACTGTTTGCACAGACTATACAGATCTGAGAATGACATTGGACTCTTACAAGTGTTTGGAAATTACTCCAGCTTTTCCACACATGAGCCTCTTTGAATAAAACTATGCAGCCAGCTCAGATAGTGTTTATGTGGAATAAATCTACTTATTTCAGTAGTAGCATCCTGAAGCTACTTCAGTGCAAATTAATATGTTATTAAATTAATTAATCAGCTTCTGATTTGAAATACAAGTATAGAATACAGATACATTGTCTTGAAGACCAACAGAAGTCTTCTGATACTCGCCAAGGGAAAAGGATAAGGAAAACAGGACTTCTCAGGATATGGGATGGGACACAGAATGAAAGTGTGCTCTGCTATGCAGGTGGCTTTCACCTGCTGATGTTTTGCCCTCCCTGGTGAGCCAGTAAGGCAAAACTTCAATACATGTAGTGAACTGATGGAGCTTTAAAACTGCAGCAACAAATACACAAAAAAACCACCTGCTGCGGAGTTAATAGAGGTACTTTCTTGTTTATTTTGAGGAAAAAAATAGCACAATTTAGTCTTTTGTGTGTGAACTGGTAGAAAGATATGTCTGTTTAAAAAGAAGGGATCATCATGGCTCACAGTACTTGTTCTCCTTCCTGTAAAGGCTTTTCACCCATATCTTCATCTCAGTCTATTAAATGCATGTTTCTTTTGTAGCTGATGTATCAATGTCTGTAAAAATGCAGCACAACACGTGGATGATTGGGAGAAGGCTGGACATTAAATTAGTTTGGAAAAAGCACAGCTTAGGCACTGGTGAGACAGAGTCCAGACTGTTATTTCACCAATACTTGACTCTGGTTTTCTTGTGGTGCCTCCATCCCCAGCAGCTATAGCCTGCAGCAGATGTGCAGCATGGGAATGGCATCAGCCTGGAAATTCTGCTGAGCATCAGCTGCAGCCCTGCTCACCTCTCACTTCATCCTCTGGCACATGCAATATGCTCAGATATTTGCTGTATGGGCTCTGTGTCCCCCGGGCTTGACCACACATCCTTCAGCAGTACAGAGTGAGTACCATAGCTGGAGACAGGGGTGTTAACCCTTGCTTTCCAGTGAAGAACAGACCACTGCTGAAGCAAATACAAATTGCTGTGTCTGGAGATGCTCTGCTCTGTTCTGCTGTGGGAGTCCCTTCTGCTGCTCCATACAGTGAAGAGAGTGGCAGAGGACTGACAGTGACAGCACTAGAGTGACCCAAGGTCAGTCATGGCTGGTTTTCTGGTTCTTATGTGCACAAAGAAAGGGGAGAAACAGAGAGGCCAAGAACCCAGAGTTCATTTGCAGGTAAGAGTGAATCTCATGGAGGTGAAAAACCTTTTCCTGATATCACAAATATAATTCAGTCCCCATATTAAGTATTATGTGAGGAGCATACAATACAGACACATTTCATTTGTAGCCTGTAAAATTAAATATTGCCTTTTCACTGATAATTTGGTTCATAGAACACATCCATCGTAGGTCCTGGTGCAGAGGTGCAGCACTGCTAACTGAACATCAGCCCACGAGCAGGGTGGTAAGGAGGGATGCATATGTTGTAGCACCAGGCTGTTATCAGTGAAATTGCTTTCATTCTTCACTGTCATAGTCCTGTGTGCTAGACTGAGCTGTCCTTCAGGAAACAGTCAGGCTTGGTTCCCTGTGCCCAGAGGAAAGAGTCCCATCTAGTAAATAAGTGTCATGCTATCTAATTGTGTGAATTTTACTCAGTTCCATTTTTTAAGTTTCTATTATCTCAGGTACTCACAGATATCACTGAAGGAGAAACATTAGGTCCAGTGCCAGAATGATCCTGTCCTATTTAAGGACTCTCCTTGGCCACTAAAGCTTTTATCCTCCTTAAGGAGATCCAAGAACTAGTCTCTCTTTTGAAAAAGACCAAAACACACAAAAGAGTTGTTGAAGCACTGTTTGGTTTTTTTTTTCAGGGGTTTAGTAGACTCCACTGTATTGTTTCCATTTTATTTGGCTTTACAGTGCACTGAGAGTGTCTTCAGAGACAGAAACCTCTTTGATAAAAGGCACAATTGTCTAATCTGTGTCACTCATGCTGATGGACACTGTAGATATCTTGATATTATGGTGCTTAGTATTGTCAGATGGAGCTGAAATATCAACATAGAATTATATTTACAATGAAGCTGGGAGCAAATGGAAATTAATATGTACAGTTAACAAGCTTTCAAAAAGTGGCAGGAAGGCTACTGAGCTCTCTTTTCACAATGTATCACCAGAAAAAGTTTTATAGATAACCTGTTTTCAATAGGCAGAGAGACAGCAAGACAAGAAGACAGAGATCTACCAAAGAAAAAGCATTTAGGGCAAGATTATGAAGTTGTTGAGCACTTACATGTCAAATCTCATTGACTTCAACTTCTCATTAGCATGAGAAAGGGTTGCATAGTTTGGTCTTTAGTGAGACAGTAGGCTTAAAAAATACACATTTGTCAACTTTCAGCTGAAGCATCTAACTGATTCTATTCAGACTACCCAGCTGAAAGAAAATTGAATTAAGTACCTGCATGGGAGGTTTTTTCTATGCATTGTGCATTTTCTGAGCATTTGTGCACACAGAAGTGAAATTCTATTCAATTTATAGAATATAACTTTTACTCTAAGATTTTCAAAACAAGATCACCGTCTGCTGTATTTTATTCCTCAAAAGCTGCTCCAATCTTTCTAAAACTCATTACAACTTGGAATCAGTTTCTGAAATGTGCACAGATCTCACAGATATCCTGAAATATTTCTTTCATGTATAGAGAAACAGAACAAGTATTACCAACAACTGAATATTCTTGGATGAAAACTTCCTTTAATGAGTTTGCACAAGGAGAAAAATCTGCTTCTTGATATAAAAATAAATTACAGAAGCCTTTCCTTTACTCAGTAAGAATTAGTTCTTTCCTAAACTTCTGAAGATTTTAAAATTACATGATGCACATATGTTTTTTGAAGCTACTCAGGCAGTAGAGGGAGCATGCTGATTCAAGAGCTCCTTTTTTGAGGGAATATCCTTCTTCTTCTTAATATCCCCGAAGCTACTATGTAGGCCAGACAAATTACATACCAAAGCCTGAATGTGTACTGGGCTAGTCAGACATTTTCTGGGATCTCATCTGTTTCAGTAATCCCATATTTTAATGCATGAACCCAATTCAAGATTAATTTTTCCTCTGAGGAGTTCCAGAATCGTTTTGGAAGGTCAGTATACAATTCCAGTCATTTGTAGATAGAATCCAATCACAGCTAAAGACACAATAATAGAGGCATGGCTCTAGATTAAAACAAAACAAAACCAAACTAACAAAACCAAAAACAAACCAAAGAAAACACACAACCAAAAATCCATAAACAAACAAAAACACAAAGAAAAACCACAAACAAACTTGAAAGAATTGTTTGTCTATGGTATTTAAGAGATAGTAGAGAAAAACCAGGCCCATTTCAGGGGGCACAAGTTAGGTTATGTTTTATGATACACCTTTTAATCATTCCACCACTGCTTTTTTCTAATCTTACTTGCTTATCACTGTTAAAAAAGAACAGCATATCTCATTATGTATTATTTCTACTGCATCTACTATTTGCCTTTCAAAATCATTTGTTTTCCACATGGACTCCAAAGGCAGAAGGAAATGACAGCATTTAAAAGCATAAGGGCAGCACCAATTCTACGAACAATTTCAAAGCTCAACAGGAGTCTTCAAGTACTAAAGAAATTTAACCTGTAGCACACAAATGTATTTTATAAAGTATAGGGCATTAGATTAAACCATGAACTCTCATAAACAAGGGAATTGTACCACTGACTCTGCTAAAGGCCAAGGTTTCATCCTCATTGTATCCCATAAAAGATCTATAAATACAATCTGAGCCTGAATTTTCCCTCTGTAAAGATTGAAAACTCTTATTTGAATGGAAATGAAGACAGTTTTGGTGGGGGGAGATCCAGTGCAACAGCACTGTCAATACCATAACTAAAAAATGGCATTTTTACAGATATACCCTGGGACTGGACAGGGACTGTCTAACCCACATGTCTCCTGCCCTTTGTCATTGTCCTACCTGAATTTTGTGAGAACATTCCTCACAAGGAAGTGGCTATATGGGAGTTATGTAGATAATGTAGGAAATATTAGGAAGAGAAAAGTCACATGTATTTTCAGAGGCCTTCTGATTCCAGGCTTGACTTAGAGGAAGTACTACAAAGCCTATGCCAGAAGGACTGCTGGATTTTACAACAGTCATCTAGTTGTAAAACATCATACACCAGTTATCTAGGCCTTTTAATTTTTCATAGTAAAGTCCAGTTCAGAAAAATCCATCTGTACAGAGGAAGAATAATTTTTGTGCCTCCCAGAATAATTTGCAGCAGATCCTAATGTTGCAGGCATTGGGCAGGCACAGTCCAATGCTACAAAATTATGTTTTAAATTTGAACTCTCCTATATTACAAAGGTGCAGTAGTGTAACATTTTAAGGCATCACAGTTTATGTTACTGTAGTGCTTCACTGCCATCTGACTAGTACAGCAGTCATGTATGCCCTAGAAAAGTGGGGAGGACAAAACAGCTATGGAATGAAAACCCTCCATTATTTAATGCTCTGAGTGCAAAGAAACTGAATGCAAAATATTTCAAATTCAGTCATTTACTTACAGTGTATACCAAGAAAATCTGAAACTGTTACTTCAGTAAAAAGCCAAGATATTTTACAGCTACAGCACATTTGTTGCCTGTGTCAATTGAACTTAATCCAGCCCCTCAAGATCTGAGTTACAAAAAAAGTCATTAATTTCATGACAAATATGCTTGTCATGAAAATTTGGTGGTGAGACCTATCTACATCCTAATAGAAATTATTGGACGTGTGACCCTGTTTTCAGATATTCTGATATCTGCATAATGTAAATTGTGCCTTTTCAGTTTATTTGAGCAATTGACAGAGTAAACCATGGATGCTATTCCAGTCTTTGGTTTAATTGGAAGCTTTCAGTACGTACTCAAAGTATGGGAAAAGAGACCTGTTTTTCACAGTCATGCCTATTCTAGTTATGGAGTTTTTCACACTGTTACACACAGCAAGTCCTTTAAGGCTACTTCCAACTGCAGGACAGTCAGAAGATGGGGAGGCTCTCTCAAGACTGCCCAGCTCAGCATCCCTCAGAGTGACCTGGAGTGCAAAGGCAACTCACACCACGCCAGTGACATTGGTCACAGCAGAAGAAATGTGCAGTTTTGTCCAAATATTTTTTTCCATATTCTTGATTGTTTCTGGAGTCTGAAATCTAGTCTGAGATTACAAAATTCAAAAACAAATAAATAGTGTGGGAGTTTGCTGTACTACTCACAGATAAACACGTACACATACAAACCTCCACCTCTCTCCCCACCCTCCCCTGGTAAAGTAGCTATCTTTCACATCAAAGGGTGAAGGGTATTTTTGGTATATTCAAAAATCGCTCAGGAGATGAACAAGCTTATTTGTTCCAAATGATGAAAGTTCAAAGTATTTCATTTATGCTAACAGTTCATTAGTGTAGCCACTCATGTGTGCTAATCCCACTTATTAAGCCTCCCTGTCTTCTATTAATAATAATTTAGCTAAATGGGAGATGTTTCAACAAGAGTATTCCTACTTTCATATATAATTATCCTAGATATGGGTATAGTATCTTGATAATAATCTCCCTTTTCACAAAGACTTTAATCTAAATGGAGCTTGGAGTTGCCACAAACGACACTAAGGGCTGCACAGGCTGTGTTTGTCTGAAATACTGTTACTGAGCTGTCTCCAAAAATCCCCGTGTGAGCAGATTAGCAGTGGTATCTCTCCTGAGCAGACAGAAACCTGTACAGCAGAAAAACACTGGAGTAGAACCCACAAAACCACTCATGCAGCTTAATGGGTCTCAGGACCTTCAGGCAAGCTGTGGCAATGAAGAGGCAGCAAATGTTGCAAAAGCAATGGAGGACCTGAGTTTCCTACTATTTTGCCTATGTGAGAACTTCAGCTAGGACACAAAGAGCAGCTGTTTCCTCCTTCAGCTCTTTCCAGAAGTGAGCTAATTCTCTGTGCCTTGAGAGATGGCTTAGACAAGACGGTTAGGCCTTGGCAGCCATGGTGGCCAGATCTGTTTGTAGGACCTGCTACAGCTTTGTTCACCTCTGCTATAAGCAATTTCTTTTACCACCTAAGTAGACAACTTTATGCTTCTCTGCTCCAAGTCCAAGAATAGCCCATTTCTTCCTCCTTTTCCATTAAAGTATCACATCTTTCCTTTTTCCCCAGCACATTTTTGTCATCTCATTGATGCCATCTCAGTTTCCACTCCCATACAGAGTAGCCCCCCTTCTCCATACAAGCATTTACACAGTCAGTCCCCAAACTGCACAGTGCAGAAAGTCTGCCTTTTCTCCATTCTCCTATTTCTGGCTAAATCAGACTACCTGCTTTCTCTCCCAGCTGTCTTACAAGTGCCCAAATCCTGCTCTGCTAAGACCGCAGCAGGATGAAAGATATCTCCTCATCTCCACCAGGAAAGAAGGAGAAGGCCAAATAGAAACACACATGTTCCTAAGCTCATGGAAGGACTGCATCCTGAACTGTGCGTGGACAACAGACCAGTGAGTCCTGCAGGGAGGATAGGTACTGGAGAAAGACAGACTGTCTGCCCACCCTTAACCTCTGAGAGGTGCAGAACTTACCTCAGCCCATGAATCTTTCTCCAACAGCCAGACATCTGAAGGCAATATGGGATGAAACTCAACACCCATGCACTAACAATCCTTTGGGGATTTAGCTCCTAGCAGTTCCTGGAAGGTGACAAACCAGGGAGATTATTCAGCTTGAAGATGATATCTGAGCTCATGTACCCATGTATCTGATCACACCCAAGATGCTTTATGAATGAGTTTCATGCTTACAGCTGTAATTCTCATCCAAGTCCTGAGCCAATCTAACAATACAGTGGGCAGGTCATTGAGGTTCTCAGATTCTCAAATAGCACTAAATGCCCATATTTAGGAACTTGGATTGAGCCCTCAGAGGTCTCCATGTATGTTTTCTAAATTCTCACAGTCAAATCCCAATTGAGCCATGCAATGGCACTCGGAGAGATATTCAACATGTCCTGCAAAGCATTCAGTGATACTTGGTCAGAAAACCACAGGTATTTGGCCATTTCTCCTTGTCCTGTATTGGGAGCACAGTCACATTAGAGGCTCTTACATTTACATGTCTTTTCTTGCAAACTATAACCTCCCCATCAAGACAATACAACACAGAACAACAGAACCAAGAATTGAGCATGGGCTTTATAAGGATAACCACAAAACAAGGAAGATTACTGATGTAGGATGAAATAATGTAATCTGGCACTAAGGATTGACTCCAATTATTTGCCCAAATCATTTTATTCAATATTTCAAAACAGTGAAAGATCACAATAGAAGTCATAATCCTGGAAATCCCATGGGTCTTCACACACTTCTGCTGATTCATAAAGCGAACTGGGAATGTTTCAGTCAGCTTGAACAAAGAAAAAATACATATTGACCAACTATCTGCTCACACATGCAAGCATGTTCATGCTCCACAACAATATTTTCCCAGGCACATTCCCCCACCCTCCTCGATCCTTTCCTTTCTTCTCTGGTCTTCCTCTAGACAATAAACCAACCCTCAGGTATTTTTCCCCATTTGTCCCAATTTTACTATATATGTGTTCAGTTTTGGTGGTTTTGATAGTTACCCAAGTAATCTTGACCTTACAAAAATTTATCGATACTGTTACCTAGGCACTGCTGACATTAGGATTTCCTCTCTCCAAAAGAGGCCACTATTGCCCACCAATTACTGTGAATTTTGGTCAGCCCTCAACTCATGCAGCTTACCCTTAACCAACTGTGAAACAGCCAACCTTTGCAGTACTACTTCTAATTTCTGACAGCTTCTCACTCTGCTGCTCATTATGTCCCACAAGAAAATGCCTTGGGCCACATTCAATTAGTTGAACCTCAAGCCAGGGCTCTGTCATCTCCCTGCATACCTTACACTAGGCTGCTTAGCTTTTCAGTTGGTCCCTAATCCTTACCTTAATGATAAAACTTACTTAAGGATTTAGCTTTTCCTGTAATTTAGTTCCATGGACATGTTTACTTTTTTTCAGATGCATTTTGAAATAAGCAAATGACATAAGCAAATAACCTAATGGCACACCCTTTTATTGCAGTCAGAATATTTTGATGATCTGATGGTAAACACTAGGTTTTTATCCAAACATATTAAAATACACCATAGTTTCTGTCATCAACCAGGGCCACACCCATCATAAAGACCTCTAAAGGTCTCAGCTGTCTGTGAAGGGTGAACCTATAACAGTGTAATCCAAAAGTGTCACTTGGCTCAGAGAAAGTAACTGTTTTTTCTCCAGTCGTTAGGAGGTCCCCACAAAAGAGAAAAACAGGACTGGTACACAATGCTTCCCCCAGGTAACCTGCAACCACTGACGAATCCCGAGTTCAGATTTACTGAGACTGATGGTACATGTGCATTTAGTAACCTTCTAAACCCTTGTTGGCCAGTCCTTGAACTCTCATCAATACATTTGAAACCAGAACACCATTGCCAAAGATGTTCACAGGCCTGAATCTAATCACTGAGAGAACTTTGGGGTTAGAGTCTTTTCGAACTTGGCTCACACTGGATTCATTTGCTGCCAGCAGTTCTTCCTGTTGGCCAAGTGAGCAATTCCCATCTTTGCTCTCCATGGTCTGATCTGGTTCTACAGACCTTGGTCATGGGATGTCTCTCTTCCAGAATGAGGAACCTTTTTTTTTTCCACCTCAAATATCTTCCTTCTTGCTCCCTAAACATAGAAGCCATCTCACCTCATCTTTGAGGTGCTTTTTGGAGAAGGTTGCTGCTCTGAATAGAAGAAAATTTTGGTATTTTGGTATGTGGTGAGGAAAAAAATCCCAAACAGAACCTAAGGAGTTTTTAAGCAGGACCATTTTCTGTCATAATTAGAAGCATCAAGCAAGGAGAGAATTTATAGAATTACATAAGTAATGATGTTCTCTGTTTTGTTCTCTATTAAGGATAGTTTTGCCATTTTTTGACATCTATCAAGTACTGAACAAGACTTTTCATACAACTGTCTATCATAACCCCAAAGCAAATAGTGAGTGGCAAGAGCAATCTCAGATCTAATAATTTTCCTTTAAGATATGGAATTCTTTTCTATACATGTGTCACATATGTATTTGTATATATTAAAGTCTTTTCTACTTCAGTTACCACAGTTGATAGGCAGCTCTGAAGTTTTAGTAGCAAACTAAGATAAGCCTATGTTTTCTGATATTAAAAAGAAGTTTCTTTTTCCAACAACAGAGGTTCTGAGATCCTAAAAGTCTTTACAATGGAATGACTGCCAGAAATGCTTTTAGAATTAAGAAGGAACATTGTTTAATTATTCCTTTCCTTAATTGGGAAACTTGGGCATTTTGTTTCTATGTACTAGAATCCAACATGTCTGCCTCTGTTTATTTTTCCTATCAATGAAGTAGCAACATGTGGTACTGTCAAAAGAAGGAGGAGATGTGAATTTATTTTGTGGATACCTTGAATACTGGCAAATAGCTGCTATTTTTTATATGGGCTATGGCATCTCAGTATACTTCTGTTGCCATTTCGTGTACTTTTATCCCCAGTTGAATAATAGATTTCAAACATACTTACATTTTAAAACTATGAAAATAATAGCAGTCATAATATGCAAAATTAAAATAATATGCAAATTAATTTCCATAATCTAACTATCTTCTTATTCCAGCTATAATGGAAACATATACTGCAAATGTGCTACAATTTGCTATAAGGAAAAAAAATAGGAATAAAATTATAAACATGCATTTAAGGAAAAAAACTTCCTATGCTTCGTTTTCCAGCAGTAAACTTCTCCTACCATTCAATATGCATTATTTGAAAACTCTTCTGTTCAGCACCATCAACAATGTTTACCGGAGCATGATGATTATGATAAATTGTTCCAGGGAGTTCATATCTATTGTGGTTGTAGGTCAGCACTTGCTGTAACAAGAATGCCACCAGATTCACAAATAAAAGAGAAAAAAAAAGGATAAATGTGACATCAGCACAGGAAAAACTGTTTGGTAAGATCTGTGAATATGCCAGCTTGCTTTTGGCTGAATTGGCCTAGTAGATCTCAGCTTAATGGCTTGTTCCAGGAAGATTTATTTCTTTATTTATTGTTTGCCATTAAATGGGCTTTCATTAAAGCCTGCTGCATATATAGGAATGGGGTTTACTCTGCATGACCAACTGTTTGAGTCTATGCATGCCTTTCATACATAGCTTAAGCATGCACTGGAGTTTTGCATTTTGGATTGATGTTTTTGAAGGTATACATTTTGGGTTTGTGTGTCCAAATTTCCTGCCAGGATGTACATTCTCTTTAAAAGAAGGCAGCAGGAAAAGAGCCTTTTAATCATCAACACCACTGAAAACAGTGCCTTATTCTGCAGTTACTGACGGAGAGAATTTTCTTCACTGGCACAGAAAATGCCTCTTTCCACTCTGCAATGACAGCTATACCAGCAGTGAGAGCAGGAGGAGAAGGGGTGAAATTGCAGGCACAACCCACTGCTTGGCTGACATGAAGGACAGTGGGTGCCTTGTGTGTCTCAAAGTGAAGGGCTTGGGGCTGGGAGAGGCTCTGCACACTGCCACTGTCCCCAGCAGCAAGGCAGACCTGGCCTTCCATAGAAAGTTGAGCAAAAGTTAAACATCCCAGGAGGTCACATTACCTTGTGTTTGGAGACTGGGAGGGAAGTGGATGTTAAATAATTCACTCCTGCTCACTCTTCTTTTATCATTTCAGGATTTAGATTTAGCCTTATCTGTCTCTGTGGGAAGCTACTGTGTTGCTAACAGGTAACCAGGCAGTGGGATGATATGACAGTGTGGTCAAAGCTGTACTTTCTGTTCCCAGTTTTACATTTAATAATCTGAGCAGAAATTAATAGGAATGTTAAACAGGAGTATGAAATATTATTTTCATTTCTTCCTTCCATTTCTTTGCTCCATAGCAGAATGGAAGATAACCAAATGTCCCTAGAGGCATATCCATTAGTCTAGAACATAGGAAGAGATTTGCAACTGGAGTAAGAACATTTTTACAACATGGCCGTGGCTCTCACAGAGATGAAAATACAGTCAGAAACTCAGCCAGGGGTGCATCTTTCTTTACAGAAAGATTCTGTGTAGAAAAGACAGAATCAACCTTCAATAAATATG
Source organism: Zonotrichia albicollis (assembly GCF_047830755.1). Lineage (NCBI taxonomy): Eukaryota > Metazoa > Chordata > Aves > Passeriformes > Passerellidae > Zonotrichia > Zonotrichia albicollis. The sequence goes on from NC_133822.1 coordinate 61,740,434, forward strand.
TTGGAAACACTTGTTCATAAGAGGTGCTGAGTAGCAGCAGTGGGTGTCAAGTAGTAGTGTTGAGTGCCACATAACAGAGAGGTAAATTGTGATCAAACAAATCACAAATCTGACAAAAAACAAATCACAAATCAGACAGCCAAAAACAAGTAAGAAGGAAATGTAGGCAAATTTGACTCATTGCTCATATATGTATGTATGTGTGTGTGTGTGTGTGTACATAAATATACATTAAAAATGTTCAAATTTTGCCTTTCAGTCCATCATTGCTTACTCCCCACACTCAATAATCGCTCTGCTCCAATAGTGGGGTTAGAAGGTCATTCTTCAGCAGACTTAACAAAGAACAGCTGTTTTGGCACTTAAAGAATTAGCTAGTCAGAGACTAGTTTTGCCAAAAGGACAGAGTTGGTAGGGGGATGTGGAGTTTATTTCACAATCACATGGTAAAGGTGGGAGGAAGAGATATACAAGATTTTTAGCCCATAAACCTTTGCTTTGCTTTGCCAGAAGACATGGTGTCAAAGCCCTTTCCATGGCTGGGCCAGACAGATAACTGTCAAAAAAATCAGATTTAAACCCTGCTTTTTTTAGTGCATCTAACAGTTCAGCTTTTTTCAACTGGTTCTTACAGGGAAGTAAAATAATCAATTCAGATTATGTGAATAGACTTTGTCTCTCACACAACCCTTCCAAGGCTGTGATGGCACCTGGCTCCTGTCAAACTGTCAAGTTTTGATCTTTTTCTGAGAGGAAAATTTATACATGTAGTACCATTTTTGGTACTACATGTTTTGGTTTGCTTAGCTTTGAACACCAAATTGGGTTACATCTTCTCTTTTAGGAAAGGGACAAAAAAGGGCATTAAAGTCATAATTTTTCTTGTCTTTTTGTGTTCTTGGAGGCAGTTGAATTGGGAAAATAATGCCTCAGCCCAATTAAAAAAATGAAAGTAACACCAGGTAGAGTGCAAAAATAGAATTAATTTAAAATATTAAAAAAATTATTTACCTGTTAATAGGTTTTGAATAATCTTGATGCTTAAAATACTAAACAAAATTGAAGTAGATAAAAACAATAGGTTTTCTTTCATTTTGTATCTTAATATTACCAAAACAAAAGTTTCAGATCCTGTGCTAACACTTCTCCCTGTAAAGGGGCATTCAATATTAAACACCCATGGCAATAAGCAAGCGCTCTGTAGAAAACCAGTATTTTAACTTGACACATCTGATTTCAGCATGACTCCTAATGAATTTGGGTTTTGGTTTTGTATCGTGTATCTGAACGATACCCCTAATGATGGTAGTGACAGGATAACACATGTTTTAACACACCTTTTTAATATTTTGAATGAAAATGTGGGTTTGAGAAGAGAAGAGAAGAGGAGAGAAGCTGCATGTAAATCTAAACATGGATTTGACAAATATCAAAGACATTATTGAAAATGAAAACAAGAAAAGAAGATAATGCCGCAAGAAACTGACATTATTGTGAAAAACACCCATAAAGCACTCAGAGCTAGAAAAAAAATTAAAAGCTGAAGGAACCATGGAATGACTCATTCTGGAAATTACCAAGGTTGTCACAATACAAAGGAAACAACAGTATCAACACTGAGAAAAAGTTCATTTAGCCTGACAAAAAAAAAAAATGCTGAAATTGATAAAAAGAGACAATTTGAAGAAAATATGTAATATTGCGGGGAAAAGAAAGTTGAGCATTAAAGAAATTTGAAAACAAAAGGAAAGGCCTTTCAAAAGGAGAAAAGTTTTGAACAGTAACTAAACAGGGAACAGTTTCTCATCAAGATTTGCTTATGTTTCATAAAAGTACAAGTAGAAATATTGTGTACTAAAAAAAAACTTTATGAAAATCTCCAACATATCTACTATACAATGAGGAAAATAAGTCATATTTTCATTGTTAAGTCATCAATAAGAATAGTGAGTTTTAAAGAAACAGAAATCTGTAACGTTAGCTACAAGTCCATTTCATATCTGGTTGCTCCTGTGACATGTTTTGGGTTATTTATACCTCATAGAGGAGAGAGAGGAAGCAGTAATACAAATCATGTTTTGAGCTAGTTAATTATTTTCATTACACATTTGTTTATTTCCAAACTAATTTCTGTGAATTTGGCTTGTCACAGTACAAGCTAAAACATCATGAACTGACAGCTAAGGGAAAGACGAAGTGTCACCCTACCACAGCCAAGTGCTCCCTGTACCATAGAGAGCTCTCTCCCTCGCCATTCCTCAGCTCAAGAACCAGAAGGGAACTGTAGAACTTGGCCTCTGTCCTGTGTATTTTCTGAACCACTGACACCCATTCAAAGCAGCTGTAAATTATAATCACAACAAGATATTATAATTTAATTCTTATTCTGGCCAGCTATGCACACACACACTGAAAGGCCAGAGATGAACCTCCTAATCCATCCTAATTATCTCTGCATTATGGGCTATAAAACTGCAGATGAGTTGCTTACTATAGGCATCTGTGGCCATGTTTTAAGGAGACTATATTTTGATGTAAATGTTTGAAATTATGGAGAGTCTAACATATTCTCTGGTGATCTGTCTTAAATGTTTATCATTCACCTCATAAAATTTTATATCTTATTACCTACTGAAAGCTAACTGTCAGCATGACAGTTTCAAAATCAGAATCAGTCCAGATTCTCCCTGTGTAGTAATTTACTGTGGAAAACTAGGAAATAGTAGTGCCCTCTGTGAATGGTGTACTTACCCTTCATTGTGGACGTGTTCAAGATGGGTAATTTACTCATGGCATAAATAAAAGGGAATTCTTAAAGGAACCAGTAAGAAAGAAATACACTGACCTATCTAAAGCTTTTCCAGCACATACCTGGGCAGCTAATCATGTTAGCAGCTGTTAAGAGGAGGTCCTTTAGTCTTGTCAGTCACAAACCAGGGAGCAGCCAGCCACAGCTGAGCACCTGGCAATTAAAAAAAACTGCTCAAAAGTTGGTTCCAACATGGATAGAGGAGGAACCTAGAAGTTGCTGCAAGCTCGTGCATACTTAGAAGCAACACAACCGAGTTACATCTACCTATCACCTTGAGAGATAAGCCAAGCAGAGGTACAGTCTGAGTCAGGCATTACTGCAAGCTCTGGCTTTATACTGTACATTACAATGATATATTGTATATTACAATATATTGTATAGTACAATAATACCTATGCATACTGCTATGCAATATTGTATTAATCTTACTCCTATTGAAAAACGAAGCCAGTTGCAAAATGGTGCTGAAGCTGGAGATTATCTCAAATATATGAACTATTTGTATTAGTATCGTGTCTTCCATATGTTTATCAGTGTGTTTGTGCATGCTTGTCTATGCATGGGTTTGAAAATCACTATAACTTTTCCCTGGCATTTAGGTTCATTCAATAAAATGAAAATCAGCTGATTAAAATCTTTAGCATTTTCCCTTAGGACAGTCCTAAAATAGTTTTATATTGGTGGAGCTCAGCACATGAAGCTTGTTTCTTCCCATGATGCCGAAACTCCATTTAACATGAACTGTCACTCAAGTTTTCTTCTAATGAACCAACCCCTATTGTATTTACACTGTAGTACCCTGGAAGATGCTGACCTTGCATGAGAAGACACATCTGCAAACTGCTTTCCAAATACAACTGACTGCTTGAGCATCTTGGCACTTTCTCCGCTAACTTTTGTTCACTCTGAAATTTCTGCTTTGTTTAATGTCAAGATAGCTCATAACATCCCAAAAAGCCAGGTAGAGCTGGTGGAAATTGAAATGAGAGACACACAGGACGTTTGGTTTTGTTGGTTTTTTTTTTTTTTTCTGTCTTTTTTGAAGGACAAGCTGGCAGATGCAGCCCCTGTGCCTGAGGACTGAGAGGCTCGGTGGAGCAGGGTACCTATAATGCATCAAGTGTTTTTACACTTAAGTTGCCCACCATTAAAAGTCGCATCACATCCGTGCAGAATAGGCCGTTTCACTCGGATGCAAACAGTATCACAAACACAGGGACCATTCACACTGCTCCTGGGCTGTGCTTCGGCGGGCCTGGGATGGAGCCGAGGACCGTGTGTACCATCGAACGCTCCCAAAATCTCTTGTGTTTGTCAGGGGTGTTTCCAGCCCCCACTTATCTTTCCCACGAGAGCTCAGGCCGTGGGAAGGCAGGCGCAGCTCGGAGGGCCGGGTGCCCCCCCCGCCGGGTCGGGGTGCGGGCAGGGCAAGGGGGGCTCAGCTGGGGCCCCGCACCACGCGTGCTGCTCTGCATCCCCCGGCCCGCTGCCCGGCCAGCACTTCCCGATGCGCGGGACCTGGTGTTTCTTTGCCTTCACGTTTCACTTCTGGTTTGGGTGGGTTTTGCTTTTTTTTTTTTTTTTCTGGTCTTGTTTTGACTTCCCGCAAAAACGGTGCCAGTGCCTGCGCCCTGACCCACTTCTCCGTCGGATAATGATATTCCGCGGATCCAGCCCCTTCCCCCGCTGCCACTCCAGTTCCCAGGGAACACGCAAACCCTCCGGTTCCCGGGGCAGGGAGCAGCCGGCAAACAGCACCTCCTTGGAGGCGGCTCCGCTCCCAGCGCCGCCGTGCCCCGTGCCCGTTCCCACGGCTGCCCATGGCGGTGCGCGCCCGCAGCGGGCCCCGAGCTCCGAACTCCGACCCTCGGCCCGGGGCCACCGCCTCCATCAGGGTCCTTCCCCCGCTCTCCGTGTGCTCCGGGCTGCACCGGCCGGCCGCGCACCCCGCTGACCTCGGAGACCTCCAGAAGCCCAGAGCCACTCCCTATCTAAGCCTCTTATAAAGATCTTGTTAAAGAAATAAACTTTTGTTCCCACGGCAAGGGCAGGCTGGCGCTGTCTGGCGGCCGCTCTCCCTCCGCCAGCGCCCGAGCTGCGTCCCAGCCCTCGACCCCGGGGACACGATCTGCCCGCAGCCGTGTGAACCCCACTCCGTCCCCAGGCCGCCGTTCACCTCCCTCCTGCTTTTCAGGAGGGGGGAGAGGGTTCTGTTCCTCCCGCCCGCGGGTGCGCGCCACCGCACTCGCCGCGCACAACACCCTCCCACACACACCCCCAGCCCCGCACCACACACCCACACCCACCAGCGCGCACGCACACGTATCCACATATACACACATCTACACATATACACACACTCTCACACGCGCGCACATACGCACTCACACACACACTGTCACACGTGCGCACACACATACACACACATACACATATACAGATACTCTCACATATCCACACTCACATACACAGACGCACACACACACACACATACAGACTCTCACACACACTCACATATCCACACTCTCACACACAAAATATACACACACACACTCGCATATCCACACACTCTCACATACACACACACACACAATATACACACACACACTCGCATATCCACACACTCTCACATACACACACACACTCTCACACGCGCGCACACGTGCGCGCCCGCCCAGCGGAGCGCGTCTCCGCCCCCCGTGCGCACACACATACCCGGCGCGCACACACACACACACGCACACATACACACACATATCCACACGACACACGAACAGTCGCGACAGACACATCAAGCGGACAGCCGCGCACTCGCAGCCGCCCGGGCACAGCGCACAGCCCGCGCTCCCCCGCAGCCGCTGGCGGCCCCGCCATGCGCTGAGCGGAGCCGCGGCCCCGCCAGCTCCCAGCGCCGCCGATCCCGCCCGCGGCGTGGGGGCGGCCGCCGGGCGCGGTCGCGGCGCGGAGCCGGAGCCCCGCGAGGGAGAGGCGCAGCGCCCGCGGAGGCCGGCGGGCGGGCAGGAGGCTGAGACAGCCGGACAGGCAGGCAGGCAGTCGGAAGGAGACGAGGGACGATTTGGACATGCTCATTCTCGGGAGCTTGGCTGCCTGCATCCAGCTCATCTGTATCATCAGAGTGGGTGAGTGATCTCTACATGAATTCATCTTCGGGCTTCAGAACAACTTTTCTCCCCGGGCTCCGGTGGGTTTTGGTCCCTCTGATCCCTTTTACATAGAAATGCAGGCGCAGTCCGTGCCTGTTCCACACAGCGAAAAGACGCTGTCAACCCCGTGGGTGGGAGCGTTTCTCCTGCTCCCTTTACCCCAGCCGCCGGGCCCCGAGGATGCGCGGTACCCACGGCACGGCCGGCGCTGCTCCGAGCGGAGCTGGCCGGCCCACGCTGCCCCGGCTCCCCGGCGTGCCCCGCCGAGCCCTGCCGGGGTCCGGCCCCGCTGGGAGGGACCGGGTGTGCACCGGTGACAGGGGAGAAAATCCATGGCCAGCAGCGCTGATATCGATCATCTCCGAGGACGTGGGATGTGAGATGCTACTTTAAGATCTCGCATGAACTGTTCGAAGAGAAGGGCATGGTGCAAAATTTCGCTTTAAAATGACTCGTTCTCCCTGAACGGGTAACGTCAGGGGTTGCCCTAAACCGTGCAAAATACGAGTCCGTCATTCACGTGGGACCTCGCATACAGAATATGGATTCATATATAGATGTTAGTAGGACTGCTTACATAACCAAATTCATTTTCAGCTCGTGCAGACCTGTGCAACTGGAGTGCATCCTAAAAATCATGCCGTTCCCTGTTACATGATAAGATGGGTATTATAACCAGCGTGAGTCACTTAATGCTGTTAGAAGTGCTTCATCAAATAAACACTAACAGCTTTTGTGGTCGGGTTTGTATCCTGATGGATGGTCGTTTTGAATGTATAAGTTCTAATTAAATAGATTACTAGAAAATACTAGTTGGCTGCTTATATTTAAGTATGAGGAACTTGGGAGCTTGGGACCCTTGTGTACAAAACCAGCCTTACAATAGGTCTGCGGTGACAAAGTAGTCACTAACCTACATTTGTCACCCAATAGGTGGAGCTGCTTCTGAAACCATGCAGCTCTATAAACAAAGATCGGGGTTAGGTTTCACTTCTAATTTAGTACCAAGTTCTGCTAGTTAGGGAAAACTACTTTTTTATTTTATGGGAAGAATGTTTTTGCCTCTTCAGAAAATACCGTGGTATGATTTAACTATAAACGTGATGAATGTAATTGATTTTCAGTTAAAATGTATCATATTTGTAAGAACATTAATAACATTTTAATGTCACTTTTAAACTAACCTATTCCTAAAAATAAGGTGCTTACTTCAATTCTCTTACTTCAAATAATTCTCTTATACTATGGCAAAGAATGGTCTGTTATAAAACTTTTGATAAGTTTCAATAATGTCTTACATTGACAACCTGTTTCCTAAAATCAGGTGTACTCCCAAGTCTGTTTAAACACAAAAAATTAGCAGGTGCTTTTACAGATATATGAAAATGTTTGAGAACAGATCAAGTATATGATAATATCATCATAATGTAATACAACTCAATTAAATTTTGGAAAGAACTTCCCTATTCAGGTGATCCTATCACACTGGAAGCAATGCAAGACATAAACATAATTTTGTAACCTTTTTTGTTCATCTGTTTTAAATAATTTCATCTAGCATCTTATTAGAAATAAGCTGGTTTTATGTAATATAAGTTGTACATATGTGTGTTATATTATTATATTTACAAGATCTGACAGGATGGGAAAAGGTTTTCTACTCACACTCAAGATTTAAGTGTAGGTACTTTTTGTTTCTCTAGACAGATGTACTATTGTTTTCAAACCTGACCTGGAGAGGACCCCCTTTCTAGATGTGATGGATTGATTTGGTTGCAGTGGTGCATCCTTCTGAAGACTGATGAGCTAGACTTGTCAGTGTGTTCAACACTATGATTGTTTCCAAGAATGAATAACTGGTACAGGCTATTAGATTGCTTTAATCAGATTTCATTTGAATATGTTCCTGTTGGATTACCTCTCTGTAACAAATATGCTATTTTTTTTTCATAAAATATAAAATAAATTATTGCATACCACAATGTATGGTTCCAAGGGTTTGGTGAATGAGAAGAGCTGGATGGGACTGTCTGGCTCTTACCATTAAATATTTCTGATGCAGAAGAAGCCAGACCCAGGGCTCTGTGAATGGATTGGTGATGGAGAGCATGGCAATGTGGAGCCTATGCTTATTAGTGTGAGGCTAGGCAACATGGAGATCCCAGCCTCATTTGCTTGTAGTTTCAAAAAATGTTGTTGAGTCCTTAGCTTGTCTGGTACAGAGCTCTATCAGTGGTTCTTTCCAGGGAATCTGATTGGGAGATTTGCTGTTGACATCGGGAGATTCATCAGGGAAATCTGTCTCATATGTGTCCAAAAAAGACAAGCCAAGTCAGCCTCACTGTTAGAGCAGATGGAGGCAGAAAGTTCTTCTGGGAACGACAAGACAGTGACAGTTCATTCTTTGCCTTACTGAAGAAATGCTTAGGAGCTTAATTCTAATATCCCTGCTGAGTTATGAACAGCACCTTCCTTCACAGTGCTACTGAGGCCAAGGAACTTGATTACATCAAGTACTGATGTAATTATTTATGGAGCAGGGCATTAGCTGAGTCCTCTCAGTGAGTGCTGTTCAGTGAAGTCCAGTGAAACCTGTGGAGTGAGATGCTATTCAGCCACAAGAGCTCATAAGAAATCCTATGCCATTGTTTGTGAACACAAACAATGTGTGGCTAGAGATTTCCTATTAAGTTCTTTCTTTTACTGAGATTAAAGGGGAAAAAAACCCCAACCCTATATGGACAATTCACTTGGTTTTTTACATTTTTATTTTAAATGAGAAATTTATGAATCTGTAATCTTCAGCCTGCATGTACCTCAGACTGAAGGTACTCTTTGAAAATCTGCCCTGGCTTGCTGATGTGTTCCATATAACCTGAAAGTCAATGAAGTGTGTCCTTTTTGTGCCTTTTGTTGCATTTTTCCTATGGAAATAATATCTGGAGCCTTTTCAATAAGTAGACTATTTATGAATCTGTGTAGGCAAGAAAATGCTCATAAAAAGGAACATATTTTAACAAATTAGACTGTAATTGTGGTTAAATTTGGATAAAAGAAGTGTAAATATTTAGGCAAGAGTTAAAAATATTGCATGCTTTCTTTAGCAAAATGTATGAGTAATTTCCCCAAATAAGGTAAAAACTGTCTCTAGAATTAGCTAATCTGCATCTTATTGCTGTCACTGTCCAGCCTCAGCCAGGGTTTTACCTCTCAAAATGCAGCTCATTAATCTATGAATTGCTTAATTAGTTGTGTCTCCGTTTAATTTCTCACTATCTAGAAAAGATCTCTTAGTTTGTTTCTGACATCCCTGTGCCATGACTTTACACACAAAGATGGTAATAATTCCCTAAATATTCTTATTTTTCTTACACAACTGATATCAGGGCGGTATTTCCAAGCTGTCAGGCAGCAAGCACCTCACTATCAACATGAAAGTAACTTCTCTGCACTCTTTACTGGAGGGCCACTATGAAAAATTATGAGACTATGAAGCAGAGCATCCCTTTGGCTTCCCAAATCCAATCACACTTGGTGTTCATTCTCATGTCCACACGTTTGGATTAAGTAAGGCCTTAGACTATTAAAGGACTGTGGGATCAGATCCTTCTGTTTTGCACTGATGTCTTATTTTGGAAGACCAGTTACTTGGCACACTTAAAACTGAATTACATCGCAGTAATATTAATGTGTATTACTTCAAATGCTTTAGCACATTTTATCTTAAGATTATATGTTCCTATGGATGATGATACATAGCTCCTGTGGAGACATTTAATCCTGCCATATCTAACATATAAGAGCTAAAACAAAAACTGAGAATTTTAGAACTGATTTATTTTCTACTTTAACCACCTATATTGTGGCCATATATATGTTATGCATTTTTTTACCATAGAGATTTATTTATAAGTATCAAAATCTAAATACACAGTATGGATTTATTTTAGGGTCAAATTTTGGCAGGTATGAAAAGTGACAAAATTAATGGCATTTTAAAATTAATGTCAGTTTAGCCAAATATTTACTTAGCACACTAGTCATCTGTAGGACATACCTAAAATAGTTATGTAGTTTTCAACATGGAATCAATACAATTTATAAGAAGAGTTTTTTCAACTGGATTTGGCCTTACTTCATCTCTGAATTTACCCTTTTATCTGGATTCCTGGAGAGAAATGAAATAGTGTGTGTAAAACTAAGATGGTAATTTGAAAATATTATCATTATAATCTGTATTGTAAATTAGGATGTTAATTTATGAAAATAGGCACTTGCCCATTTCTTAAGGAGGGCTATTCCCTAGATATTCAGTGCTCATCATTTAAGTGGCCACTTCCCACTATGAGATCTCTAATTAGGAATTTAAGGGTGAACAGATTCTGTTCTTTCCCTGACAATTTCAATTCCTCTTCAAATGTGCTGTGCTTCTCAGTATTCCCCGTAGGGCTGGAAGTCTGTGGCAGTTCCGGAGCCCCCAGCTCCCATTTAACAGCTCCGTTCTCACAGCTTCTTGCACCATTTATGTGGCTTTCCTGTACAAGACATCCTTTGGCTATTCAATAAGCTTCTTTTCCCATAAAGACAAAAGTTACCTTTTTGAATACATGTCAAGCCTTCTGTATTAGAAAGATGAATCTACAGGAAGAAAAGGACTTACAGTATTAAATAAACCAGATCCACTAAATGAAAGATAGCAAATATTTCAAAGAGGCTGGGACTATAAATGAAACTTGGCTCCTGCAGGTTGTTGAGGAGCTGTTGGCGGCAGAATACTTTTGTAGGAAGGTGTGGTGCAGGTTGCTTGTTGAATACAAATTACTGATGTTGGTCCATTTAGTCGTGAGGCTAAACTGGAAATAACTGGAAATTTTAGAAACAAGGTGAGGGTTTATTTGCATCACTGGCGGGTAATTATGGTGCTATCTGATATAGGTGAAATAATAGGCTTTTTAAGTAAAGCAGACAGTGTGTGAGAGTGTCAGATTATTCTAGATGAGGCAGGTCTCTCGAAAACTGCTATTTGCCCATACATGGCTTTGGTTTTCATTCATCCATTGGAAGTAGTTATATTTCAGGCTACAAATCAATAGTTTTCATTACTGTTTGAAGACCCCAGGAGCTATTGTTTGAGTTAGTTAATTTCAGATCTCATTATTGTGGTGGAAGTCGCAAGGACGGTGAAAGTGCCATCCTACATCTGCTCAGGAATGCTTGGCAATGGAACTAGGATGCCTGTGGAACTCAGGTGTCTAAACCCAAAATTTTAATAAAAATTTTCCCTGACTCAGCTTGTACCTTGATGGCTTCCAGGAAGTTTTCAGGTAGCTACAGTTCCTCTCCTGCCTATGCCTTACCTGACCTTATTGTGTGCGTCTCAGCGCCTCTTTCACTCCAAAGTTTCGTTGGATCCACATGCAAATGTCCTTTCAGGTGACTTTCCTGAACCTTAAGTCAGTAAGGCTTCCTTAAATATCTGCTGACAGAATCAGGTGTCGATCTGCCTTGCTGCTGCTTGTGTTCAGGACAAAGAACAAGGTGGTGGCTGTGCCACCTTCTCATGTTGTAGCCCAGCCACTGAAGCCTTTTACCCAGACAGTCTAGAGAGCAGGCCTGATCTGAGATAAAGGGATTTGAACCTACATCTTCTGTCTCCAAACATTAGGTTTTGTCAAATCAGAAGACTTTTCATACTTCTTGTGTAATATGAAGCAATCAAGCTTATTTTTCTAAATTAAAAAACATAAAATTGAGAGGATTCTGGGCAAGGTCTTGAAAGAGGGTTGCTAAGCAGTTAGAAACCACATCTATTTCAGAAGTTTTTGGAGCTGGAAATGGAACCTGGGAAAGTTTGCAAGAAAATTTTCCAGCATATAAGTTTGCCTTTTTCTCACTGTTCCTTAAGCATCCACTTCAGGCTTCTGAAGTAAGGACTCTGAATTAATATGATGCTACAGCAAGACAGGAAATATAAGTTCTTATGCCTCCTCCTACTCAGTATTTCATTATCTACTAGCTGGATACAATGCATAAATCACTATCCCTGCCTTTTCTCTGGTTGTGCTCTGAAAAAGATCAGATTTTGCTTGTTTCTTTAATAGCTCCAGATACTTATTCAAAGAAGGGAACTCTGGGCTGCAGTTTTGAAAGACTACCCTCTCAAAGGTGAGCAAAGCTGAAATGTTTTTTCAGCAACTCAGCATTTTACATCAGCTGTCCTGGTCAGATGATTACCACTTGGGCAAGCCAGTTGCTTCTTACTGCACTCAGCTGCTTAGATCACCTAAGACAGTGGAGCAGCCTGAACTTCAAGGCTCTGGAGCCTGCTGCTATTGCCTGGAGTGGGTAATTCTCTTAAAGCTGTCTTGCACTTGAATTTTTTTCTAAGTCAAGGCACCACAGTTTCAGATTCAGCAGCTAAAAAAGAGGCTAGATGTACTTTGGCCACTTGCCATATAAAAAGCACTATTGCCTTATCTAGATTTTTCCAGCATTCAGTTACACATACAAGGTGACATGTTTGAGGTTTTTTTACTATCCTTTATGTTTCACTAAATGTAAAGAATATAGTTACTTTGAAATTTTCTCTGTGATATTGACATATTAAATATCCTAATGTGCAGGTGGCATTCAGTAACTTATATTTCTGTATGAAGCTACTAGGACTTCTCACCTGACCAGTGAGAGATTTCATTTGAAGTTTTTAGGAGCACTATATCTGTTAGTAATTTGGCTGGGAATTGCTGTCCTCATTGCCAAAAAACTTCTGCTAAATATTGGATTACCGGAAGGCTGAAATATAAAGTAGGTAACATTTGAAAAGTATCCGTCTTCACTGCCTCATTTATCTGTTTGCTGAGGTAGGATAAAAATAAAGCAGGGAAGAAGAGGTTAAATGGTAATATCAAAAGGGCAAATAAGAGACATTAAAAGCACTTTAACTGTGTTAAAATCATGTTACAAAAATTGGTCTTCAAAATCCCATAAATTAAGAATGTTGTATAAAAATAAATCACATCAAATGTATCTTAGTGAAAGACAGAGTTTTGTAAATTCTGGAGCAGAATGTAACAAAGAATTCCTGACTAATTTAAAATTTGTCATGCTAAGTTCTTTAATTAGAACAGATTTTTTTTAATAAGCTGTCCAAGCTAGATGAAATATTTTCCTAAAGAAAATGGAAGGATTTATTGAATTCATTGAGATTTAGACTGGTTTGTATCACAATGCTTCAGAATACACTTTTCCAAAAATAATGTCTTTTCAAAGCTTAAAAAAAATCCTAAAAAAGATAAATCTGTGATGTTCTGCAGGGGCAGCATATACTGAAAAACAGAAAGCTTTTTGAAAGCTACAGCAAATATTTTGAGGAAAAAATAAGCCTTTAAAATCAGCATTTTAAAAAAGACTTGATTCTTCAATTGCTTTATATGCTGAACTCCATGATTTCAGCAGAAGTTCCCAAAAAGAAAAACATCTGCTTGCTGAGACTAAATAGCTAATGATCAGAGTAACAGCTGGCTTTATAAAAGGGACCTAATATTGCTCTGGGCAATTTTTCTTCTGGCTCCATCCCCAAACTGACCAACTGTGTTTGATCTATTTCTAGTCATTTAGAAAAGTCGTTTAGTTTCAAGTGTATGCCAGTTAGTTCTTTCAGTACCTTTTGTAAGTCTTATTCTGATAGGTCTGTCTAAGTATGATTACTAACAAATTTGTCAGGCTGGGACTTCCTGAGTGGCCCAAGAGCCTTCTTCCAGCTTCTTGGAGCACTCCAGTTGGTTGTCTGTGATGTGCCATTCCAAATGGTGCACTGGCCACACAACCCACCCACCTGCCATTTGCACAGAGTTTGGGGAGAGTCTTGTGTGATCTGTGCCTACCTCTTTCTTCAAAGCTTTGAGTTTTGGTCACTACCTTTGCATTTTATCTATCTTGCAATGTTGCAGAAAAACTGACTTTCTGTTGGTTTTGGGTTTTTTTCTAACACACTTGAAGTTTGTGTTAAAAAAACAATGAGAGAAGGTTTTAGAAGACCTATACAAGTTTTAGGGTAGCACTAACACAAACCCAAATGACTGTAAACTGGCAATGTGGAAATTTATACTGAAAACTCAGAAAGGTTTCTAATCATGGGCGTGGGCAAACAGGAGCGTGGCACATCTCTGAGGACATGGCACAGCAGTTCACACAGGCAGGGCAGGCAGGGCTGCAGGTTTCCTCCTGCTAGTGGGGTTTTTAGTTTGTTGTTTGTTGTGTTTTGTTAGTTGGTTGGTTTTGGATTTTTTGTTAGTTATGGTTTTTACACGATGAACAACTGCAGTTTGTAAAAATGTGCATAGCAAAATAGAACCCTCCAAAAAGGATCCATCTGTCCAGACCCCTCTCTGTGACAGAGTGTTTGAGCCTGTCTGTGGTACCAGGGGGCATTGCAGGAGAAGCCTGCCTGAGGTGTGAACAGGTAAATGATCTCCTTTCAATGGCGGCTGAGCTTAGGGAGGAAGCTGAAAGACTAAGGTGTAATAGAGAAATTTAAACAGAAATAGATGGGTAGAAGTCCTTAGAAACAAAGGAGTCCAGGAAAGGTGGGCATGCTTCAAAACAGAGATCTTGAGGGCACAGGAGCAGACTGTCCCTGTGTGCTGAAAGATGAGTTGATGAGGCAAACATCCAGCCTGGATGAGCAATGAGGTTCCAAAGGAACTTAAAAATAAAAAAAGGGTGTATTGTCTTTGGAAGGAGGGTCAGGTCTCTCAGGAAGTATTTAAGGGGACTGCTAGGGCATATAGGAAAAAAATCAGGGAGGCCAAAGCTCAGTTTGAACTTAATTTGGAAACTTTTGTAAAGGATAATAAAAAATGTTTATACAAATATATTAATGGTAAAAGGAAGGGTAAGACCAGCCTTTGTTTGCTACTGGATGGGAGGGAATTGGAGATGAGAAGGCAGAAATGTTTTACACCCTCTTTGCCTCAGTCTTTAGTGGGAAGATGGCTTGTCCTCAGGACAGCTGTCCTCCTGGGCTGGTGGATGGTGCCAGGGAGCAGAATGGTCCCCCTGTTATCCAGGAGGAGGCAGTCAGAGAACTGCTGAGACGCTTGGATGTTCATAAATCTATGGGCCCAGATGGGATCCATCCCAGAGTGATGAGGGAGCTGGCGGATGAGCTTGTTAAGCCACTCTCCATCATTTACCAACAGTCCTGGCTCACTGAGGAGGTTGAAGGTGACTGGAAGCTGGCCGGTGTGACGCCCATTCACAAAAAGGTTGGGAAGGAGGATCCTGTTAATTATAGGCCAGTTAGCCTGCCCTCAGTACTGGGTAAGGTTATGGAACAGTTTATACTGAGTGTAATCACACAGCACTTACAGGATGGCCAGGGTATCAGACGCAGCCAGCATGGTGGGTTTAGGAGGGGTAGGTCGTGTTTGACCAACCTAATCTCCTGTTATGACCAAGTGACCCACCTGGTGGATGCAGGGAAGGCTGTGGACGTTTTCTGGACTTCAGCAAGGCCTTTGACACTGTCTCCCACAGCACACTCCTGGAAAAGCTGCAGCCCAGAGCTTGGACAGGAGCACTCTGTGCTGGGTTAGGAACTCTCTGGATGGCCAGGGAGTGGTGGTGAATGGTGCTGCAGCCAGCTGGGGGCCAGTCACCAGGGGTGTCCCTCAGGGGTCTGTGCTGGGCCAGTTCTGTTCAATATTTTTGTTGATGACATGGGTGATGGGATTGAGTCTTTCATCCTAAATTTGCAGACGACACTGAGCTAGGAGCGTGTGTTGATCTGTTGCAGGGTAGGATGGCTCTGCAGAGAGACCTGGAACAGTTGCATGGATAGGCAGATGCAGTTTAATAAGTGCAAGTGCAGAGTCCTGCATTTTGGCCACAATAACCCCCTGTAATGTTATAAGCTGGGGACGGTGTGGCTGGACAATGCTCAGGTGGAAAGGGACCTGGGGGTGCTGGTTGACAGCAGGTGAACATGAACCAGCAGTGTGCCCAGGTGGCCAAGAAGGCCAAGGGCATCCTGGCCTCTATCAGGAATGGGTGGCCAGCAGGAGCAGGGAGGTCATTCTTCCCCTGTACTCAGCACTGGTGAGGGCACACCCTGAGTGCTGTGTCCAGTTCTGGCCCCTCAGTTTGGGAAGGACATTGAGACACTGGAGCGTGTCCAGAGGAGGCGACAAGGCTGGAGAGGGGCTGGGAACACAAACCCTGTCAGGAATGACTGAGGGAGCTGGGGGTGTTCAGCCTGGAGAAAAGGAGACTCAGAGGTGCCCTTATCACTGTCTGCAATTCCCTGAAAGGTGGCTGTAGCCAGGTGGGGTTGGTCTCTTTCTCCAGGCAGCAACTGACAGAACGAGAGGACACAGTCTCAAGCAGTGCCAAGGGAAATATAGGTTGGATATTAGGAAAAAGTTATTTACAGAAAGAGTGATAAAGTTCTGGAATGGCCTGCCTGGGGAGGTGGTGGAGTCACCATCCTTGGATGTGTTTTAAAAAAGACTGGATGTGGCACTCATGGTTTAGTTGAGGTGTTAGGGCGTGGGTTGGACTCTATGAGCTTGAAGGTGTCTTCCAATCTAGTGATTCTGTGATTACAATAGTGGAATCCTGAAAAATGTTTCCAATGTGGGAGCAAAAGGCCAACCTATTTTTCTGGTGTTTTTTACTTTCTTTTTAATTTAATTGTAGAGTACTATGTTTTTCATAAGAGCCCGTGGCACCTGAAGCAGGAGAGAGCCCTGTCAATGATCTAGCAGCTCCTGTCAGTGAGTAGCATGGCACAGTTTCAAACTGTGCAAAAAAAAGCAGAGTTCATCTGGCTGTGCCAGCCAGCTGCCCACCAAAACAACACAAACCAGTCATTCCTCGTGATTGACTGGTACATTTGTAAGCTGAAGTACTGAGTGCTCATTTAGCATCTCAAGTACCTCTCAGCATTTCAAAATACGTACAGTAAAAGAAAGAAAAATATAAATAGGAGGCTATATATCATAAATACAATATAAAACCATGAGACTTTAAAATTTACATTTTGAGTTTGGTTATTGTGTTTTGAGGCTGTTGACCATTTGCTATTTTAAATAAGATTACTTGTAGAAGTATAAGGTAAGAAACCTCCTTTAAAGGAAAGTATTTGAAATTGCTCATGTGGTTGTGTGACATCAGGGGCTAGAGGTAGAGTTTAAATACTAGCCAAATCTTGGAGATCTGGCAGTGTCCTCACCTCCCACACCTGATACAACCATAGAAGATTTCAGTTCGTTTTATTTCAGTGTCAGATTTTGCATTGGCTGAATTCTGAGAGTATTCTCAGGCTCATCTGCCCATTACTCATTAATCCTCTTCATGTCCACCTCTCATATTCTCGTAGAAGTGTTTGGCCTCTCTGTCAGCCCCATTTCTCATTACATGCACATTTTGCTAAAGAAACAGGCAGTTACATGGTAGTTTACTCATGTAAAATTACTCCAGCAGCTTTCTCAGGGTTCTGCTTGACTGGTTTCTGCACTCCTTTTAAAGCATAATTCTTATATACCTGGTGTAATTCTTTTCCCCTGTTTGTTCCTCCTCCTTTATTTGGCATGAATAAAAAGGGATTTCTGTTTTGCTTAGTGCTTTCTCTGTATAATTAGGCAAACATAAATCAATATGCATTAGAACTAAGCAAACGTTGGTTAAAAATGTAAATTACTGATTTTGTTTCTCTTTGAGTTTTATTTTCTGTGCTGTTGCCTAATCATCTTCAAAGGTTTATGTTTTGGTATGTCTTTATGAGAGACAGAAAAGTTTCTGTATTTAGAAGTTATGTATGTATTTGACCAGTGTCAAGACAGAATTACATTCAACAGAATTCATTCAGGAATACTTAGACTAGAAATTATTCTTTTAATCCATTAGTGAAAAATACCTCCATGAAAAATTACTGAGGATTATGCAAAGATATCCTTTAATCTGAGTCTTTTTCAGTATTTTCTGGTTTTTGCTATCCACAGTGGGATTTGTAATGCATGAATCAGCAGACAAAGTACGTTTCCAGGTGGCAGTGGTCATCTCTGTCTGTATGGGAAGTTCCAAACTTTTTGTGTGAGTGGCAAGACTGTAACACAAAATCTTCTAACGATTTATCTGAGCAGTGTCTGTCCTCATGATAACAGGGTTTAGATTATATATTATAAAAAATGTCTTCACTGAAAGGGTGGTCAAGCATTGAAACAGGCTGCCCAGGGTAGTGGTGGAGTCACTGTCCCTGGAAGTGTTGAAAAAAAATATGTGGAGGTGGCACTAGGGGATGTGATAAAGTGATGGACTTCATGGCTGGACTTGATCAGCTTAGAGGTCTTTTCCAGCCTTAAGGATTCTGTGATTCTGTGAAAAATGACAGCAGGAACAGATATGCCTTATTGTTAGGAATATGTGTGAGTCTTACATGACCTGATTAGCTTTTGCAACTATATGTTTGCTGTAGAAAAAGAGATTCAGCATGGTAAAACATATTGCAAGTGCACTTTAGAGCAGATTAAAAATATCCTTATTGCCCTGCTGAATGGAAGAAGACAGGTTCAGCTAAATCTGCTGAAGGTAATAAGACAGTGATGAGAAGAATTAGTTTCAGATTATGTGTAGTCAAGTGAAATACAGGAAAATGTATACGGAGCAACCAGAAAATCAAGTCCTGTTTTTGGTGAATAAGGTAATATGAGGTAATCAGCTTTTTCTAATATGATCTACGTGTTCTATCACAATTGCAAAGAGTGCATTTGAACAAAACTGTAATACAGGTTTTCATGGTTTGCTTCATTAGTTAAATAATTCCTTGGATGGGCAAGAGCTTTTCAAAACACATGTAACCCTGAAATCTGTTGTTCACTTGAAAGAAACAGGAAATTCAACCTACTCTGAGTATGATTATATCAAAGAGGTTTCATCATCTTGCAGGAGAACTCAAAATGCTGGGTGTGCATAGACTGGGGCTTATAGCAACCAGCATGCCCTTTACTGGGACATGCAAGCTTGGCTGGTAAAATAAAGATCAGTGTAGATAGCAAAATGTGAAAAGAATAACTAACTGGGATATGCCTCTCAGGGACACGTATTGGGAATAATTATGCTGACACATCTTGTTTAGCTGGCTAGATACATGGAATTCTCAACTGTTGATCTTACTACCCCTAAACCACTATATGATGCTGATACTGGACACTTTCCATCATCATCTAATAATATAATATTTGCCAAAGAAACAGGAGATGGCAATCCTAAACACTTCCCAGGTACTGGGATTTGAACCACAGCTGTGGAGGGCAATATGATCCACAGTATGACAGAGCACAGCAGCTGGGGATGGCCAACACTGCTGATGTATACCAGGCTGAAGGTGAGAATTGTAGAAGAGTTTGAAAGCGAAAACCTAACTATTCAGTATGGGTGGGATAAGGTGGTTCAGTGTAGCATTTCCAGGTGCTAGACTAGATCTTTGCCCTCTTTTCTTCACTGCAGCCCTGCTGCCCTGCTCCAGAGCAGCAGCTGCCGCTCTGTGTGAGCAGCAAATCCCGAGCAGCAAATCCCTGGTCTCTTCCTTCTGCTGTGGCTCCCTACCATCTCCCCCTCTACACCCCCACAGCACGGTCACTCTGTGGCTGCAGTAGGGATCTCTCTATGGAATGGACACCACAGATGTGCATTTGGCAGCCTGTACTGCTGGAAGGGCTGCTCTGTGATGGGCAGTGGGCAGGAAAGTACATTCTGTAGCTTGGTTCAAAGACTTGGGTCAGCAGTTGGCCCATGCTGGGTTGTGTCTGTCATAAAAGTAGTGATACATGGAATTCCAGACTCTGTCTCTTATCTAGCTGCTATCCAGTGTAAAACCAGCAGGATTTCTATTGTCTCCTGTAGTTTTGAAACCTGATGAAGAATGCTGCTGTTATCTCCTGGTCAGGTGCTCAGTCTGGTACTTATCTAGGTCTTCTGGGTATCTCTGAATAGTCACCTGCTTACCCTGCACCCATGAATTCTCTGCATCTTTCAGTCTTGGACCAGGTGCTGATTTGGTTGTATTGCAGAAGGTGAACTAGTTAGACACAAAAGTGCATTGTAACTCTCCCAGAAAAGTGTGTAGCTGTATCATTAGTCTGTGTAAGAACCATATGGGTTTGCATCACCACTGTTGGAATAACAGGAGGTTTTTCTGCCACAGGCAGGTATGGCAGCTGAATGAGCAACTGTGCAGTGCCCTGGAAGAAAATACAGCGTGTGCTCCTTTTTGTAGCAAATCAGGTGCTTTAGATGGCATAGAGACAACAGATGCATTTCCCCAGTGAGTCACTGAGTTTCCCTAAAGCCCTGCATCTCCAAGGCTTTCAGCTGAGGTGAAGCATGTTA